>NW_024429191.1:496541-628750 GCF_017639785.1 Mesocricetus auratus | reverse complement strand
CTTGTTTCTTAGCTGCTCTGGAGGTATGGATTGTGAGCTGGTAATCCTTTTCACTATGTCTAGAAACCATATATGAATGAGTACATACCATGTTTGTCTTTCTATGACTGTGTTAACTCATTTAGGATGGTTTCTTCTAGTTCCATCCATTTTCCTGCAAATTTCATGTTTCCATTGTTTTTTTTTCTGCTGAGTAGTACTCCATTGTGTAAATGTACCACATTTTCTTAATGGGACAGCCAAAATCCAAACTGGAACTGTATATGATGGCACATTACTTAGGGACATGCCCAGGAAAAATACACACTTGAGTCTTAATAGGTTATCTGATTCACATATTTCCTTGAGGAAAAGAGGTGAAGGATTTTTCTTGCCTAGCTGAGGAAAACATGGGAGCCAAACAGTGTGTGAACAGGAATGCTAAGCACAACACAGTTAGCAAGCAAAGCTCTGTTTGTGATGTGAAAGTAGACCCAGAGGGAACATCCAAAAGTTACAAGCAAACCCGAAAATGGCTGATAGAAAACCATTCCAAACAATGCTGATAGCATGGAAGGTGACAATGCTGATAGCATGGAAGGTGGCATATGTGGTAGCAATCACTCACCGAGGATGGTCAACTTGATCCCTGACAGAAAGACCCAACAATGTCCCATAGCTTTGTGCCATATCCTCTTCCCTATTCTGAACCTCTTCCTGCTCTATCCCTAGTGGTGAATGTATTGCACTTAACCCCACCTAAATCTTCAGATGAAGAGATTGTAAGCATAATGAAGGAGAGGAGGAAGAGGAGGAGGTGCTACTATTGATAAGTCTCCAGCGTTGCCCCAGTGAGTACTGCACATCCAGAGGCTTCATGAGATTAAAAGCAATGGGGGGGCAGGGGACAGAGAAATGAAGACAGCCGAACACTGGAGCCTCCAGTTCACCTGATAGCAAAGCTTCACCAGGATAAGGAATTGCTGTATCAAAGGCCTGTTGGGTTGTCAGGAGATATTGAGAATAGAGACCTAGGAGAGGCTATGTCAGTCTACTCCATTTCTTTAATGAATTCATCATCTTTATGGCAGCATTCACCCACCATCCACTTAGCCTGTCTGTGGCCTTTAGTGCAGGAACCTGGGGGGCAGCACTGTTGAAGAGAGAACAGAGACGTGCTGCTTACTGTTTTGCTCCATGGCTTGTACAGTCCACTTTCTAATAGAACCCAGGATCACCAGTCTAGGGATGGAACCATCCACAATGGAATGGGCTCTCCTCCATCAGTCACTAATGAAGAAAATGTCCTACAAGCTTGCTTGCAACCTAGTCTTGTGGGTGCAAATTCTCAAATGAGACTCCCTCCTCCCAGATGACTTTAAATTGTATCAGCTTAACATAAAACTAGGCAGGACTGGGGACATGAGGATGGAAGGTAAATGCATAGGTCAGGTCATACAGGTCCCTATGAACTGTAAGTTGGGGAGCAGGGTTACTTGTGTCAAAGCATATATGAGTGGCATTAAGAGAAAGTGGTGGAGAGGTGAGGCTGAGAGATGAGAAACCTGACCAGTCCACATTCAGTAACACCTTTTACAGGGAGAGGAAACTTGCTGGAGAGAGAAGAGCAATAGTCCAAGAACTCTTTGCACTTTGAGGTAGCAAGGTCCCAAAGGTCTGTAATGGCATCCAAGTCAGAAACCACAACTTTGCCTTGCCAGGGACTTGTTCAGGTATGAGTTACTGGGGGCACAGATAGAGGAATAGAGACACACAGGAGATGTGACCACATTTTGGAAAAGTGCATCCCAGGCCAAGGGGACCATGCACATAGCAGAGTCCTCGTGAAATAGATGTTCTCAGACTATGATGGTTGGGAACCCTAGGAAGGGCTGTTTAACCACTGCAGAGTCTCATCTCTATTGAAATAACCCTTTATTTTTCCTCTGTTCACAGGCTCAAAGTATCTTGTATAAATGATGACCATCAATAGCTGGAGGCTGATAAATATTAACCAATGGCTAGAATGACCCCGGGATTCCAGAACCTACTACTTCCAGGACATGGATTCCAGGACAGTGGCTTTGTCACCTGTAAGACCTCTGGTAAGATCCAGGACTCCTGCTTTACTCTTTTCTCAGCCTCTTTAGAATCCTAAACCCAGAAAGTCAGTGCTTGCTGGCTCTGTCTCTCTGTCGTCCCAAACGTGCTCTAAGAAAAGCCTAGATGTGTTGATTGAGTTTGTCAGCTTGACACAAGATGGAGCTACTTGAAAGGTAGGAACTTCAGTTGAGAGAATACTTCCATAAGGTCAAGCTTTAGGACATTTTCCTAGTGATTGATAGAGGAGAGCCAAGCCTATCGTGGGTGGTGCCATCCCTTGGCAGATGGTTCTGGGTTCTATAAAAAAGAAGGAGAAGCAAGCCATGAGAAACAAGACAATAAGCAGTGCCCTCCATGGCCTCTGAATCACCTCCTGCTTCCAGGTTCCTACCCTGTTTGAGTTCCTGCCCTTGCTCTTTTGATGATGGACTAGAACTGGGGGCAAAATAAACCCTTCCCTCCCCAAGTTGTTTTTGGTCATGGTGTTTCATCACAACAATAGAAACCTTAAGACTAGTAATTTGTTTATAGCAACAATTACACAATAAATAAGACTTTATGTGTTCCCACTTCCCAAAATATTTGTGTTTTAGCTAGAGAACATCACACCATAGGAATAGCTTGCACATGGTATTTGTTTTGTGTGTGTGTGTGTGTGTGTGTGTGCGTGTGTGTTGTGTGTTGTTGTTTGTTTTATACAGGATGGTCTGCAACACAGCATAATCTGGCCTCTAACTCTCAAACCTCCTAAATCAACTTCTCCAATGTTGAGATTACACGCATGCCCTTTCAGAGTTTAGGCCAGGAATTTCAACCTTAGGGAAAATGATCACAACCCTTAAGTAGTTTGATGACTGTATGCTTGAATGTAACTTAAACTCTGTTACAGTTGTGGTTTCCAATAAGGAGATTTAAGCTATATGGTTCAGACCAGCATGAACTACCTTTTATTTGCTTGCTTGTCATTTGGGCCTGCTATCTCCTTCTGGTGATTTGACATGTTGGTTTATATCCTTTCCCCTCAAGACTCATCTTATAGGCAGGTTAGACTGGGCACAGCAAGGTGCACAAAATTGATAATACATAATTCCTGGGAGGCATGGTGACACATGCCTGTAATTCTTGTAATCTGGGGGGTAAGGCAGGAGATTTTAAGGCAAATTCAGACTACATGCCAAGTCCTTGTCTCAGCAAGCTTACAAAAAATGTGTGCAACTTTCAAAATATGCAAGAGAGCTTTTATGTATATATAAAATTATCAAGGATATTTTCTGAGGCATGTTTTACTCTTAACAATATAACCAGCTATATGTCATGTCCACATTGAATAGCACTGGTACTGGGATGATCATAAACAAATTTGAGAGTTAAATATTAAGGACAAGTTTGCTAAATTGGGAATGGAAAATGTCCAAAAACCTCTAAATAATTGGTGCCCTATGTTCTACGAGATATAAATTAGTTTAGGTATTCCTGGACATGACTATGCTAGGTAAAGAGTAAGTTCAATTAGTCTGCAACTGTTAATTCAGACTAACCAGTTAGACAATCAAAGGTCATGCCTCTGGTCTGGACTGAGAGTATAATACAGAAGGATATGCCTTCTAGTCTTTGGCCACATTCCCATTTCAGGTAAGGTTTCTGTAAGTTTTCACATACCCATTTCCAAAGGGTATGTCTTGGTGTAAGAAAAAGTTCACTGGGGCAGACTTGGTTATTTCCATAGATGCACCATGGGTGTTCATTGAACATAATCACCTCTTTGACTTTGATCTGCAAAATGGAAACTGGGCTATTATTTCCTGTCCAGTTTCCACATGCAATTGCAAGCCATCTCAGAAGAGTAAGTGACAAGAAATTTAAAACTACACCAATTTATTGGCTACTTTTCATCTTGTCCTTTCAAAAGCAACTGAGGTGGGTTTTGCTCAGTTTCAGAGGATGTAATCCATCATGGTCATGGGTGGGTGCACCAGCAGATCTCTTTGCATCTGTAGTTAGGAGCAGTGAAGATGGATGCTTGTACTCATTTGATGTCATAGTTTTACCCCTTTTAACTCAGTACTCTACACCAGCCCATGACATGGTGCTGCCCTCAATGACAGAGGATCTTCAGTTTACTTACACAGACATGCCCTGAAGTGTGTCTCCTCATAGGTTCTAAATCCATCAACTACAGAAGGAATATTACTAATCACACCAACACTAATAGTTGCCCAGTGTTTTTGAAAGTGGCACATGGAATGAGGGAATGGACATGGAAATTTCTGATACTGAAACTGGGGAGAACTTTGAAACTGTGAAAGGGTATCACACTACTTCCCTCCTGAGACTACATAGCAAATCCCAAATACTTTCTCCCATCTATATTACCTGTAGATAATACTGAGTTCTTCTCTTCCTCAGGGCGTCTAATATCATTTTGTTGTGCCCAAGTCTCGACGACCCCCAGAGACTAACAAGGAGACACATTCACCAAACAGCAAACACATGCTTTATTGATTAATCCTGTCTGCAGGGACTCCATCTAGCAGGCTGACACTGTAGCCAATAGATGCATCCAAATTCATTGTCTATTGCCAGAATTTAAAGGAAAAAAATCACAAAATTACATCAGTATGTATGGGTCAGATCCTGGTTGGTTGACTTTTGGGGAACAATTAGGGTGATTTCTCAGAGTCGGGGCAACTGGCTTGTTAGTACTTTTGATTATTAGTATTTTTGGCTACAGCTGGGAGCATTAGTGGCTTCTATGGCTTTGTTTGTTACTTGCAGGTGGCCTGTTTTCACTGGTTGGTGCTGGGAGGGAGCATTCTGTGGTTTCTCTGTCTCTTGGAGGTGGATTTTTATCAAACACTGTATCCAGGTACTTAATAAGTCTAAGAAGAAGGTTGTCTTAGAGTTTTGTTCACAAAACAAGAACTAGAGGCTAGGGGACTGGATTTGTTTTGAAGGCTTTCCCATAACCTTTACATTTATATAGTTTCTCTCTAGTATAAATAATAAGAGTTGAATGGGAACTTACGGCTTTGCCACATTTATACAATTTCTCCCCAGTGTGAATTATTAGAAGTGAAGTCTTTGAGTTTAGTTTACTTCTTTGAATTCCAGCATATGACAACCTTAGGTCAAATGGGATAAAGCCAAGCTTTGTATTGTTCCTGGGAGCTTGTCACAACCAATTAAATGAGAATCAATATCTAAGATATCCCAATAGGTACTCAATCAGTTGTATCCAGACCAAATAGCGAGATAGACACTCTTGAATGTAAACTTAGGGTCTATGACTATTTAAATATTTTTAGCTTTTTCATCAGAAAGGTGTCCTGACATATTTTTATAAATACATAACAGTTGATATGGATTGTAAGTAGAGGAAATGATTGTGCTGAGGTTAAATCCTTCTTACCTGGGTAATTAACACAGAATATGCACAGATCAGCCCTTGTGGTGATTTTTCTTGGCTGTCAATTTGGCTATATGTGGAATTAACTAATACCCAGGAAGCTGTGATTTTTCTTGTGAGTAGTTTTTCTTGATTGCATAATTTGAAGTGAACAGACCCACCAAATCCTGATAGTTTAATGTGTGAGGATCCACCTTAAATCTTGGACGTACCTTGTGATCCAGCCTTGAAAAAGGATGTGTAAAAAAAGGAATAGAAGGAGAAAATTATGTAATTTTACTTCAACTAACAACATACTCAAAAGAAAAGATAAAAGGAGGCATCCAGGTTCAAAGCAATCAACTGTCCCTGTCAAATACTGCAGGTTTTGCCTGGTGGTGTGGCACACTTTAATCCCAGCACTTCCGAGGCAGAGGCAGGTGGATCTCTTTGAGTTATAGGCTAGCCTGATCTACAGAACTAGTCCCAGGAAAGCCAAGGCTACACAGAGATAATCCAGTCTTTAGAAGAAAATGTTGCAGGTTTTGAACTGCTTCAGATCCAAATTACCACACAGTCCTCTAGCTGGGTGATTTGAACTGTAGACAGCTGGGGATGGAAGAATTCTTGATCTCTAATGTCACTATACACTGTAGGAAGTGAAACAGGATGATATATAGAGAATGGATTTTTTAAGAGCAGAAAGGTGTGTGTGCAGAGAAAAAGGATTGTTATGGAAGGAGTTGAAGGTGAGGTGAATATGATCAAAACAAGTTTTTTTGTCAAAATGTCAAAGATCTATGAAGAATTTTATAAGGTTATATTTGCTAAAAATCAAAGATTGTCAACATTGTTGTTTGTTAACTTATCAAGAAGAGGATATAAGCACAGTGCAAAATATTTAGATACAGTAAAATATTGTAGGAAAAGTACTAGCCCTTTCTTTAACAAGGTATTACTACCTAGGCTGGCCTTGCACTAAAACTCTGCATGCTTCAGCAGACCAGTTCCTAGCCTGTAGGATTAAAGGTATGAACGATCACACCCAGCTTAAGCTCAGGAAACCTTGTGGGGAGATTTGCTTATGGAGATTGGCCACAGAGTTAATTCAATCTTCCACACATTACGGGAGCTCCCTTACTGGATACATTAGTAAAAGCAACATTGGAGCAAGTGGGCATGATCCTTAGAGACTACAGAAGGGCACTCCAGAGGACAACCTGGTTCATTCTTCTCTAGACCAGACAGAGTGTGTTTCCATAAGGTCTGGATTGCATCCCAGAGCTGAGCTGATACTGTTGTTTCCCAGTTAAACACTGATGAGGCCAGAGACAATTCCTTGGGTTTGTGCACAATTTATAGGAATTTTCAGCTCATTACCAAATGGAGGTTTCTTCTTAGAAGTGACATTTTGCTATTCATCCAAAATGATTTTTATCCCATTTGGTTATCCTTTTGTAAATATAATGTGAGTTACAGCTACAGATAATTTTAGATCAACCATATTCACTCTTTCATTGCCCTGATGTACTTTGCTCAGAGGTATTTACTTGCTACTTTTCAAATTTGATCATTGTTTAAATTCTTAAAGTAGTTACAGCATTTTTCTATTTAATTCAGAGCAACAAAGGGGTCACTACCTCTAAATTAAGTATATAATATATAAAATTAAATGCCTTGAATGGATTGAAAATTATAAGAATCTAGAGATATTTTATATAAATATGTATAAAAGCAAAAATTCAAGATTTAGTAAAGGATTTTTTAGTATTTCTCTGTTGTAAACTATAAGAAGATACCACAGTATGAAATTAAGTATGAAATACTGCTTGATAGTAGCTTACCATCCTGGAAAAAGTGACTAGTCTTGCTAATGATTGATATATAAGGTTGGAAGTCTACATGAAACTAAATTAGAGAAAACTAACCATACTATTCTGTACATGAAAGTAGATATGGTTACATTCTGGCATAATTTTCATTTCTGTGTTCAATTTTGGTTATTTCTGTGTGCTTGCAAATTATTTTGGAATGATGTATCTCATGTAGAGGAAAAATATCAAAGGAGGACAATCAGGTAAGGAAGGAAGGCAGCATTGGGATGATAATCCCTTTTCTAAACTAATCTTGACACTGAGTATTAGTACTTGTTTTGATGTACATATGACTCTAAGCTAAAGCTGTTGGCTCCATTTGCTTCAGACCCTGGAGCTTAAGGAATTTGGAGCATATTTGCCTTAATCAAACCAAGATTTTTTTATTTGTGTAGATATTCAAAGAGAAGGGGAATAGATATCCAAGTCTCAAATCATCATGAGAAACTTATTTATGCCTCTAGGATTTGTGATGATATTTTGTTTTTGCTGTAGCAGATAAAGCTTGTCTGAATATCAGACTTGTAGAGATAGCCACACCAGTTAGCCGTAAAGCCCAGGGAGTGGTGACAAGCACCTTTAATCCTAGCACTCAGGAGACAGAGGTAGACAGATCTCTGTGAGTTCAAGGCTGCCCTGGGCTACAGGAGATTGAATAAGTCTAAAGAAGAAAATGAATTCATGAATTTGATCCCAGATAACTCTCCTTTAATCCCAGAACTAGGGAGGTGGAGACAGGAGTGATTTGGCTGGGTGGAGAGAGGACTATAAGGCATTAGAGACAGGAGCTCAGAGCATTCAGTCTGAGGATCGCCCCTTTTGTCTGATGATTCAGTAGAGGTAAGAAGTATTGGCCGGCTGCTCTGCTTCTCTGATCTTCCAGCATTAATCTTTTATCAGACTCAGGGATTTTATTAATAAAACAAATTAGAATTAGCTCTACAAGGATTCATTCCATAAAAGTAAGCCAGGAATTGTATCTTTAGTAAGCAAACAAGTTTCCACAGAGAGTTCCCTGGTATTAAACTCTACAGGTTTAGGATCGACATGGAAAGCCCTGGGCATGACTGTGAAGGATTATTTGGGGTAGGTTCCCTAAGTTGGGAAGATCCACACTAAATGCTTAGGAAATGATTTCACTATTCCATGTATTGAGGTCGTAAACTTCTTAAAAAGGAAAAACACTGAGCAGTAAGTTGTTCCTTGCTTTCTGCTTCCTGATTTTGGATGCCATGAGACCAGCTATCCCAAGGTCCTGCCAAAATTTCTTTCCCACCATAATGGAAATACCCTTGAATATAACTTTTTACTCTTGTTAGGTATTTGCAGCAGAAGGAGGACAAGAAATAAATACTGCTTTTGTGTGTCAAGGGGTGGGAATGTGGGATGTGAATAAGTAAGACGCTGAATCAAAGCGAAACATTTCCTAGAAGTAGAGAGGTTTCTTGGATGGACAACAAAAGAAGGAGCTATTTAACATACAAATGTCTGTAGTGAAAGGCCAATGAATACTTTGAACACTCCAGAGTATATTTTTTCATAAGCACTGACAGAGCTTGTCATAGACCTTGGTCAAGATACTAATTTGGATGGAGTCTCCAAAAAGATGCTGATGGTAGGGCACAGAATGTCTTTAGAATTCTATGTGTTTCTGTCAAGAGTGAAACAGGAAAGATCAGCAACTGCAATCATATACTTATCTCAATTTTTTTGGTCATAGAAAAATGAAGCCTGTCTTGTCATACACAGGACTGTATCACAACTTCAATCAAATTTGTTCAGTCTCTTGTTTGTCTGGAGTCAATAATAGCAATTCTGCTTTTCTTCCTTCAGAAATTGGAGTCAAGGCATCTCCCAAGCCTTCCAGGAAGAACTCACCTGCTTCATCTGCTTGGGCTGCCTCACAGGCCCAGTCACCATAAGCTGTGACCACAGCTTCTGCGGGCCTGCCTCTACCTTTCCTGGAAACACATCCAAGTTCCTGTCCATTGCCCTACGTTTAGGACACCATGCCAAGAAAAGGACTTCAGAACCAACATCGTTCTGAAGAAGCTGGTGTCCTTTGCCTTGCTAGACAAGCCAGCCTCTTGAAGTCCCTGAGCTCCAAGGAGCACTACTGTGTGACCCAGAAGAAGACCAAGAGGATCTTCTGTGTGTAGAACAGGATCTACTCCTATGAACTCTGCTCTGTCTCCCATGAGCACAGTGCCATTGGAGCAGCTGCTGAGGGTCAAATGGTAAGTGATGCTTGGGAGAATGTGAAAGCTGAAGAGGGAGGCTTAGCAGACCACAGCAAGATGCTTGTCCTGATTATGAGGATGCTGCTGTTTTCGGGATGCTGGCACTTTATTAACAGCTAATGAAGAAAGGGTGACTATGAATGTAAACATCTCTTGGGAGATTTATGGTATAAAAATCATTTCTACTTACTGATACATTATCCCCAGGACACTGGAAAGGGAAATAACTACATTCATATGTTTTGAAAGTGTCTGTGGCTGTAGACTAAATTAGAAAAATACATTGTAGTCAGCTAGAGAGAAGCATCTGAGAATCCCATCTTATGAAAATTACCCAGACATTAGTCATGATTATTAATCACTTTACCTAAGCAAATTTGTATACTGTGTTTTATGTTTCTATGTTCTAAAATCCAAAATTTATAGTTACCAAAAGAAAAAAAAAGAGTACTGATCCTTCTGCTCTCATTAATGTAATTGCATTTGTGGCCCAAGAGTGTGTCTATTTATCAAAAGTTGATATTCATTGTTTCTTACAGGAGAGACTTCTAAAACAAATAACATCTCTATGGGAGAACATCCAAGAAAATGAGGAGAATCTAGAGGCAGAGAATATAATGACAACTTGGTGCAGAGTGATAGGAGATTCATGCTTAAACTCTGGTTGAGGTAGATATTTTTCAAAGTTTGTCATTCAAGAATTATATAAGGCATTGAGTGTGATACTAGGAAACATTTTCTTCTGGCTCCTCATTCTAAGTGTAAGATATACTTCTATATGCGGAAAGAATGATTTGTTTGTGTGGCAGAGGCGTCTGAGACTAATGAGTGAATTACTTACAGTTCAGCACACTGGATTAGTGTCTTTGACTGCACCATGAATTCCAATGACTACCTGCAGAGGTTCATATTTGAGTAAACACATGAATTATCAATCAATACCTTTTCTTCAGGGACCTCTGGATCTCTTATATAGGTGAAAATGCTCAAGGTTTTATTGCCTGTGTCATTAATAAAGAAGAAATTAATGAAACCAAAGAATTTACATATTCTGAAAAGTGGGGAGATTAAATCACAATCAATGTAACACAGTGACAGAAGTCATTTGTCAAATTTAGGCATAGAAGAGTGCAATTAGGAGGATAAAATACATTGCCAATGTGATTGAGAATGTCCCTTTTTATTCAGAACTACTTGACTCTGCAGAAAAAAATGATCAGGACAGAATACAGGTCATGGCACCCAGTTCCCTGGGAAGAGGATGAGCAGCATATTGAGTGTGTGACACATGAAAGTCAGTGTGTATGTAGAGAGACTCAGGGAAGTGAAGCCATGATGGTCCAAACAACAATCGATTAAGAGAAATGCCCAGAGCTGATGGCAGTGTCCCGAAACGATCCTTGGGATGGCTGCAGGTGAGCATGGAGGAGTGCAGGAAATTTTTTATTGTCTGGACCTACCCTGGTGATTGTTGTACTGAGATAGCTTTCAGTATTTCCTGCTTTCATATTAGGGGCTTTCCTTCTCAGGAATAATTGGAGAAGCTCGAGTTTGTAATAATCTTGAAAGACTAGGCTTTCTGAAATTATAATTTTTCAAGGAATATGTAGTGTTATCTGAAATTGGGAATTCAGTGGTTGCTGTTTCCAGTACTCCATTACCTCTAATGGATATTGAGCACAATTTGAAAGAAAGCTATTCCTTGATTTCTTCTGTCTGAAAGCTGTGTTTTTGAAAGTTCATTAGGAGGTTGGGATTTGGGGCCAGAGTTCTATTGGGTAGTACATGGTAGCCTCCAACTAACAATAAACCTCAGGCCCCAAACCCTTCTAACCTGATAATTCTGAATTTACATGCATGAGGCACTATACAGGGGTGAGGCCATACTTTTGAAGTACCCATAATGAAAGAATCCTATCCCTGTGCTTTGAGGACAAGCTCAGGGAATGCCACACTTGCAAATAGGTGGGTTTTTTTTAAAGCAATATACAATCATTAACCATGTCCTTCTCAAATTTTACTTTCATGGTCTGATTTCATCAAGAATTTGAATTCTGTTAATCTGCCTCGTTGGCATTATCCCGAGACATAAATATATATTTTCAGGGTGGATAGGTGTGATGGAAACTGACATTTATATGAAATTTATAAACAGATATTTTATGCTATTCCTTAAGAAATCTAAGTTTTTCTTGTTTTCTTTCCAGGATTTGCATGACATATTCCAAAGGTGGGTTTATTCATCAATGCAAGACATGATATCCCAGAGCTGGAGAGATGACTCAGCAGTTAAGAGCACTGACTGCCCTGCTCTTTCCTCCTGAGTTCAGTTCCCAGCAGCCACATAGTGGCTCACAAGCATTTGTAATGAGATCTGGTACCCTCTTATGGCCTTCAGGCAGATATGCAGAGAGAACTCTATATACATAATAAAGGAATAAATCTTTAAAATTTTTATATATACATATATGAAATATGGTATAAAATTGACAAAGCTGCCTTAGCAAAGTGCAGATATACTTTATACAGAAAATATTCTGATGTTTGTATATGATGTAATTGAGGCTATTTTTATGGATATGATTTCTGTTCTCCTTAGCCGATGCTAAAATTTCCAGTTTTAAAAACATAAACTCTGAGGGCCATTGGCTGTATATTCCTGGTAGCAAAAGACAGGGGCAGGAAACACTAAGAAACAGGTTGGTAGCAGGAAGGGCTTCAGAATGAGCATCAAGGAGGAAATTATAGTGTCTCCCGATCAGGGGGGCTCACTGTAATATCAGAAAACATGTATTCTGAAACATGTTCAGGTGTTTGTTTCTTTTTAATTTGATTTGTGGTAATTGTGTGTGAGAATCTGTGGGTGTGTATATGAACATGTTTGGAGGTCAGGGGACAACTTTCAGGAGACAGTCTCCTTCACCATGGGTTCCAAGGATTAAACTCAAGTAGTCAGGCTTATGTAGAAAAGGATTTATCACTGAGCCATTTCGCTGAACCTGGAATGAGGTTTTTCCTAATCACTGTGAAGATGTCTTTAGCACCAGGAAGATCAATGTCATCTTTTCTTGCAGGAGTGAGTCAATGCAGTTGAGCAGACTACAAAACCAGAACTCAGTGCCCAACTGGCAGAATGGTGCAACTACTACCAAGGTGAGTGTGAACAATGATGAAATGACCATAGGTACTCTTCAACAGTGAGATAACCTTTGCAAAAACAAATGTTTTAACTCCCCAGAAACATGTCTAAGTGAGTCACATGGTAACTTTAGATACAAACATAAATATCATGTTGTATCTGATTAAGGCTTAAAAGAGAATACAAGTTGTTCATGGGGACATAAGAAATGGCAAATTAAGGACTGTCTAATTCAAATTAAGTGTACTCAGTAATAGAAATATTTGATTATTTTCCCCAAAATGTTTTAGCAGCTATGTTCTTATAATGTATTATACTCTTAGACTAAATAAAAAACAGAAGATATGGTGGCGACATTTGCAATTCCAACATAATAAACATAAAGATTGCCAGTGAGTTTGACGACAATCTGGCCAACATAGTGAGTTCCATACTAGTCAGGGATAAATAACAAGACCGTATCTTTAAAAAAACTTAAAAAGAATAATCATAAAATAACTAAACACACAAAGCCATGTGTCATGAGCTGTGGAGGGTCCTAAATAAGGATAGCATAATAGAAGCCATCTTAATATTCATACTGTATTCTTAGAGACTAACAGTTAAGTTTCTGTTTCTCTGTGTCTGCTTATCTTCCTGTACAGCATATTTTCAAGGCCTGCAGTCCAGGCTCTCCCACCCTTCTGCCACTTGGTCTGCATTCCAGACTCCCCCAGCTGCGGACTTATGTCCATGGAACATATCCTGCCAAGGAGAACTTCTGCTCCCCCAACCTTCTGCTACCTGCCTTACTTAAGCCCTTTGGTACTTTCAATAAATGAGACTTGATCAGAATCCTGTCTTCTCTCAGGTCTCTTGTTCCCCCATTCTCACTCCCTCCCCTAGGGTCCCCATTGACTGACCCCACAGGCTGGGGCAATGAGCAATGAAAAAAATAAAATAAATTGATAAGACATGAGGCAGTGTCTGAATCCCTGTCCTAGATCTAAAAGTCAACTGCAACCTCCCAGGGAAAGAATGTTAGGAACCAGAGGTTAAAGGAGGACAATTACTACCAGGGACACACTTCTAAAGCATATCTGGCTCTTCCTATAGGATAAAAAATGATTAATTACATGGAAATCACACCAGTATGAAAGCGATCACTCCTCACATCTTAGGAATAATTTTTTACATAGACCCATGTGAACAGTGTTTGCCCTCACTGTAATACACACATCTTCTCTTTGCCAGGTGTAATTAAATGTCACCAGAAGTAGGCTGAGGCTCCATCCTTTACAGCATCTACAAAGTTTGATAAAAGCTTCCATCATGCTACCACTCTGTTTCTTGTGGAAATCCTTGACTAGCTGTATCTAAGCCACATTTAACCTCTAGTCTTATCCTGTTTGAAAAATCCAAGAAGACTTTAGGACCTCTCTCACCTGAGAAATGTAAATGGCATTTTAATTAAAAAGTTGACTCTCCTCAGTTCTCCTCTTCTCCCCTTCCCACTCTCCTATTACTCTCCCCCTTTCCCCCAAGAGAATGCAAGGTCCAGGAAGGTCAGTAGGGGAAAGGACAGAGAGGGAAACCTGGCACTAGGGAATTCCCAGGAATCCACAAGGTTGAACCCAACCAAGAATCTAAGTGAGGATCTTGGGTACTATGCATATATGCATATCTTTTAGGTTCTTTCCTGTTTCCCAGACTCTCTATCTGTGGAAGTGCAGACTGGCACTATCCTGAAGATCCTCTGAATGGATGGGGAACATGGCGAGGGGAGGGGGGGAGTGGGACCTGGGAAGAATAGAGGGGGTAAAGAGGAAGGGAGTTAGTCATGGGGGAACAGGAAGTTGAGGGGGTGGGGGTAGAATAGGGGGAAGAGGGAATCATAGGATCGAAGACAGATCAGGCACCAGAGTGACCCCGAGTGATCTAAAGGTATAACATCAATTGGCAAGCTAAGCAATAGTGGAGGGACCACCTCGAATGCCCATTCCTGATAATGAACTTGATGTCTATAACCACCCAGGAGCCTTCATCCTGTGACTGATGGAAGCAGAGGCAAACACACAACAAAGCACTGAACTGAACCCAAGGAACCCAGTGACAGAGAGAGAGGAGTGATGAGCAAATTGGCAAAGAATGGGCTGGCAAAACCAGCAGAGACAGCTGATCTGAACAGGGGAGTGCTCTTGGACCCCAGACCGACAGTGGGGAGGCCAGATCAGTCGATCTGGACCCCCCAAATGTGAGTGTCAGCGAGAAGGCCTGGGCAACCTATGGGGCCCTGAGCTGTGGATCAGTGTCTATCCCTGGTATACAAACTGTCTTCATGTGCCTATAGCACAAAGAGAGATGCTCTCTCAGCCTGGACTCTTAGGGGAGTGCCTTGACCCTACCAAGAGTAAAATGACAGACTCTAGATATCCCCTATGTGGAAGGATTTGGCAATAGGGTGGGAGGGAGGGGGAAGGGGAGTGCGGGACGAGGGTAGGGAGAGGGAACTGGGATTGATATGTAAAACAAGCTATTTAAAATTAAAATAAAAAATGATAAAAAAGAATCTAAGTGATAGTGGAGAGGCTACTTTAACTGCCCTTCCCCTATAGTCATCCTTAATTGTCATCCTAGAGCCTTCATCCCATAACAACTGATGGAAGCAGAGATTCACAGCTAAGCACTGGGCTGAACTCTTGGAGCCCAGTTGTAGAGAGGGAGGAAAGATAATATGAACAAAGGGGTCAAGACCATGTTGGGAAAACCCACAGAAATAGCTGCACTGAGATAATGGGACCTCACTGGCTCCAGACTGACAGCTGGGGAACCTGCATAAGACAGAACTAGGACCCCTGAAAGTGGGTGACAGTGGGGGGGGGGGCTTGTGCAGTTTATGGGGCTGCTGGCAGTGGAACCAATTGCAAGCACATTAACTGGGTTTTTGGAGCCCATTCCCTTTGGAGGAATACTTTGCTCAGCCTAGATACAAGGGGAGGACCTTGGTCCTGCCCCGAATAAGATGACAGACTTTGATGATTCCCAATGGGAGGCCTCATCTTCTCTGAGGAGTGGATGGGAGGATGGGATAGGGAGATGGTGGGGGGAATGAGAAGACAAGGGAGAAGGAACTGGGATTGGTATATAAAATAAGATTAAGATAAAAATAGAAATAAAAATATGTAAAATAATAAAAAAATGTTGTCTCTTCCCACAGCACATATTTTCTTTGAAGATATAACCATGCATCATTACAAGATGAACCTATGTAATGTCATGAGAAGAGTCAGCTTCAATCTCACCATTGGGATCCATCTGTGGATCCTATTGGATGCTATGTGGCCTTCAGGACTGGGCTGTAGAAATCTGTACAGATTTCTAATTAAGAAAGAGAAACCAACTGGTTGAATCTGAGGGTGTATTTCTTCTCATGGTGTAATCATTACAGTCTCCTCACCACATGCACCGTATTCCATCTCTGCATAGAGAGGCCACTGGGCTGGGTTGGAGTGCTCCTTGATTGTGATTCAGTTTCCTTGATGTTGCCCAGAGTTCCTGCATATACAAGTATCCTCCTGGCGCCTTCAGTTATTCTGTCAAGCCTTTCTTCTCCACCAGCTACACATGATCATAGGAAAATATAATCCTAATCTTGTACTTCAGTGGTCTTTAAGTATGTGCTTTGTGATGTTTTTATTGCTACTAAATATTAAAATACTATTAAATATAAAGTTAGTTGACTATGTTTCCTTTTTATCTGTGATGTACATGTTCCAACAAGACCATTTCCCTTCAAATGGGATTTGATTTTTTTCTATTTTCCAACTTTCTTTTTTTATTTTTAAAACACTTATTTTACATACCAATCCAAGTTTTCTCCCCCCCCTTTCCTACCATCCCTCCACCGTGTCCCCACCCCACACACCATTAACTCCTCAGAGAGGGTGAGGCCTTCCATGGGGAATCATGAAAGTCTGTCACATCATTGGGGCAGGACCAAGGCCCTCCCCCCTGTATCTAGCCTGAACAAGATATCTCTCCAAAGGGAATAGGCTCCAAAAAAACAGTTCACACACTAGGGATAAATAGGGGTTCCACTGCCAGCAGCCCCATAAACTGCACAACCCTCCCCACTGTCACCCACTTTCAGGGGTCTTAGTTATGTCTTATGCAGGTTCCCCAGCTGTCAGTCTGGAGCCAATGAGGTCCCACTAGTTCAGTGCAGATGTTTCTGTGGGTTTTCCCAACATGGTCTTGACCCCTTTGTTCATATTATCTTTCCTCCCTCTCTACAACTGGGCTCCAGGAGTTCAGCCCAGTGCTTAGCTGTGAATCTCTGCTTCTGCTTCCATCAGTTGTTATGGGATGAAAGCTCTAGGATGACAATTAAGGTAGTCATCAATCTGATTATAGGGGAAGGGCAGTTAATCACTCTCTCCACTGTTGCTTAGATTCTTGGTTGGGTTCAACCTTGTGGATTCCTGTGAATTTCCCTAGTGCTAGGTTTCCTATCCTCATAATGACCCCCTCTATCAAGGTATCTCTTTTCTGCTCTCCCTCTCTGTCCTTCCCCCAACTCAACCTTACTGATCCCCCTTGTTCTCTCCACTCCCCTTTTCCTCTTCCCACTCTCCTATTACCATCCCCCCTTGCTCCTAATTTGCTCAGGAGATCTTGTTCCTTTCCCCTTCTGGGGGACTGCTGGGTCCTAGGGCAGGTAGGGCTGGCAAAGGGCTGGTCCAGTCTGACTCTTCCTGGGGCTGAGCAGGATGGAGAGTGTCAATGACCCAGATTCCCCTCCTAGTTACCAGAGAGAACCACACTGAGTCTGGAGACTTATCAAAGCAGGATCTCTCCTTATTGTATTAGGCAGGTACTTATATAGGGTTGAGAAAGTGGGTGGGGACCTCAGGATGGGATGAGGTGGCGGGACCAACAATATTTCACCATGTTTACAGTAAGTAGCTGGGCAGAGCCAGTTTCGCTGAGTCACTCCTATGCGGAAGTGATAGGACAAAGACAGATTGTTAAACTCTAGCCAGGCTCAGGAAGTTCCACTAGGCCTTGCATCTGGGCCTTTTCAGGCTCAACAGGGGGCATTCATATATATCACTCTTAGGGTCCTCCTTGTTTCCTGGCTTCTCTGGGGTTGTGGACTATAGTTATCCTTTGCTTTATGTCTAATATCTGTTTATGAGTAAGTATACACAATATTTGTCTTTCTGTGTCTAGTAACCTCACTCAGAATGGTTTCTTCTTCTTCCATCCATTTGCCTGTGAATTTCAAGATGTCCTTGTGTTTTTTTACAGCTGAGAAGTACTCAATTGTGATTTTTGCCACATTTCCTTTACCCATTCTTCAGTTGATGGGCATCTAGGTTCTCTCCAGATTCTGGCTATTATGAATAATGCTGTGGTAACATAGTTGAACAAGTGTTCTTGTGGTGTGATTGGGCATTCTTTGTGGATTTTCTCAAGAGTGGTAATGCTAAGTCTTGATGTAGATTTATTCCCAATCTTCTGAGAAGCCACTATACTGATTTCCAAAGTGACTATACAAGTTTGCATTCCCAGCAGCAATGAAAGAGTGTTCCCCTTACTCTACATACTCTCCAGCATAAACTTTCATTAGTATTTTTGATCTTAGCCATTATGACAGGTGTAAGATAGTATCTCAGAGTTGTTTTGATTTGCATTTCCCTGATGACTAAGGATGACTTTTGTTTCTTTGTTTTTGCAAACTTGTCAGAATTATTATGACTAAAACTTTAGTTCAGTTCTAGATCCCATTTTAAGGATTCTCAGAACCCTCAGCTGTATTCTAGCACAAAAATACTACACACACACACACACACACACACACACACACACACACACACACACACATATATAATCTTATTGGTGCCAAGCAGGAGCACAGATAGATATCGTACTAACTTTTTTTTTCATGTTAGTTTGAAACAAGATACAGAGAAGGGAACCCCAGTTGAGAAAATGCCTACATGACAATGGACATTGGGCAAGCATGTAGAGCATTTCCTTACTTAGTTATTGATGAGGGAGGATGGCAGATCACTGTTGGCAGGGTTTTCTCTGGGCTGCAGGTGGTAGTTTTTATAAGAAAACAGGCTAAGCAAGACAATTTGATGATGAACAACAATATGGAAATGTAAGCAAATAAACCCTTTCCTCCCAATTGCTTTGGTCAAGGTGTTTCCTCAAAGCAACAATACTCTTAATAGGACAATTTAGTACCAGGATAGTGGGTATAACCAGGATATGACTGTAACACAATGGATTGTGCTGTTTTGGGGAGAATGATGAAGAGAATTTGGCTAGAAAAGTCCTTGAGTGTTGAGAGCCTAATGACTTGTACTATAGCTTGGAAGGTAAGAATGTTTAGATGATGGAGGCCTGGGTTGTGATGTTTCTGAGGTAAGGAAAGACTCTATGAGGACTTTTGTGTGAAGAATCTGTGTTGTCTGGTCAGCTGGAGCTCATGACTCAGCTGTGATTAGCCAGAGACCAGAACCACTAAAGTATTTCACCTTGCTTTGCTAGGACAATGTTGCTGGTCAGCTTGGGTTGAAAAACCAGCTGTGATTACAAAGACACCATTGAGATGAAGTCTTCTGGGAAGTGTTTCCTCAGTGTGAACACATGGAAGCTGTGTCCCAGAAGACCTGAGGTTACACTTGTGCTGGTAGCTGAACTTGTTAGTGTAGCAGGGACTGGTTGTGCAGTCATACATGATGAGGTCATAGAGAACAGCTCAGGCTTGGCAGTGTGAGGTTAAGAGAAGCCTCTGGAGAAGCTAAAGAGACTCTTGCTAAATCATGTTCATTGCTGTTTTGTTCATAGTAGCCAGCTATTGGAAACAACTTAGATGTCCCTCAACACATGAATGGGTTAAAAAGTGTGGTACTTTACGCAATGAAATATTACTCAAGCATTAAATAAATGCAACCATGAAATTTTCATGGAAATGAATGGAACTAGAAAATTCCTACTGAGTGAGGTAACCCAGACCCAGAAAGACAATATAGGATGTTTCCCTTATATGTGGATATTAACGGTTATGCTGGTATTAGTGGATATAAGTTGTCAATAATAAGCAATCTACACAACCACAGAGGTTAAATAAGGGAACAGAAAGAAATACTAGAAAAGGGAAATATAATAGATGGTTGTAGATGAATGGGGGACTTGAATGAGAGCATCAAGTAGGGAGAGGACAGGAAGAGGCTGTGATGTTACATGGTGAGAGACAGCTAAAATTAAGGACTATTTAAAATTTACTATGGAAGCCTGATATAATAGAAGCTTCCTAAAGCACATACTTATATGAAGCTGATTTAAATGAAATCACCAAATAATAGGGAAGATGGCCCCAAATATTGTCACCAACTGAAGCTTCCTGTACCAAGAATGGCATACTTCTAATTGAGTTGTTGGCTAATAGGGGCCATGGGAACACCCAAACATCTCAGAATGTCCATTAATCATCTCTGAAAAAGTGGCATTTAATTTTAGCTATATTTTACATTGAAAGGCATAACATCACGTAGCTTCCCAAAACATTATTCTCTGAACAATGGCGTTGAGCAGACAGAAGCTCTTTATCCACCCAGATTCAGTCACATCTGAGAGCTTCTTCTACATACCTGGGACAGAGCACTCCTGACCACCCCATGGAATGCATACTTTAGCAGACCACTTTCTTGACCAGTTCACACTGCTAATGTAGACATGCCGGCAGCTGTTCTTTGTACAGATGGCATTAGAGTAACAGGTCTGTGACACAGTATAAGCCGATACTGTCATAGTATCCAGGCAACCAAAGGCCCATTTTTAAAAATACCAAATTGAGATAAAAATCAAGAGTTCAAGACCATGTCAGCAAATTGTACCCAGTCACTCAGTTTTGAACATTAAGACATGGTTCAAATCCCTTTAACTCAGTCTGTATAGCCCTGAGATCATCCTGCAAAGGGTGTATTAAAAAATACCAAGTAAGGAGACAGATTTTGACATGATGTCATTATGCAGGTCAAACTTGGAAGGTCATACTGAACATCTGCCCCGACAGAAAATCATTTGGTCCTTTGTGTACACATTGATTTTATTGTAACAAAGCAACTTGTACACTTCAACATTTCCTTCCAATGAAAACCAAAACATAAAAATAAAAATAAATAAAGTTACAGCAGAGAATGTCAATTCCAAATAAAACCCTACAGGTTCTGCTGATAACTCCCATTGAGTGGCAGAGCTCAAGCCATTGTTAGGAGAGAATTTTATTTTAACCTGCAAGGATGTCTATTAAGCATCACAACCTAACATGCCTAAGGAGAAGCCATGTTGTCACAATGCACACTTACCCCCCTAGATACCTCAAACCCACCCTTGCTGACTTTCTATACCCCATTTTTTCTTTTCCTCCTCCTCCTCCTCCTCCTCCTCCTCCTCTTCCTCCTCCTCCTCCTCCTCCTCCTCCTCCTTCCTTCTTCTTCTTCTTCTTCTTCTTCTTCTTCTTCTTCTTCTTCTTCTTCTTCTTCTTCTTCTTCTTCTTCTTCTTCTTCTTCTTCTTCTTCTTCTTCTTCTTCTTCTTCTTCTTCTTCTTCTTCTTCTGCCTCTCTTCCATCATCCATATCAGGAGCCAAATAGTATTGCAAGGGGTTTGGTCAAATATCATCTTTAATGACCTCTCCTAACTCATCTGCACCTGCATCAGAATGGTCAGTAAACCAGGCCAAGAATCTCTATGACTCTTTGTGCTGCCTCTTCCTGCTGGCCTTATTCTGCATTTGACTTGAACATTTTTGTCAAGCCCTTTCCAGATTTCCACTGGTTTCAGTGGACTTTGATGATGGATCACCATTCTCGTTCAGATGAAATTCTTTGGAGAGAACATTATTTTCAAAGTAAGGATTTTCATCAAAATAAAAATCTATTCTGTAAATTTATTTAATGTCACTTCAACTCTGGTTAAGTAATGCAGAACCTCTTCATCTTACTCCCCAAGCAGTGCAGACAAATGTTGTTACCCAAAAATTTGAAATTTTGGCGATGAATTCAATTCTGACCTCTTCTGAAAAATTGGCTGGCAGAGTTTGTTATATTTTTGTTCTACTTTCAAAATTTCCTCACTGGCTTGTTCATTAAGTCTGTCTATTTCATTTTGTACTTCATCAGTGTGTTCAATTGCTTCTTGCTGTTCTTTTTCTCCCATAGGCAAATGGGGAGAGGGAAACAAACTTGTCCTCCAGTTTCATGGCAGGAACCGACTTGGGTTTTTTGGATTGAGGCAGGAGCACAGACTGCTGTTTCTGGGGCCATAGCAGAAGTGGTGAGAAGCCAGTGGCCCGAGCCTCAGTGCTTAGAGGAGGAAGAAAGCCGCAGGACTCTGGCATCTTTAAAAAATCAGGTGTCCCACTGGGGTCTTGGGCAGCAGACCAGTGTTTACCATGGCATGAGCTTTGGGATATCTATATGCTTAATTTCTTGAAAACTAATGATACAACACTGTGTGAGGAAGTACATGCATAACTTCTAGAAAACTAACTATATAACACTCTATGAGAAACTACATGTGAAACTTCTTGAAAACTAAGGAAACAAAACTGTGCGTGATGCTACTTGCTTTATACTAACGGTACAACTCTGTGAGTATCTATACGCGTAACTTCATGAGAACTAATGATACAACACTGTGTGAGAAACTACATGCGTAACTGCTTGAAAACTAATACAACAATGTGTGAGAATCTATACGTATAACTACTTGAAAACTATCTATACAACTCTCTATGAAAAATACATGTGTAACTCCTTGAAAACTAACAATACAACAGTGTGTAAGAATCTATAAGAGTAACTTCGGGAAAACTAATGATACAACACTGTGAGAAACTGCATGTGTAACTTCTTGAAACTTAACGATACAACACTGTGTGAGAATCTACACACATAACATCTTGAAAACTAACAATAAAACACTGTTTGAGAAACTACATGTGTAACTTCTAGAAAACTAACTTAACAACTCTATGAGAAACTACATTCGTAACTCCTTCAAAACTAATGATACAACTCTCTATGAGAAACTACATGCGTAATAAATTTAAAACTAACTATACAACTCTCTATGAGAAACTACTTGCATAACTCCTTGAAAACTAATGATGGAACACTGTGTGAGGATCTATACACGTAACTTCTTGAAAACAAACGAAACAACACTATGTGAGAAATTACATTCGTAACTTCTTGAGAACTAACTATACATAGCTCTATGAGAAACTACATGTGTAAGTCCTTGAAAAGTAACTATACAACACTGCGTGAGAATCTATACGCGTAAGTTATTGAAAACTAATGATACAACACTTTGAGAATCTATACACATATCTTTTTCAAAATTAACGATACAACACTGTGTGTAAATCTATACTCGTAACTTCTTGAAAACTAATGAAACAACACTGTATGAGAATCTGTACAATAATTTCATGAAAACTAATATTACACTGTGTGAGAATCTATACGTGTAACTTCCTGAAAACTAACAAAACAACATTGTGAGAATCTGTAGGTGTAATTTCTTGAAAACTAATGATACTACACTGTGTGAGAATCTATACGCATAACTTCTTGAAAACTAACGATACAACACTGTGTGAGAAACTACATGCTTAACTTCTTGACAACTAACTATACAAAACTCTATGAGCAACTACATGCGTAACTACTTGAAACATAACGATAAAACACTGTGTGAGAATCTATAGGGGTAACTTCTTGAAAACTAAGGATATAACACTGTGTGAGAATCTGTACATGTAATTGATTGAAAATTAACGATACTACACTGTGTGAGAATCTATACGTGTAACTTCTTGAAAACTAACTATATAACACTCTATGAGAAACTTAAAGCATAACTCCTTGAAAAGTAATGATACAACACTGTGAGAATCTATATGTGTAACTTATTGAAAACTAATGTACAAAATTCTTTGCAAAACTCCATGCGTAACTACTTTAAACCTAATGCTTAGGGTTAGGGTTAGGGTTAGGTTTAAGAATAGGGTTAGGGTTAGATATAATGATAGGGTTAGGGTTAGGCTTAGGGTTAGTGTTAGGGTTAGGGTTACGGTTTGGGTTGAGAATCTATATTTGTAACTTCTTGAAAATTAATGATAGAACACTGTATGAGAATCTGTAAGCGAAACTTGTTGAAAACTAACGATACCACACTGTATAAGAATCTATACGCTTAACTTCTTGAAAACCAACTATACAACACTGTTTGAGAAAATACATGCGTAACTTCTTGAAAACTAATGATACAACACTCTTTGAGAATCTACAAGCATACCTTCTTGAAAACTAATGATATAATAATGTGTGATGATCTATACATGTAAATTCTTGAAAACAAATGATACAACAACACTTTGTGAGAAACTACAAGCATAACTTCTTGAAAACTAACAATACAACACAGTGTGGAAGTCTATACACTTAACTTATTGAAATCTCAATACAAATTGTGAGAATGTATATGCTTAACTTTTTGAAAACTAATGATAGTACACTCTGTGAGAATCTATTGGTGTAACTTATTGAAAACTATACAACACTGTGTGAGATTCTCCGAAAACAGAGTGGTTTTCTCTGGACTGCCTCCGAGTGGAAGCTGGCAGGATTTAAAGGATCACATGCGTGAAGCAGGTGATGTATGTTATGCTGATGTTTACCGAGATGGCACTGGTGTCGTGGAGTTTGTACGGAAAGAAGATATGACGTATGCAGTTCGAAAACTGGATAACACTAAGTTTAGATCTCATGAGGGAGGGCCCAGAAGTGCAAGTTATGGAAGATCTCGATCTCGAAGCCGTAGTCGTAGCAGAAGCCGTAGCAGAAGCAACAGCAGGAGTCACAGTTACTCCCCAAGGAGAAGCAGAGGATCACCACGCTATTCTCCCCGTCATAGCAGATCTCGCTCTCGTACATAAGATGATTGGTGACACTTTTTGTAGAACCCATGTTGTATACAGTTTTCCTTTACTCAGTGCAATCTTTTCATTTTTTTAATTCAAGCTGTTTTGTTCAGAATGGGCTAAAGTGTTGAATTGCATTCTTGTGTAATATCCCCTTGCTCCTATCATCTACATTCCCCTCATGTCTGGTAAATTGTATTTTAAGTGATGTCATAGATAGGATTGTTTAAATTTAGTTAATTTCTATGCTCTTCAGACTGTGATATTGTGTAAATGTCTGGTTTGTGTGAAATGGGATGTTGGGGATGTTTGTGGTTATCTTACTTGGGGAAGTTCTTATGTTTATCTTGCTTTTCTTTCTTTTTTTTTCTTTTTTTGGTTTTTCGAGACAGGGTTTCTCTGTGGCTTTGGAGGCTGTCCTGGAGCTAGCTCTTGTAGACCAGGCTGGCCTCAAACTCACAGAGATCCACCTGCCTCTGCCTCCCAAGTGCTGGGATTAAAGGCGTGCACCACCAAATATCTTGCTTTTCATGTGTCTTTCTGTAGACATATCTGAAGAGATGTATTAAAAATGCTTTGGATTAAGGATTGTGGAGCACATTTCAATCATTTTAGGATTGTCAAAAGGAGGATTGAGGAGGATCAGATCAATAATGAAGGCAATGGTATGACTCCAAATGCTATTGTCACAGATGAAATTGGCAGTATTGAGCTTATACTAAAAGACAAGGGTTAAATTTTTTATCTACCTTTAAGACACTTGCAAACATATGCAGTTATCTTTAGCTACAATTGCTTTGCTTTTTAAACCTTGGCAATTGTGGCAGAATTGCCCATTTTGTAACAATTATTTGCTCCCTTCCCCCCTTTTTGTTTTAATAAGGACTAAAGTGGGAAGAATGGCTAATTTGTCACAGTGCTTAGTTACAACTGTTAATGTGTGGCCTGCTGTTGGTGTACATGTGGGTACAGGGTGTCTATTTCCAAACAGAGTATAATATCAATACTGCTAAATCTGCATGTCCTCTGTATGACTGATAGAGCGTTGTCATTTTTTAAAGACAATGACAGCAAAATAGAATTCCAACTTATTAGTGTAGATAATCTAGTTGGGAGTACTTTAAGTCTCACATTCCCTTTTAATATTCATAATTGACTCATGTTTAATACACTTTAATTTACAAGATAAATTGCAGATGAGAGCAATAGATTTAGTTTAGACTTAGGTGGGTAGCAATACCAGTAAACTTCAATTACATAACTTGCAACCACAAAACCTGTGATACCTGTACAGTAACAAGTGTTGGCATTATCAGTTGAACTGTAAATATAAATTGCTTCTTCCTGTTAGTCTCTATAATGATTAAGTTTCCAAAGTTTGTCTAAACACCATACAGAAACTTGTTTTGGGGAATTTGATAGTTATTGATGTACATCTGTTAAACTGATGACAGACATAACTCATCATTCCCCAGAAACCTTTTTTGATTACAGTATCTAACATTTTGCCTCCTCTTTTTTGGTTTTGCTGGTTATAAAGGTTTGGATTGGAGAGGGCTCACTGGATCCCAATCCTTGTAGCTGGATCATTGGATTCAAATCATAATGTGGATAGGATAGGGAGGATGAATTACCAGGATTCATGGAGCGGGATCAGATTACCAGGAACATAGGAGTGGATTCATTCCTGCCCCAACCAAACTGCATTCTTGTTAAATTTTTTCATTCAACTTAATTGGCTATTCCAAAGAGTTTTTTTCCTATTTTTGACGTTTGGAGCCCTTAAGATGCACGATGGAATTGTGTTTTGCATTTTTTGGTAAAAGGAGCAAAGCAAGGACCTGGAGGTAATACGCTGGAGCAATCTCCTTGGAAGGATTCAGCACGAGTAGATGATAAACATTTAAAGGGGAAAGGGGGGTTGTTTAAAATAGTAAATCAGTAAGTCACTTCTAAATTTAAAGAAAACAAAATTGGAGTTGAAGAATAAGTAGGTTTCCAATTGGCTATTGCCGTTTTTCTTTGAAAAAATAAATATTTAAAAAAAGAAAGAGAACTTCAGACCAATATCCCTCATGAACATTGATGCAAAAATACTCAATAAAATACTGGCAAATCGGATCCAAGAACACATCAAAACAAGTAGGGATGGAGGGATGGTTCAACATACGAAAATCCATACACGTAATCCACCATATAAACAAGCTGAAAAACAAAAATCACATGATCATCTAACTAGATGCTGAAAAAGCCTTTGACAAAATCCAACACTCCTTCATGTTAAAGGTCTTGGAGAGATCTGGGATAACAGGGACATACTTAAACATAATAAAAGCTATATACAGTAAACCAACAGCCAACATCAAACTAAATGGACAGAAACTCAACGCAATTCCTCTAAAATCAGGAACAAAACAAGGCTGTCCACTCTCCCCATACCTTTTCAACATGGTACTTGAAGTTATAGCCATTGCCATACGACAACAAAGGGGGATCAAGGGGATACAAATTGGGAAGGAAGAAGTCAAACTTTCACTGTTTGCAGATGATATGATAGTTTACATCAATGACCCAAAGAACTCTACCAGGGAACTCTTACAGCTGATAAGCACCTTCAGCAAGGCAGGCTACAAGATCAACTCAGGAAAATCAGTAGCCCTACTATATACAGATGATAAAAGGGCTGAAAAAGAAATCAGAGAAACATCACCCTTTACAATTGCCACAAACAACATAAAATACCTTGGGGTAGTGCTAACCAAACAAGTGAAAGACCTGTATCACAAGAACTTTGAGTCTTTAAAGAAAGAAATTAAAGAAGCCCTCAGAAAATGGAAAGACCTCCCATGCTCTTGGATAGGTAGGATCAATGCAGTAAAAATGGCACTCCTGCCAAAAGCAATCTACAGATTCAATGCAATCCCCATTAAAATCCCAGTACAATTCTTCACAGACCTTGAAAGAACAAAAATCAATTTTGTATGGAAAAACAAAAGACCCAGGATAGCCAAAACAACCCGGTTCAACAAGGCAACGTCCGGAGGCATCACCATCCCTGACCTCAAGCTCTCTTATAGAGCTATAGTCCTGAAAACAGCTTGGTATTGGCACAAAAATAGACAGGTAGACCAATGGAATCGAATTGAAAACCCGGATATTAACCCACACACGTATGAACATCTGATCTTTGACAAAGAAGCTAAAAATATACAATGGAATAAAGAAAGCATCTTCAACAAATGATGCTGGCATAACTGGAGGCTGGCATGTAGAAGAATGCGGATCGATCCATGTTTATTGCCATGCACAAAACTTAAGTCCAGATGGATCAAAGACCTCAACATAAATCCAACCACACTGAACCTCTTAGAAGAGAAAGTGGGTGGTACCCTTGAACAAATTGGTACAGGAGACTGCTTCCTGAACATAACACCACTAGCACAGACAGTGAGATCAACAATTAATAAATGGGAACTCCTGAAACTGAGAAGCTTCTGTAAGGCAAAGGACACAGTCAGCAAGACAAAAAGGCAGCCCACAGATTGGGAAAAATATTCACTAATCCCACATCTGACAGAGGGTTGATCTCCAAAATTTACAAAGAACTCAAGTAAGTCTCCAAAACAGCAAAGGACCCAGTTAAAAAGTGGGCTGCAGAACTAAATAGAGAATTTTCAATAGAGGAGTCTAAAATGGCTGAGAGGCACTTGAGAAAGTGCTCAACATCCTTAGCCATCGGGAAATGCAAATCAAAACAACTCTGAGATACCATCTCACTCCTGTCATAATGGCTAAAATCAAAAACACCAATGACAATTTATGCTGGAGAGGATGTGGTGAAAGGGGAACACTCCTCCATTGCTGGTGGGAGTGCCAACTTGTTCAGCCACTTCGGAAATCAGTATGGAGATTCCTCAGATAAATGGGAATAAACCTACCACAAGACCCAGCAACTCCACTCTTAGGCATATATCCAAAAGATGCCCATTCATACAACAAGGATGTCTGTTCCACTATGTTCATAGCAGCTTTATTTGTAATAGCCAGAACTTGGAAGCAACCTAGATGCCCCTCAACTGAAGAGTGGATAGAGAAAATGTGGTACATTTATACAATGGAGTACTATTCAGGAGAAAAAAAACAATGGAATCCTGAGATTTGTAGGCAAATGGATGACACTAGAAGAAACCATCCTGAGTGAGGTAACACAGTCACAAAAAGAGAAACATGGCATGTACTCTCTCACATATGGATTTTAGACATAGATCTGGGGAGTGCCAGCCTACAATCGGATGGCCAGAGAGTCTGGGAAACAGAAACTTCATTCAGTGGCTGATGGAAGAAGAGGCAGACTCCCTCGGTTAAGTACTGAGCTGAACTCAAGAAAGCCAGTAACAGAGAGGGAGGACTGATGACCAAAGGGATTAAGACTGGGCTGGTTTAAACCCCAGAAAAGCTGACCTCACAAAGGTTAACTCTTGAATCCCAGGCATTAGCCTGGGAATCCAGCATGGGACTGATCAAGACCCCCTTGAATGTGGATGTCAGTGAGGAGGCCTAGGTAATCTATTGAGCCTTGTGTAGTAGATCAGTACTCATCCCGAGTATAGACACGGACTTTGGACTCCCATCCAACAATGTGAGATGCACTCTCACCCTGAACTCTTGGGGGAGGGTCTAGGCCCTGCCCTGGATGAAATGACAGACTATGGACACCCCCATGGAGGGCCTCACCCTCCATGGGGAAATGGGGGATAATGGAGGGGTTGGGGGAAGGGCACGGGAGGAGGGGAGGGAAAGGGAGAGGGACCTGGAACTGACTTGTGAAGCAACCTTGTTTCTAATCTAAATTTAAAGTGAAAAATAAATAAATGAGACTGTTCTTCCAGAGGTCCAGAATTCAATTCGCAGCAACCATATGGTGACTCATAACCACCTTGAATGAGATCTGGTGCCCTCTGCTGGCCTGCAGGCAGAAGGCTGTATACACAATAAATAAAATATTAAAAAAAATTAATTAAAAAAGAAAACTGACTGTCCAAAACTCTTTGCAAAACTATATGCATAACTACTTGAAACCTGACTGTTGGGTTAGGGTTAGGTTTAGGGTTAGGGTTAGGGTTAGGGTTAGAGTTAGAGTTAGGGTTGGGTTAGGGATAGGGTTGTGTTAGGTTTAGTGTTGGGTTATGGTTAGGGTTAAGATAAGTGTTGAGAATCTACATGTGTAACTTTTGGGAAACTAACAATAGAACACTGTATGAGAATCTATATGCATAACTTATTGAAAACTAACGATACAACACTGTGAGAAACTACAAGTGTAAAATCTTGAAGACTAACGATACAACACAGTATGAGGATGTTTTTGAAAAAAACGATGCAACATTGTAAGAGAAAATAGATGCGTAACTTCTTGACAACTGTGTGAAAAACTACATGCGTAGCTTCTTGAAAACAACTATATAACACTCTTGAGAAACTTCACGCGTAATTTCTTGAAAAGTAATGATTATAACACTGTGTGAGAATCTATACGTGTAATTCATTGAAAACTAACTGTACAAAACTCTTTTCAAAACTCAATGTGCAATAACGGTTAGGGTTAGGATTAGTAATAGGGTTAGTGTAAGGTTTAGGGTTAGGGTTAAGTTTAGTGTTAAGGCTAGGGTTAGGGTTAAGGTTAGGGTTACGGTTAACGTTAGGCTTAGGGTTAATGTTAGGGTTATTGTTATTGTTAGGGTTAGGTTTAGGGTTGAGCATCTACATGTGTAACTTTTTGAAAATTAGAGATAGAACACTCTATGAGAATCTATATGTGAAACATGTTGAAAACTAATGATACAGCACAATGTGCGAGTCTATACGCTTAACTTATTGAAATCTAAATACAATATTTTTATGAGAATGAATATGCTTAACTTTTCGAAAACTAACGATACTACACTCTGTGAGAATCTATTCATGTAAGTTATTGAAAACTAACTATACAAGAGTGTGTGAGAATCTATTCATGTAACATGTTGAAAACAAAAGATATAAAACTGTGTATGAATTTATACGTGTAACTTGTTGAAAACACACGATACAACACTGTGTGAGAAAATACATGTGCAAATTCTTGAAGACAAATGATACAACACTGTATGAGAAAATATGTTGAAAACAAATGATACAATTTTGTAAGAGAAAATACATACATAACTACTTGGAAACTAACGATACAATACAGTGTGAGAATTCATATGCGTAACTTCTTGAAAACTAGTGATACAACACTGTGTGAAAAAGTACATGTGAAACTTCTTGAAAACAAATATATAACAGTCTATGAGAAACTACATGCGTAAACCCTTGAAAAGTAATGAAACAACACTGTGAGAGAATCTGTACTTGTAACTTATTGAACACTAAAGATATAAAGCTGTGTGAGAATTTAATGTGTAACTTCTTGAAAACAAATGATACAACACTGTGTGAAAAACTACCTGCCTAAATTCTTGAAAACTAACAATATAACACTCCTTGAGAACCTGCATGCATAACTCCTTGAAAACTAACAATACAACACTGTGTGAGAGTCTACACGTGTAACTGAAAATGAAGGACACAACACAGTGTGAGAATCTATATGCGTAACCTCTTGAAATCTAACGATACAACACTGTGAGAGAATCTATACGTGTACCTTCTTGTAAACTAACGGTAGAACACTGTTTGAGAATCTACAAGCATAACTTCTTGAAAATTAACGATACAACACTGTGTGAAAATCTACTTCTCAACTTCAGGAAAACTATCTATATAACACTCTATGAGAAACTTCATGCATAACTCCTTGAAAAGTAATGATACAACACTGAGTGAGAATCTATATGTGTAACTTATTGAAAACTGTGCAAAACTCTTTTCAAAACTCCATGCATAAATACTTGAAACCTAACAGGGTTAGTGTTAAGGTTAGGGTTGGGGTTAGGGTTAAGATTAGGGTTAGGTTTAGGGTTGGGTTAATTTTAGGGTTAAGGTTAGTGTTAAGGTTAGGGTTAGGATTAGGGTTAGGTTTAGGGTTGAGAATCTACATGTGTAGCTTCTTGAAAATTAGCGATAGAACACTCTATGAGAATCTATATGTGAAACGTTGAAAACTAAAGATACAGCACAGTGTACGAGTCTATACGCTAAACTTATTGAAATCTAAATACAATATTTGCGAGAGAATGCATATACTTAACTTTTCAAAAACTAACGATACTACCCTCTATGAGATTCTATTCTTGTAACTTATTGAAGACTAACTATAGAACACTGTGTGAGTTTCTATACATGTGACTTATTGAAAACAAATGATACAACACTGTGTGAGAAACTACATGCGAAAGAAACATCTTGAAACCTAACGGTACACTGTTTGAGAATCTATACGTGTACCTTCTTGTAACTTCACGATATAAAACTGTGTGCGAATTTGAACGCCTAACTTATTGAAAGAAAATGATACGACACTGTGTGGGGAACTACATGCGAAACTTCTTGAAAACAAACTCTACAACACTGTGTGAGTAGCTACACGCAAAACGTATTGAAAACTAACTGTCCAAAACTCTTTGCAAAACTCCATGGATAACCTGACTGTTAGGGTTAGTGTTTAGAGTTAGGGTTGTGTTAGGGATAGGGGTTGTGTTAGCTTTAGTGTTGGGTTATGGTTAGGGTTAAGGTTAGTGTTGAGAACCTACATGTGTAACATTTGGGAAACTAACAATAGAACACTGTATGAGAATCTATATGTGTAACTTATTGAAAACTAATGATACAACACTGTGTGAGAAACTACAAGTGTAAAATCTTGAAGAATAACGATACAACACTGTATGAGGATGATTTTGAAAACAAACGATACAACACTGTAAGAGAACAGACATGCGTAACTTCTTGACAACTCCATACGTAGCTTCTTGAAAACAACTATATAACACTCTTGAGAAACTTCATGCGTAACTCCTTGAAAAGTAACCATATAACACTGTGTTAGACTCTATACGTGTAATTAGGGTTACGGTTATGGTTAGGCTTAGGGTCAATGTTAGGGTTAATGTTAGTTTTAGGGCTGACCCTCTACATGTGTAACTTTTTGAATTTAGCGAGAGAACACTGTATGAGAATCTATATGTGAAACATGTTGAAAAGTAACGGTACAGCACACTGTGCGAGTCTGTACACTTAACTTATTGAAATCTAAATACAATATTTTTGTGAGAATGTATATGCATAACTTTTCGAATACTTACGACACTACACTCTGTGAGAATCTTTTCGTGTAAGTTATTGAAAACTACAAGAGTGTGTGAGAATCTACTGATGTATCATATTGAAAACAAAAGATATAAAGCTGTGTATGAATTTATAGTGTAATTTTTGAAAACAAACAATACAACACTGTGTGAGAAAATACATGTGTAAATTCTTGAAGACTAACGATACCACACTGTATGAGAATGTATGTTGAAAACAAACGATACAATTTTGTAAGAGAAAATACATGCATAACTACTTGGAAACTAACCATACAAGACAGTGTGAGAATTTATACGCGTAACTTCTTGAAAACGAAAGATACAACCCTGTGTGAAATACTACATGCATAATTTCTTGAAAACAACTATATAACAGTTTTGAGAAACTTCATGTGTAAACCCTTGAAAAGTAATGAAACAACACTGTGTGAGATTCTGTATGCGTAACATCTGGAAAACAAACGATACAACACAGTGAGAGAATCTATACGTGTACCTTCTTGTAAACTAACAGAAGAACACGGTTTGAGAATCTAAAAGCATAACTTCTTAAACATTAACAATACTATATAACACTCTATGAGAAAGTTCATGCATAACTCCTTGAAAAGTAACGATACAACACTGAGTGAGAATCTATATGTGTAACTTATTGAAAACTGTGCAAAACTCTTTTCAAAATTCCATGCATAAATACTTGAAACCTAACAGGGTTAGGGTTAAGGTTAGGGTTAGGGTTAGGGTGGAGATTAGGGTTAGGATTAGGGTTGGGTTATTTTTAGGGTTAAGGTTAGTGTTAAGGTTAGGGTTAGGATTAGGGTTAGGTTTAGGGTTGAGAATCTACATGTGTAACTTCTTGAAAATTAGCGATAGAACACTCTATGAGAATCTATATGTGAAACGTTGAAAACTAAAGATACAGCACAGTGTACGAGTCTATACGCTAAACTTATTGAAATCTAAATACAATATTTGTGTGAGAATGTATATGCTTAACTTTTCAAAAACTAACGATACTACCCTCTATGAGATTCTATTCTTGTAACTTATTGAAGACTAACTATAGAACACTGTGTGAGTTTCTATACATATGACTTATTGAAAAAAAACGATACAACACTGTGTGAGAAACTACATGCATTACTTCTTGACAACTACATGCGTAGCTTCTTTAAAACAACTATAAAACACTCTTGAGAAACTTCACGCATAACTCCTTGAAAAGTAATGATATAACACTGTGTGAGACACATACGTGTAATTAGGGTTACGGTTATGGTTAGGCTTAGGGTTAATGTTATGGTTAATGTTACTTCTAGGGTTGGCCCTCTACATGTGTAACTTCTTGAATTTAGCGAGAGAACACTGTATGAGAATCTATATGTGAAACATGTTGAAAAGTAACGGTACAGCACAGTGTGGGAGTCTGTACACTTAACTTATTGAAATCTAAATACAATATTTTTGTGAGAATGTATATTCATAACTTTTCGAAAACTAATGACACTACACTCTGTGAGAATCTCTATTCGTGTAAGTTATTGAAAATTACAAGAGTGTGTGAGAATCTACTGACGTATCATATTGAAAACAAAAGATATAAAGCTGTGTATGAATTTATACGTATAATTTATTGAAAACAAACAATACAACACTGTGTGAGAAAATACATGTGCAAATTCTTGAAGACTAATGATATCACACTGTATGAGAATGTATGTTGAAAACAAATGATACAATTTTGTAAGAGAAAATACATGCATAACTACTTGGAAACTAACGATACAAGACAGTGTGAGAATTTATACACGCAACTTCTTGAAACTAGTGATACAACACTCTGTGAAATACTACATGCATAATTTCTTGAAAACAACTATATAACAGTTTTGAGAAACTACATGCGTAAACCCTTGAAAAGTAATGAAACAACACTGTGTGAGATTCTGTATGCGTAACATCTGGAAAACAAATGATACAACACAGTGAGAGAATCTATACGTGTACCTTCTTGTAAATTAACAGAAGAACATGGTTTGAGAATCTGAAAGCATAACTTCTTGAACATTAACAACACTATATAACACTCTATGAGAAACTTCAAGCATAACTCCTTGAAAAGTAACGATACAACACTGAGTGAGAATCTATATGTGTAACTTATTGAAAACTGTGCAAAACTCTTTTCAAAACTCCATGCATAAATACTTGAAACCTAACAGGGTAAGGGTTAAGGTTAGGGTTAGGGTTAGGGTTAGGGTTAGGGTTAGGGTTAAGATTAGGGTTAGGTTTAGGGTTGAGAATCTACATGTGTAACTTCTTGAAAATTAGCGATAGAACACTCTATGAGAATCTATATGTGAAACGTTGAAAACTAAAGATACAGCACAGTGTACGAGTCTATACGCTAAACTTATTGAAATCTAAATACAATATTTGTGAGAGAATGTATATGCTTAACTTTTCAAAAACTAACGATACTACCCTCTATGAGATTCTATTCACGTAACTTATTGAAGACTAACTTAGAACACTGTGTGAGTTTCTATACATGTGACTTATTGAAAACAAATGATACAACACTGTGTGGGAAACTACATGCGAAAGAAACATCTTGAAACCTAACGGTACAACACTGTTTGAGAATCTATACGTGTACCTTCTTGTAACTTCACGATATAAAACTGTGTGCGAATTTGAACGCCTAACTTATTGAAAGAAAATGATACGACACTGTGTGGGGAACTACATGCGAAACTTCTTGAAAACAAACTCTACAACACTGTGTGAGTAGCTACACGCAAAACGTATTGAAAACTAACTGTCCAAAACTCTTTGCAAAACTCCATGGATAACCTGACTGATAGGGTTAGAGTTAGGATTAGGGTTAGGTTTAGGGTTAAGGTTAGAGTTAGGGTTGTGTTACGTATAGGGGTTGTGTTATGTTTAGTATTGGGTTATGGTTAGGGTTAAGATTAGTGTTGAGTCTACATGAATAACATTTGGGAAACTAACAATAGAACACTGTATGAGAATCTATATGTGAAACTACGTGTTTAACTTCATGAAAACTAACGATACAACACAGTATGTGAAACTAAGTGCTTAACTTATTCAAAACTAACGATACAACATTGTATGAGAAACTATGTGCTTATCTTCAGGAAAACTAACGATACAACACTGTGTGAGAATCTTGTTGAGTAACTACTTAAAAACAAACGAAACAACACTGTGTGAGAAACTACTTTCTTTTTTTTTAAGAATACAATAACACTTTATTTTATATACAACAATACAGTTTACATAGTAAATAACACTATACTTGAATGATTTGATAAAGTTTTAAGCAGAAGGAGGAAAGTTTTAGATTATAAAATTCTTCCACTCACAACATTTTGTAAGTATTTTTTTCTAAAAGAGACAATGAGATAAATGTATTCAGTGACTAGTTGTGCCTGGTTCCCATTGCACTAGTGATTGAGGGAATTAAGAAAAAACCCAGCTCTCACAGTCACTGCCTCAAAGGAATGAAATGTTGAATTTTCTGGGATGCAAAAATGATTCATGCTACTTCAATACACAGAAAGCTGAATTCACATGTTCAACAGGGGGAGTGCATAACAAAATTGAGACTAGAAAATAGACTTTTTTCCTCTTCCATGACCCATGTATTCTTTTGTCTGCACCCCACCTCCTCATCACCTATTATGACTTTCTCTCTCCATCTTTCTTCTACCACATGAGCCCAGACTGAACTCAGGTCCTACGACTCAGTGATATGTGCTTTTACCCACTGGAGCATGTCACCTGTCATCTCACCATGGGGTTTGCTTTGTTTTCTCTCTTAAGCTCAAAAGCAGTAGGCTTGGCTTACAACTACTACCTAGGGAAGTGTGCCTCTTGCTACAAGAGGGGAAATAGCAAACAGTTAATTTAGGGCATAGGACTTCTAGGAGCAGAGGATAAACCCAGGCTGGCTCTCAAGTTTACTTCCAAGCTGGTAAGCTTTGACTTAACTCTATAACCAGTTATGTGTCACATATAGAACCAAGTATGTACCAAAGACTTCAGAGAAAAAGCTGCCAAGAAAATAACATGAAGGATATGGCAGATTATCTGCAACTGAAACATGGTCTACAAATAACAATTAAAAACTTAGCAATACTCAAAGTTGAAAATAAGCAAGGAGACACCCCTTCCCTTTTCTTTTTTTTTAATCAATAATGATTTTTTTATTCTTTTTTTTAAATTTAGATAAGAAACAAGGTTGCTTCACAAGTCAGTTCTAGGTCCCTCTCCTTTTCCCTCCCCTCTTCCCGTGCCCTCCTCCCATTCCCCCCCCCCCGTTATCCCCTCATTCCCCCAGGGAGGGTGAGGCCCTCCATGGGGGTGTCCATAGTCTGTCATTTCATATAGGGCAGGGCCTAGACCCTTCCCCAAGAGTTCAGGGTGACAGTGCACCTCACATTGTTCTATGGGAGTCCAAAGTCCGTGTGTATACTTGGTATGGGTACTGATCTGCTGCCCAAGGCTCAATAGATTACCTAGGCCTCCTCACTGACACCCAGATTCAGGGGGTCTTGATCAGTCCCATGCTGGATTCCCAGGCTGATGCCTGGGATTCAAGAGTTAACCTTTGTCTGGTCAGCTGTTTCTGGGGGTTAAACCAGCCCAGTCTTAATCCCTTTGATCATCAGTCCTCCCTCTCTGATACTGGCTTTCTTGAGTTCAGCTCAGTACTTAACCAGCCACTAAATGTAGTTTCTGTTTCCCAGACTCTCTGGCCATAGGAGTGTAGGCTGGCACTCCCCAGATCTATGTCTAAAATCCATATATGAGAGAGTACATGCCATGTTTCTCTTTTTGTGACTGGGTTACCTCACTCAGGATGGTTTCTTCTAGTGTCATCCATTTGCCTGTGAATCTCATGATTCCATTATTTTTTCCTGCTGAATAGTACTCCATTGTGTAGACGTACCACATTTTCTCTATCCACTCTTCGGGTGAGGGACATCTAGGTTGCTTCCAAGTTCTGGCTATTACAAATAAAGCTGCTATGAACATAGTGGAACAGACATCTTTGTTGTATGAATGGGCATCTTTTGGATATATGCCTAAGAGTGGAGTTGCTGGGTCTTGTGGTAGGTTTATTCCCATTTTTCTGAGGAATCTCCATACTGATTTCCAAAGTGGCTGAACCAGTTGGCACTCCCACCAGCAATGGAGGAGTGTCCCCCTTTCACCACATCCTCTCCAGCGATACAACACTGTGTGAAACTACTTGCTGAACTTCACGAAAACTAACGATACAACACTGTGTATGAAACTATGTGCTTAAATTCATGAAAACTATTGATACAATACTATGTTAAAAACCCCGTGTTTACCTCATAAAAATTAATGGTACAATACTGTGTTAGAAAACACAACTTAACTTCATGAAAACTAACGATAAAAACTGTGCTAGAATCTACCTGCTTAACTTCATGAAAACTAATGAGACAACACTGTGTGTAAAACTATGTGCTTAACTTCAAGAAAACTTAGTATATAACACTGTAGGAGAATCTGCATGCTTAGCTTAATGAAAACTAAAGATACAAAACTGTTTGAGATACTAATAGCTTAACTTAACGAAAACTATTGATACAACACTGTGTGAAAACTACAGGCTTATCTTTGTAAAAAGGAACGATATAACACTGTTAGAAACTATGTGTTTAACTTCATGAAACTAAATATACAAAACTGTTTGAGAATCTACCTGCTTAACTTCAAGAAATCTAACGATAAAACACGGTATATGAAACTAAGTGCTTAACTTCATGAAAACTAATGAGACAACACTGTGTGTAAAACTATGTGCTTAACTTCATGAAAACTTACTATATAACACTGTATTAGAAACTACGTGCTTAACTTCTTCAAAACTAACGATACAACACTGTGTGTGAAAATATGTGCTTAACTTCATGAAATCTAACTATATAACACTGTATGAGAAACTATGTACTTAGCTTCATGAAAACTAACGATACAACACAGTATTTGAAATGAAGTGCTTAACTACTTCAAAACTAACGATATAACATTGTTTGAGAAGCTATGTGCTTAACTTCATGAAAAGTAATGATACAACACTGTGTGTGAAACTACTTGCTGAACTTCATGAAAACTACCCATACAACACTGTGTGTAAAACTATGTGCTTAACTTCATGAAAACTTACTATATAACACTGTAGTTGAATCTACATGCTTAACTTCATAAAAACTAACGATACAACTTTGTATGTGGAACTAAGTGCTTAATTCTTCAAAGCAAACGATACAACATTGTGTGAGAAACTAGGTGCTTAACTTCATGAAAACTAACGATACAACACCGTGTGTGAAACTACGTGCTTATCTTCTTCAAAACTAAGGATACAACACTGTGTGTGAAACTACTTGGTGAACTTTATGAAAACTAAATGTACAACACAGTGTTTGAAACTACGTGCTTAACTTCTTCAAAACTAACGATACAACACTGTGTGTGAAACTAAGTGCTTAACTTCTTCAAAATTAACAATACAACACTCTGTGTGAAACTACGTGCTTAGCTTCATGAAAAGTATTGATACAACACTGTGTGAGAAACTACATGCTTACCTTCATAAAAAGGTATGGTAGAACACTGTGTTTTAAACTACATGCTTAACTTCATGAAAACTAACGATACAAAACTGTATGAAAATCTACCTGCTTAACTTCATGAAATCTAACGAAAAAACATGGTATATGAAACTAAGTGCTTATCTTCATGAAAACAAACGATACAACATAGTGTGTGAAACTAAGTGCTTAACTTCCTCGAAACTAACGATACAACACTGTGTGTGAAACTACGTGCTTAACTTCTGCAAAACTAACGATACAATACTGTGTGTGAAACTATGTGCTTAACTTCATGAAATCTAACTGTATAACACTAAATGAGAAACTACGAACTTGACTTGATGAAAACTAACAATACAACACAGTATGTGAAACTAAGTGCTTAACATCTCAAAATTAACGATACAACATTGTGTGAGACGCTAGGTGCCTAACTTCATGAAAACTAACGATACAACACTGTGTGTGAAACTACTTGCTGAACTTCATGAAAACTAAATGTACAAAACTGAGTGTGAAACTTCGTGCTTAACTTCTTCAAAACTAACGATACAACACTGTGTGTAAAACTATGTGCTTAACTTTAAGAAAACTTACTATATACCACTGTAGGAGATTCTGCATGCTTAACTTCATGAAAAGTAATGATACAACATAGTACGTGAAAGTAAGTGCTTAACTTCTTCAAATCTAAGGATACAACATTGTGTGAGAAACTACGTGCTTAACTTCTTCAAAACTAACGATACAACACTGTGTGAAACTACTTGCTGAACTTCATGAAAACTAATGATACAACACTGTGTGTGAAACTATGTGCTTAACTTCATGGTAACTATTGATACAACACTGTGTTAAAAACTCCATGTTTACCTCATAAAAATTAACGATACAACACTGTGTTAGATAGTACGACTTAACTTCATGAAAACTAACGATAAAAACTGTGTGAGAATCTACCTGGTTAACTTCATGAAGTCTAACAATAAAACACGGTACTTGAAACTACGTGCTTAATTTCAGGAAACCTAACGATAAAACCTGTTGAAGAATCTATCTGCTTAACTTCATGAAAACTAATGAGACAACACTGTGTGTAAAACCATGTGCTTAACTTCAAGAAAACTTACTATATAACACTGTATGAGAATCAGTATGCTTAGCTTCATGAAAACTAAAGATACAAAACTGTTTGAGATACTAATTGCTTAACTTAACGAAAACTATTGACACAACACTGTGTGAAAACTACAGGCTTACCTTTATAAAAAGTAACGATATAACACGGTTAGAAACTATGTGGTTAACTTCATGAAACTAAATATACAAAACTGTTTGAGAATCTACCTGCTTAACTTCATGAAATCTAACGATAAAACACGGTATATGAAACTAAGTACTCAACCTCTTGAAAACTAACGATACAACAAACTATGTGCTTAACTTTTCAAAACTAACGATACAACATTGTGTGGGAAACTACGTGCTTAACTTCATGAAAACTAACGATACAACACTGTGGGTGAAACTATGTGCTTAACTTCTTCAAACTAAGGATACAAAACTGTGTGTGAAACTATGTGCTTAACTTCATGAAAACTAACGATACAAAAGTGTTTGAAAATCTACCTGCTTAACTTCATGAAATCTAACAATAAAACACCGTACATGAAATTACGTGCTTAACTTCATGAAAACTAATGATACAAAGCTGTTTGAGAATCTACATGCTTAACTTCATGAAAACTGAAGATACAACACTGTGTGTGCAACTAACTGCTTCACTTCTTCAAAACCAGCAATACAACACTGTGTGTGAAACTACTTGCTGAACTTCATGAAAACTAAGGATACAACACTGTGTGAGAAACTATGTTTTTAACTTCATGAAAACTAACGATACAAAACTGTTTGAAAATCTACCTGCTTATCTTCATGAAATCTAACAATAAAACACGGTGTATGAAACTACATGCTTAACTTGATGAAAACCAAGCATACAAAGCTGTTTGAGAATCTACATGATTAACTTCATGAGAACTTATGATATAACACTGCAGGAGAAACTACGTGCTTGACTAGATGAAAAATAACGGAACAACACTGTGCATGAATCTACGTGCTTAACCTCTTCAAAGCTAACTATACACACTCTGTGTGAAATACCTTGCTGAAGTTCATGAAGACTAAATGTACAAAACTGTGTGTGAAACTACGTGCTTAATTTCTTCAAAACTAATGATACAACACTCTGTATAAAACTATGTGCTTAACTTCATGAAATCTAACTCTATAACACTATCTGAGAAACTACGTACTTCATGAAAACAAACAATACAACACTGTATGTGACACTAAGTGCTTAACTTCTTTATAACTAACGATACAACACTGTGTGTGAAACTACTTGCTGAACTTCATGAAAACTAAATGTACAAAACTGTGTGTGAAACTTCATGCTTAACTTCTTCAAAACTAACGATACAACACTGTGTGTAAAACTATGTGCTTAACTTCAAGAAAACTTACTATATACCACTGTAGGAGATTCTGCATTCTTAATTTCATGAAAAGTAATGATACAACATAGTATGTGAAACTAAGTGCTTAACTTCTTCAAAACTAATGAAACAACATTGTGTGAGAAACTACGTGCTTAACTTCTTCAAAACTAACGATACAACACTGTGTGAAACTACTTTCTGAACTTCATGAAAACTAACGATACAACATTGTGTGTGAAACTATGTGCTTAACTTCATGGTAACTATTGATACAACACTGTGTTAAAAACTCCATGTTTCCCTCATAAAAATTAAGGATACAACACTGTCTTAGAAAGTACGACTTAACTTCATGAAAACTAACGATACAAAACTGTTTGAAAATCTACCCGCTTATCTTCATGAAATCTAATGATAAATCACGGTGTATGGAGGAAAGAGATCAGCCCCTCCAAGACCCCAACTCCAGGGAGCCCAGCTTCAGGTGAGATTGGGTCTCTGGCTGGGACCGCCCACCCATCACCCATCCCCCTCCATCTTCTGGGCCGCTCCCGCCTTCCAGAAGAGCCGCCCACACAGGAAAGACATCAGCCCCTCCAAGACCCCAACCCCAGCGAGTCCAGCTTCAGGAAAGAGATCAGCCCCTCCAAGACCCCAACCCCAGCGAGTCCAGCTTCAGCATCCCCAGCTTCAGCCCGCAGTAAGGAAGGAGACCAGTGGAGACAGAAAGACCCCACCAGCACCCACTGGAAGAAGAGATGGGAAGAAGACAGAATAAGAGATCACTCAGCAATAGAAACACCAACATGACCCCACCAGAATCCAGGGATCCAACACCAGCAAGACCCGAAAAGCACTATATAGATGAAGAAGAGGAGACAGACCTTAAAAATTATTTCATGAAGATGATGGAGAGCCTCAAAGAAGAAACGAGGAAATCCCTTAAAGAAATAGAAGAAAAAACAAACAAAAATCCATGAAATGGGGGAAAATTCAAGAAATAAACAAATCTCTCAAAGAATCTAAAGAGCACCAAGAAAAAACAACCAAGAAAATTAAGGAAACAGCTCAAACAGTTGAAGGATTGAAAGCTGAAATGGAAACGATAAAGAAAACACAGAATGAAGGGATGCTGGAAATAGAAAAGCTCGGTAAATGGTCTGGAACTACAGATGCAAGTATCACCAATAGAATACAAGAGATAGAAGAGAGAATCTCAGGTGTTGAAGACTCATTAGAGGATATAGAGTCGTCAACCAAAGAAAATCTCAAAACCAACAAATCCTTAACATAAAATATCCAGGAAATATGGGACACCATGAAGAAGCCAAACCTGAGAATAATAGGTATAGAAGAAGGTGAAGAACTTCAACTTAAAGGTACAGAAAACATATTCAACAAAATCATAGAAGAAAACTTCCCTAACCTAAAGAAAGATATGCCTATGAAAGTACAAGAATCTTACAGAACACCAAATAGGCTTGACCAGAAAAAGAAGTCACCTCGCCATATAATAATCATAACATCAAACCTACAGAGCAAAGAGAAAATATTAAGAGCAGCTAAAGAAAAAGGCCAAGTAACATACAAAGGCAGACCTATCTGAATTACACCTGACTTCTCAATGGAAACGATGAAAGCCAGAAGATCCTGGTCAGATGTCCTACAAACGCTAAGGGAACAAGGATGCCAGCCCAGACTACTATATCCAGCAAAGCTCTCAATTACCATAGATGGAGAAAACAAAATATTCCATGACAAAGCCAGATTTAAACAATACGTATCCATGAATCCAGCTCTACAGAAAATGCTAGAAGGAAAACCTAGAGCCAAGGAAGATAACTACATTCACAAAGACACAGGCAATATATAATCATACTTTACAAAACACTAAAAGAAAAAGGGAGGAGAAACAACACAAAATAACTTCACTAACAATAAATCAAGCGCAAACAAGGATCACCAATCAATGGTCATTAATATCCCTCAATGTCAACGGCCTCAACTTGCCTATAAAAAGACACAGACTAGCAGAATGGATACGAAGACAGAACCCTTCCTTCTGCTGCATACAAGAAACACATCTCAACAACAAAGACAGACGTTATCTCAGAGTAAAGGGCTGGGAAAAGATCTTCCAATCAAACGGCCCCAAGAAACAAGCGGGCGTAGCAATCCTAATATCTAACAAATTAGACTTCAAATTAAAATCAATCAAAAGAGATGAAGAAGGGCACTTCATATTCATCAAAGGAAAAATACATCAAGACGAAGTCTCGATTTTAAACATCTACGCCCCAAATACAAAGGCACCTACATTCGTGAAAGAAACATTACTAAAGCTCAAAATGCACATAAAATCTCACACACTAATAGTAGGAGACTTCAACACTCCGCTCTCACCGCTAGACAGGACCTCCAGACAGAAACTTAACAAAGAAACAAAAGAATTAATAGAAGTTATGACCCAGCTGGGTTTAACAGACATCTATAGAACATTCCATCCAAATACAAAGGGATATACCTTCTTCTCGGCACCACATGGAACCTTCTCTAAAATTGACCACATAATAGGAAACATAGCAAATCTCCACAGATACAAAAAAATTGGAATAACTCCCTGCATCTTATCAGACCACCATGCATTAACATTAGAATTCAACAATAACACAAATCGCAGAAACCCTACAAACTCATGGAGATTGAACAATGCACAATTGCACCATCCCTGGGTAAAGGAACAAATAAAAAAAGAAATTAAAGACTTCCTCGATTTCAATGAGAATGAAGACACAACATACACAAACTTATGGGACACTTTGAAAGCAGTGCTGAGAGGAAAGTTTATAGCACTAAGTGCCCACATGAAAAAACTGGAGAACAGTCATACTAGAGAATTAATAGCACAGCTGAATGTTCTAGAACAAAAAGAAGCAAACTCCCCCAGGAGGAGCAGACGCCAGGAAATAATCAAATTGAGGGCTGAAATCAATCAAGTAGAAACCAGGAAAACACTGAGAAGAATCAATGAAACAAAGAGTTGGTTCTTTGAGAAAATCAACAAAATAGACAAACCTCTGTCCAAACTAACCAAAAGACAGAGAGAGAACATGCTAATTAACAAAATCAGGGATGAAAAAGGGGACATAACAACGGACTCTGAGGAAATCAAGAGAATCATCAGGGCATACTTTGAAAATCTGTACTCCACAAAATTTGAAAATTTAAAGGAAATGGACAATTTCCTGGATAGATATCACTTGCCAAAACTAAATCAAGAACAGATAAATAATCTAAACAGACCTATAACCCCTAATGAAATAGAAGCAGTCATCAAAAGTCTCCCAAACAAAAAAAGCCCAGGCCCAGATGGCTTCAGTGCAGAATTCTACCAGAAATTCAAAGAAGAGCTCATTCCAATACTCGTCAAAGTATTCCACACAATAGAAGCAGGAGGCTCACTGCCAAACTCTTTCTACGAGGCTACAATTACCTTGATACCCAAGCCACACAAAGACACAACTAAGAAAGAGAACTATAGACCAATTTCCCTCATGAACATTGATGCAAAAATACTCAATAAAATACTTGCAAACCGGATTCAAGAACACATCAGAAAAATCATCCACCATGATCAAGTAGGCTTCATTCCAGGAATGCAGGGATGGTTCAACATTAGAAAATCTATCAATGTAATCCACCATATTAACAATCTGCGAAAGAAAAACCACATGATCATCTCACTAGATGCTGAAAAAGCCTTTGACAAAATCCAGCACCCCTTCATGATAAAGGTCCTAGAGAGATCAGGGATAACAGGAACGTACCTGAATATAATAAAAGCAATATACAGTAAACCAACAGCTAACATCAAACTAAATGGAGAGAAACTCAAAGCAATTCCTCTAAAATCAGGAACAAGACAAGGCTGTCCACTCTCTCCATATCTCTTCAATATTGTACTTGAAGTTCTAGCTACAGCAATAAGACAACAAAAGGAGATAAAGGGGATACAAATAGGAAAAGAAGAAGTCAAACTTTCATTATTTGCAGATGATATGATACTTTACATAAGTGATCCAAAAAACTCCGCAAGGTTACTCCTAGAGCTGATAAACACCTTCAGCAATGTGGCAGGATACAAGGTAAACTCAAAAAAATCAGTGGCCCTAGTATATACAGATGATGAAGTGACTGAGAAAGAAATCAGAGAAACATCACCTTTTACAATAGCCAAAAACAGCATCAAATATCTGGGGATAATGTTAGCCAAGGAAGTGAAAGACCTGTATATCAAGAACTTTGTGTCTTTGATGAAAGAAATCAAAGAAGATACCAGAAAATGGAAAGATCTCCCATGCTCTTGGATTGGTAGGATCAACATAATAAAAATGGCAATCTTGCCAAAAGCAGTCTATAGATTCAATGCAATCCCTATCAAAATTCCATCACAATTCTTCAAGGACCTGGAAAGAACATTAATCAACTTTATATGGAAAAACAAAAGGCCCAGGATAGCCAAAACATCCCTATATAATAAAGGAACTTCAGGAGGCATCACCATACCTGACTTCAAGCTCTATTATAGAGCTATAGTCCTGAAAACAGCTTGGTATTGGCACAAAAATAGGCAGGTAGACCAATGGAACCGAATCGAAAGCCCTAATTTTAACCCACACACCTATGAACACCTGATTTTTGACAAAGAAGCTAAAACTGTACAGTGGAAAAAAGAAAGCATCTTCAACAAATGGTGCTGGCATAACTGGGTACTGGTATGCAGAAGACTGCAGATAGATCCATGTTTATCGCCTTGTACAAAACTTAAGTCCAAATGGATCAAAGATCTCAACATACATCCAGCCACACTGAAACTTTTAGAAGAGAAAGTGGGAGATACTCTTCAACGAGTTGGTACAGGAGACCACTTCCTAAACATAACACCAGTGGCACAGGCACTGAGATCGACAATTAACAAATGGGACCTTCTGAAACTAAAAAGCTTCTGTAAGGCAAAGGACACAGTCAAAAAGACAAAAAGGCAGGCCACAGAATGGGAAAAGATATTCACTAACCCTACATCTGACAGAGGGCTAATCTCCAAAATTTACAAAGAACTCAAGAAACAAGTCTCCAAAACACCAAAGGATCCACTTGAAAGGTGGGGTACAGAGCTAAATAGAGAATTCTCAGTAGAGGAGGCTAAAATGGCCAAGAGACACTTAAGAAAGTGCTCAACATCCTTAGCCATCAGGGAAATGCAAATCAAAACAACTCTGAGATACCATCTTACTCCTGTCAGAATGGCTAGAATCAATAACACCGAAGACAATTTATGCTGGAGAGGATGTGGAGAGAGAGGAACACTCCTCCACTGCTGGTGGGAATGCCGACTCATACAGCCTCTTTGGAAATCAGTATGGAGATTCCTCAGGAAAATGGGAATTAATCTACCACTAGACCCAGCAATTCCACTCTTAGGCATTTATCCAAATGAGGCAGGTTCATACAACAAGGGCATCTGCTCCACTATGTTCATAGCAGCATTGTTTGTAATAGCCAGAACCTGGAAGCAACCTAGATGCCCCTCAACTGAAGACTGGATAGAGAAAATGTGGTACATTTACACAATGGAGTATTACTCAGCAGAAAAAAACAATGGAATCTTGAAATTCACAGGGAAATGGATAGCACTGGAAGAAACCATCCTGAGTGAGGTAACCCAGTCGCAAAAAGACAAACATGGTATGTACTCACTCATATATGGATTCTAGATATGGATCAGGATAGTGCCAGTCTGCACTTCCACAGATAGAGAGTCTGGGAAACAGGAAAGAACCTAAAAGATATGCATATATGCATAGTACCCAAGAGAAGAGGATGGAGACAAGATCCTCTGAATGGATGGGGAACACGGGGAGGGGTGGGGGGGAGTGGGACCTGGGAAGAATAGAGGGAGTAAAGAGGAAGGGAGTTGGTCATGGGGGAACAGGAAGTTGAGGGGGTGGGGGTAGAATAGGGGGAAGAGGGAATCATAGGATCGAAGACAGATCAGGCACCAGAGTGACCTCGAGTGATCTAAAGGTATAACATCAATTGGCAAGATAAGCAATAGTGGAGGGACCACCTCGAATGCCCATTCCTGATAATGAACTTGATGTCTATAACCACCCAGGAGCCTTCATCCTGTGACTGATGGAAGCAGAGGCAAACACACAACTAAGCACTGAACTGAACCCAAGGAACCCAGTGACAGAGAGAGAGGAGTGATGAGCAAATTGGCAAAGAATGGGCTGGCAAAACCAGCAGAGACAGCTGATCTGAACAGGGGAGTGCTCTTGGACCCCAGACCGACAGTGGGGAGGCCAGCATGGGACTGATCTGGACCCCCCCCAATGTGAGTGTCAGTGAGAAGGCCTGGGCAACCTATGGGGCCCTGAGCTGTGGATCAGTGTCTATCCCTGGTATACAAACTGTCTTCATGTGCCTATAGCACAAAGAGAGATGCTCTCTCAGCCTGGACTCTTAGGGGAGTACCTTGACCCTACCAAGAGTAAAATGACAGACTCTAGATATCCCCTATGTGGAAGGATTTGGCAATAGGGTGGGAGGGAGGGGGAAAGGGGAGTGTGGGAGGAGGGGAGGGAGAGGGAACTGGGATTGACATGTAAAACAAGCTATTTAAAATTAAAATAAAAAATGATAATAAAAAACACGGTGTATGAAACTACATGCTTAACTTGATGAAAACCAAGCATACAAAGCTGTTTGAGAATCTACATGATTAACTTCATGAGAACTTATGATATAACACTGTAGGAGAAACTACGTGCCTGACTAGATGAAAAATAATGGAACAACACTGTGCGTGAATCTACGTGCTTAACCTCTTCAAAGCTAACCATACACACTATGTGTGAAATACGTTTCTGAAGTTCATGAAGACTAAATGTACAAAACTGTTTGTGAAACTACGTGCTTAACTTCTTCAAAACTAACGATACAACACTCTGTGTAAAACTATGTGCTTAACTTCATGAAATCTAACTCTATAACACTATATGAGAAACTACATACTTTATGAAAACAAACAATACAACACTGTATGTGAAACTAAGTGCTTAATTTCTTGATAACTAATGAAACAACACTGTGTGAGAATCTTGTTGGGTAACTACTTAAACACACGATACAATACTGTGTGAGAAACTGCTTGCTTAACTTCATGAAACCTAACGATACAAACCTGATTGAGAATCTACCTGCTTAACTTCAATGAAACTAATGATACAGCATAGTATGTGGAACTAAGTGCTTAACTTATTCAAAACTAACGATACAACATTGTGTGAGAACCTCTTGCTTAACTTCTTCAAAACTAACGATACAACACTGTGTGAGAATCTTGTTGAGTAACTACTTAAAAGCAAACGATACAACACTGTGTGAGAAACTACTTGCTTAACTTCATGAAACATAACGATACAAACCTGTTTGAGAACCTACCTGCTTAACTTCATGAAAACTAACGATACAACACAGTATGTGAAACGAAGTGCTTAACTTCTTCAAAACTAACGATATAACATTGTGTGAGAAGCTACATGCTTAACTTCATGAAAACTAATGATACAACACTGTGTGTGAAACTACGTGCTTAGCTTCATGAAAACTATTGATACAACACGGTGTGAGAAACTACATGCTTAACTTCGTAAAAAGTAATGATAGAATACTGTGTTTTAAACTACATGCTTAACGTCATGAAAACTAACAATACAAAACTGTGTGAAAATCTACCTGCTTAATTTCACGAAATCTAACGATAAAACACGGTGTATGAAACTAAGTGCTTAACTTCATGAAAACAAACGATACAATATAGTATGTGAAACTAAGTGCTTAACTCCTCGAAACTAACGATACAACACTGTGAGTGAAACTATGTGCTTTACTTCTGCAAAACTAACGATACAACACCGTGTGTGAATCTATGTGCTTAACTTCATGAAACCTAACTATATAACACTAAATGAGAAACTACGAACTTGACTTGATGAAAACTAACAATACAACACAGTATGTGAAACTAAGTGCTTAACATCTCCAAAATTAACTATACAACGTTGTGTGAGAAGCTAGGTGCCTAACTTCATGAAAACTAACGATACAAAACTGTGTGTGAAACTTCGTGCTTAACGTCTTCAAAACTAACGATACAACACTGTGTGTAAAACTATGTGCTTAACTTCAAGAAAACTTACTATGTACCACTGTAGGAGATTCTGCATGTGTAACTTCATGAAAAGTATTGATAAAACATAGTATGTGAAACTAAGTGCTTAACTTCTTGAAAACTAACGATACAACATTATGTGAGAAACTACGTGCTTAAATTCTTCAAAATTAACGATACAACACTGTGTGTGAAACTATGTGCTTAACTTCATGGTAACTATTTATACAACACTGTGTTAAATCCTCCATGTTTACCTCATAAAAATTGACGATACAACACTGTGTTAGAAAGTAGGACTTAACTTCATGAAAACTAACGATAAAAACTGTGTGAGAATCTACCTGTTTAACTTCATGAAGTCTAACAATAAAACACGGCATATGAAACTACGTTCTTCACTTCAGGAAACCTAATGATAAAACCTGTTTGAGAATCTATCTGCTTAACTTCATGAAAACTAATGAGACAACACTGTGTGTAAAACTATGTGCTTAACTTCAAGAAAACTTACTATATAACACTGTATGAGGATCTGTATGCTTAGCTTCATGAACACTAAAGATACAAAACTGTTTGAGATACTAATTGCTTAACTTAACGACAACTATTGATACAACACTGTGCGAAAATTACAGGCTTACCTTTATAAAAAGTAACAATATAACACTGTAAGAAACTACGTGGTTAACTTCATGAAACTAAATATACAAAACTGTTTGAGAATCTACCTGCTTAACTTCATGAAATCTAACGATAAAACACGGTATATGAAACTAAGTACTTAACTTCTTGAAAACTAACGATACAACACAGTATGTGAAACTATGTGCTTAACTTTTCAAAACTAACGATACAACATTGTGTGGGAAACTACGTGCTTAACTTCATGAAAACTAACGATACAACACTGTTGGTGAAACTACGTGCTTAACTTCTTCAAACTAAGGATACAACACTGCGTGTGAAACTATGTGCTTAACCTCATTTAAACTAACGATACAAAACTGTTTTAAAATCTACCTGCTTAACTTCATGAAATCTAACGATAAAACACCGTATATGAAATTACGTGCTTAACTTCATGAAAACTAATGATACAAAGCTCTTTGAGAATCTACATGCTTAACTTCATGAAAACTAATGATACAACACTGTTTGTGAAACTAACTGCTTAACTTCTTCAAAACCAGCAATACAACACTGTGTGTGAAACTACTTGCTGAACTTCCTGAAAACTAACGATAGAAAACTGTTTGAAAATCTACCTGCTTATCTTCATGAAATCTAACGATAAAACACGGTGTATGAAACCACATGCTTAACTTGATGAAAACCAAGCATACAAAGCTGTTTGAGAATCTACATGATTAACTTCATGAGAACTTATGATATAACACTGTAGGAGAAACTACGTGCCTGACTAGATGAAAAATAACGAAACCACACTGGGCTTGAATATATGTGCTTAACCTCTTCAAAGCTAACGACACACACTATGTGTGAAATACATTGCTGAAGTTCATGAAAACTAAATGTACAAAACTGTGTGTGAAACTACGTGCTTAACTTCTTCAAAACTAATGATACAACACTCTGTGTAAAACTATGTGCTTAACTTCATGAAATCTAACTCTATAACACTATATGAGAAACTATGTACTTCATGAAAACAAACAATACAACACTGTATGTGAAACTAAGTGCTTAACTTCTTCATAACTAACGAAACAACACTGTGTGAGAATCTTGTTGGGTAGCTACTTAAAAACAAATGATACAACAATGTGTGAAAAACAGCTTGCTTAACTTCATGAAACCTAACAATACAAACCTGATTAAGAATCTACCTGCTTAACTTCATTGAAACTAACGATACAGCATAGTATGTGGAACTAAGTGCTTAACTTATTGAAAACTAACGATACAACATTGTGTGAGAACCTCGTGCTTAACTTCTTCAAAAGTAACGATACAACACTGTGTGAGAATCTTGTTGAGTAACTACTTAAAAACAAACGATACAACACTGTGTGAGAAACTACGTGCTTAAATACATGAAAACTAACGTTACGACACTGTGTGAATCTAGGTGCGTAACTTCTTCAAAACTAGCAATACAACACTGTGTGTGAAACTATGTGCTTAACTTCATGAAAACTTACGATATAACACTGTATTAGAAACTACGTGCTTAACTTCTTCAACTCTAACAATACAACACTGTGTGTGAAAATTTGTGCTTAACATCATGAAATAAAACTATATAACACTGTATGAGAAACTACCTACTTAGCTTCATGAAAACTAACGATACAACACAGTATGTGAAATGAAGTGCTCAACTTCTTCAAAACTAACAATATAACATTGTGTGAGAAGCTACATGCTTAACTTCATGAAAACTAATGGTGCAACACTGTGTGTGAAACTATGTGCTTAACTTCTTCAAAACTAACGATACAACACTGTATGTGAAACTACTTGCTGATCTTCATGAAAACTACCCATACAACACTTTGAGTGAAAGTATGTGCTTAACTTCATGAAAACTTATGATACAACACTGTGTGTAAAACTATGTGCTTAACTTCATGTAAACTTACTATGTAACACTATAGGAGAATCTACATGCTTAACTTCATGAAAACTAACGCTACAACTTTGTATGTGGAACTAAGTGCTTAACTTCTTCAAAACTAAGGATACAACATTGTGTGTGAAACTACTTGGTTAACTTTATGAAAACTAAATGTACAACAGTTTGTTTGAAAGTACATGCTTAACTTCTTCAAAACTAACGATACAACACTGTGTGAGAAACTTCATAAAAAGTGATGGTAGAACACTGTGTTTCAAACTACCTGCTTAACTTCATGAAAAATAACAAAACAAAACTGTGTGAAAGTCTACCTGCTTAACTACATGAAATCTAACAATAAAACACGGTATATGAAACTAAGTGCTTAACTTCATGAAAACAAACGATACAACATAATATGTGAAACTAAATGCTTAACTTCCTCGAAACTAACGATACAACACTGTGTGTGAAACTACGTGCTTAACTTCTGCAAAACTAATGGTACAACACTGTGTGTGAAACTATGTGCTTAACTTCATGAAATCTAACTATATAACACTAAATGAGATACTACGAACATGACTTGATGAAAAGTAACAATACAACACAGTATGTGAAACTAAGTGCTTAACTTCTTCAAATTAACTATACAACACTGTGTGAAACTACTTGCTGAGCTTCATGAAAACTAACGATACAACTTTGTATGTGGACCTAAGTGGTTAACTTCTTCAAAACAAATGATACAACATTGTGTGAGAAACTACGTGCTTAACTTCATGAAAACTAATGATACAACACCGTGTGTGAAACTACGTGCTTAACTTCTTCAAAACTAAGGATACAACACTGTGTGTGAAACTACTTGCTTAACTTCATGAATCATAACATTACAAACCTGTTTGAGAACCTACCTGCTTAAATTCATGGAAACTAAGGATACAACACAGTATGTGAAACTAAGTGCTTAACTTCTTCAAAACTAACAATACAACATTGTGAGAGAGACTATGTGCTTAAATACATGAAAAGTAACGTTACGACACTGTGTGTGAAACTAGGTGCGTAACTTCTTCAAAACTAACAACACAACACTGTGTGTGAAACTATGTGCTTAACTTCATGAAAACTTACGATATAACACTGTATTAGGAACTACGTGCTTAACTTCTTCAAAACTGACGATACAACACCGTGTGTCAATCTATGTGCTTAACTTCTTCAAAACTAAGGATACAACACTGTGTGTGAAACTGCTTGAAGTTTATGAAAACTAAATGTACAACACTGTGTTTGAAACTACGTGCTTAACTTCTTCAAAACTAACGATACAACACTGTGTGTGAAACTACGTGCTTAGCTTCATGAAAACTATTGATACAACACTGTGTGTGAAACTACTTGGTGAACTTTATGAAAACTAAATGTACAACATTGTGTTTGAAACTACGTGCTTAACTTCTTCAAAACTAACGATACAACACTGTGTGTGAAACTACGTGCTTAACTTCTTCAAAAATATCGATACAACACTGTGTGTGAAACTACGTGCTTAGCTTCATGAAAACTATTGATACTACACTCTGTGAGAAACTACTTGGTGAACTTTATGAAAACTAAATGTACAACACTGTGTTTGAAACTACGTGCTTAATTTCTTCAAAATTATCGATACAACACTGTGTGTGAAATTATGTGATTAGCTTCATGAAAACTGTTGATACAACACTGTGTGAGAAACTACATGCTTACCTTCATAAAAAGTAATGATAGAACACTGTTTTAAACTACATGCTTAACTTCATGAAAAGTAACGATACAAAACTGTATGAAAGTCTACCTGCTTAACTTCATAAAATCTAACGATAAAACACGTTATATGAAACTAACTGCTTAACTTCATGAAAACAAACGATACAACATAGTATGTGAAACTAATTGCTTAACTTCCTCGAAACTATCGATACAACACTGTGTGTGAAACTACGTGCTTAACTTCTTCAAAACTAATGATACAATACTGTGTGTGAAACTATGTGCTTAACTTCATGAAATCTAACTGTATAACACTAAATGAGAAACTACGACTTGACTTGATGAAAACTAACAATACAACACAGTATGTGAAACTAAGTGCTTAACATCTCCAAAATTAATGATACAACATTGTGTGAGAAGCTAGGTGCCTAAATTCAAGAAAACTAACGATACAACACTGTGTGTGAAACTACTTGCTGAACTTCATGAAAACTAAATGTACAGAACTGTGTGTGAAACTTCGTGCTTAACTTCTTCAAAACTAACGATACAACACTGTGTGTAAAATATGTGCTTAACTTCAAGAAAACGTACTACATACCACTGTAGGAGATTCTACATGCTTAACTTCATGAAAAGTAATGATACAACATAGTATGTGAAATTAAGTGCTTAACTTCTTCAAAACTAACGATACAACAAAGTGTGAGAAACTACGTGCTTAACTTCTTCAAAACTAACGATACAACACTGTGTGAAACTACTGGCTGAACTTCATGAAAATTAACGATACAACACTGTGTGTGAAACTATGTGCTTAACTTCATGAAAACTATGGATACAACCCTGTGTTAAAAACTACATGTTTACCTCATAAAATTAACAATACAACACTGTGTTAGAAAGTAGGACTTAACTTCATGAAAACTATCGATAAAAACTGTGTGAGAATCTACCTGGTTAACTTCATGAGGTCTAACAATAAAACACGGTATATGAAACTAAAATACGTGCTTAACTTCAAGAAACCTAACGATAAAAACTGTTTGAGAATCTACTGCTTAACTTCATGAAAACTAATGAGACAACACTGTGTGTAAAACTATGTGCTTAACGTCAAGAAAACTTACTATATAACACTGTATGAGAATATGTATGCTTAGCTTCATGAAAACTAAAGATACAAAACTGTTTGAGATACTAATTGCTTAACTTAACTATTGATACAACACTGTGCGAAAATTACAGGCTTACCTTTATAAAAAGTAACAATATAACACTGTTAGAAACTACATGGTTAACTTCATGAAACTAAATATACAAAACTGTTTGAGAATCTACCTGCTTAACTTCATGAAATCTAATGATAAATAACGGTATATGAAACTAAGTACTTAACTTCTTGAAAATTAACGATACAACACAGTATGTGAAACTATGTGCTTAACTTTTCAAAACTAACGATACAACATTGTGTGGGAAACTACGTGCTTAACTTCATGAAAACTAACGATACAACACTGTGGGTGAAACTACGTGCTTAACTTCTTCAAACTAAGGATACAGCACTGTGTGTGAAACTATGTGCTTAACTTCATGAAAACTAATGATACAAAGCTGTTTGAGAATCTACATGCTTAACTTCATGAAAACTAAAAATACAACACTGTGTGTGAAACTAACTACTTAACTTCTTCAAAACCAGCAATACAACACTGTGTGTGAAACTACTTGCTGAACTTCCTGAAAACTAACTATAAAACACTGTGTAGAAACTATGTTTTTAACTTTCTGAAAACTAACGATAGAAAACTGTTTGAAAATCTACCTGCTTATCTTCATGAAATCTAACAATAAAACACGGTGTATGAAACTACATGCTTAACTTGATGAAAACCAAGCATACAAAGCTGTTTGAGAATCTACGTGATTAACTTCATGACAACTTATGATATAACACTGTAGGAGAAACTACGTGCTTGATTAGATGAAAAATAAGGAAACAACACTGTGCATGAATCTACGTGCTTACGTTCTTCAAAGCTAACGATACAACACTGTGTGTGAAACTACTTACTTAACTTCATGAAAACTAACGATACAACATAGTATGTGGAACTAAGTGCTTAACTTCTTCAAAACTAACGATATAACATTGTGTGAGAAAGTACGTGCTTAACTTCATGAAAACCAGCGATACAACACTGTGTGTGAAACTACGTGCTTAACTTCTTCAAAACTAACTATGCACCATTGTGTGTGAAACTACATACTTAACTTCTTCAAAACTAACGATACAACACTGTGTGTGAAAATACTTGCTGAACTTCATGAAAGCTACCGGTACAACACTGTGTGTAAAACTATGTGCTTAACTTCATGAAAACTTACTATACAACACTGTAGGAGAATCTTCATGCTTAACTTCATGAAAACTAACAATACAACATAGTATGTGGAACTAAGAGCTTAACTTTTCAAAACTAACGAAACAACATTGTGTGAGAAACTACGTGCTTTGCTTCATGAAAACGAACGATACAATACCGTGTTGAAACTACGTGCTTAACTTCTTCAAATCTAAGGATACAACACTGTGTGTGAAACTACATGTTTACCTTCATGAAAATTAAGGATACAACACTGTGTGTGAAACTACGTGCTTAACTTCTTCAAAATTAACGATACAACACTGTATGTGAAACTGCATGCTTACCTTCAAAAAAAGTAACGATAAAACACTGTTTTAAACTACATGCTTACCTTCATGAAAACTAACGATACAAAACTGTATGAAAGTCTACGTGCTTAACTTCATGAAATCTAACGATAAAACACGGTATATGAAACAAGTGCTTAACTTCATGAAAACTAACGATACAACACTGTGTGTGAAACTATGTGCTCAACTTCTTCAAAACTAACTATACAACATTGTGTGTGAAACTACGTGCTTAACTTCTTAAAACCAAAGGATACAACACTGTGTGTGAAACTACTTGCTGAACTTCATGAAAACTACCGGTACAACACTTTGAGTGAAACTATGTGCTTAATTTCATGAAAATTTATGATACAACACTGTGTGTAAAACTATGTGCATAACTTCATGAAAATTTACTATATAATACTGTAGCAGAATCTTCATGCTTAACTTCATGAAAAGTAACGATACAACACAGTTGTGGAACTAAGTGCTTAACTTCTTCAAAACTAACGATACAACCTTGTGTGAGAAACTTTGTGCTTAACTTCTTCAAAACTAAGGATACAACACTGTGTGTAAAACTATGTGCTTAACATCATGAAAACTTACTATATAACACTGTAGGAGAATCTGCATGCTTAACTTCATGAAAACTAACGATACAACATAGTAAGTGGAATTAAGTGCTTAACTTTTCAAAACAAAAGATACAACATTGTGTGACAAACTACGTGCTTAGCTTCATGAACTCTAACGATAAAACACGGTATATGAAACTAAGCGCTTAACTTCATGTAAACTAATGATAAAACATAGTATATGAAACTAAGTGCTTAACTTCTTCAAAACTAACGATACAACACTGTGTGTGAAACTATGTGTCTAACGTCATGAGAACTCACAATATAACACTGTAGGAGAAACTTTTGTAACTTCATGAAAAATGACGAAATAACACTGTGCATGAATCTACGTGCTTAACGTCTTCAAAACTAACGATACAACACTGTGTGTGAAATAACTTGCTGAAGTTCATGAAAACTAACAATTCAACACAGTAATTGAAACTATGTGCTTAACTTCATGAGAACTTACGATATAAAACTGTATTAGAAACTACGTGCTTAACATCTTAAACGATACAACACTGTGTGTGAAAGTATGTGCTTAACTTCATGAAATCTAACAATATAACACTGTATGAGAAACTACATACTTAACTTCATGAAAACTAACTATATAACACTATATGAGAAACTACGTTCTTAGCTTCATGAAACTAATGATACAACACGGTATGTGAAACTAAGTGCCTAACTTCTTCAAAACTGACGATACAACATTTTGTGAGAAACTACGTGCTTAACTTCATGAAAACTAACAATACAACACTGTGTGTGAAACTACATGCTTAACTTCTTCAAAACTAACTATGCAACATTGTATGTGAAACTACGTGCTTAACATCTTCAAAAATAATGATACAACACTGTGTGTGAAACTACTTGCTAAACTTCATGAAAACTACCGGCACAACACTTTGAGTGAAACTATGTGCTTAACTGCATGAAAACTTATGATACAACACTGTGTGTAAAACTATGTGCTTAACTTCATGAAAACTTATGTAAAACTATGTGCTTAAGGTCATGAAAACTTACTATATAACACTGTAGGAGAATCTTCATGCTTAACCTCATGGAAATTAATGATACAACATAGTATGTGGAAGTAAGTGCTTAATTTTTCAAAACTAACGATACAACATTTTGTGAGAAACTACGTGCTTAGCTTCATGAAAATTAACGACACAACACCGTGTTTGAAACTAAGTGCTTAACTTCTTCAAAACTAAGGATACAACACTGGGTGTGAAACTACTTGGTGAACTTCATGAAAACTATATATACAACACTGTGTGTGAACCTACGTGCTTAACTTCATGAAAATAACCGGTACAACACTTTGAGTGAAATTATGCTTAACTTCATGAAAACCTACAATATAACACTGTAGGAGAATCTACATGCTTAACTATAGGAAAACTAACGAAACAACATAGTATGAGGAACTAAGTGCTTAACTTTTCAAAACTAACGATAAAACATTGTGTGTGAAACTACATGCTTAACTTCTTCAAACCGAACGATACAACACTGTGTGTGAAACGACTTGCTGAACTTCATGAAAACTACCAGTACAACACTTTGAGTGAATCTATGTGATTAACTTCATGAAAACATATGATACAACACTGTGTGTAAAACTATGTGCTTAACTTCATGAAAACTTACTATATAAAACTGTAGGAGAATCTACATGCTTAACTTCATGAAATCTAACGATACAACACTGTGTGAGAAACAACATGCTTACCTTCATAAAAAGTAACGATAAAACAATGTGTTTTAAACTACATGCTTAACTTCATGAAAACTAATGATACAACATAGTATGTGAAACTAAGTGCTTAACTTCTTCAAAACTACCGGTACAACACTTTGAGTGAAACTATGTGCTTAACTTCATGAAAACTTATGACACAACACTGTGTGTAAAATTATGTGCTTACCTTCATGAAAACTTACTACATAACACTGTAGGAGAAACTACGTGATTAACGTCATGAAAAATAACGAAATAACACTGTGATGAATCTACGTGCTTAACGTCTTCAAAACTAACGATACAACAATGTGTGAGAAAATATGTGCTTAACTTCATGAAAACTTGCTATATAACACTGTAGGAGAATCTACATGCTTAACATCATGAAAACTAACGATACAACATAGTATGTGGAACTAAGTGCTTAACTTCCAAACTAACGATACAACATTGTGTGAGAAACTTTGTGCTTAACTTCATGAAAACTAATGATACAACACTGTGTGTGAAACTATATGCTTAACTTCTTCAAAACTAACGATACAACACAGTATGTGGAACTAAGTGCTAAAGTTTTTCAAAACTAGTGATACAACACTGTGTTTGAAATTACTTGTTGAATTTCAAGAAACATCAGGATACAACACTGTGTGTGAAACTATGTGCTTAACTTCATGAGAACTTACAATATAACACTGTAGGAGAAACTACGTGCTTAACTTCATGAAAAACAAGGAAATAACACTGTGCCTGAATCTACGTGCTTAACGTCTTCAAAACTAACGATACAACACTGTGTGTGAAATGACTTGCTGAAGTTCATTAAACTAACAATACAACACAGTATGTGAAACTAAGTGCCTAACTTCTTCAAAACTAACGATATATCATTGTGTGAGAAGCTATGTGCTTAACGTCATGAAAACTAACAATACAACACTGTGTGTTAAACTACGTGCTTAACTCTTCAAAACTAACGATACAACATTGTGAGTGAAACTACGTTGTTAACTTCATGAAAACGAACGATACAACACTATGTGTAAAACTATGTGCTTAACATCATGAAAACTTACTATATAACACTGTAGGAGATCTACATGCTTAACTTTATGAAAACAAACGATACAACGTAGTATGAGGAACTAAGTGCTTAACTTTTCAAAACTAACGATACAATATTGTGTGAGAAACTTCGTGCTTAGCTTCATGAAATCTAACGATAAAACACGGTATGTGAAACTACGTGCTTAACTTCTTCAAAACTAAGGATACAACACTGTGTTTGAAATTACTTGCTGCACTTCCAGAAACCTCACGATATAACACTGTGGGTGAAACTATGTGCTTAACTTCATGAGAACTTACAATATAACACTGTAGGAGAAACTACGTGCTTAACTTCATGAAAAATAACGATACAACACAGTATGTGGAAATAAGTGCTTAACTTCTTCAAAACTAACGATATAACATTGTGTGAGAAACTGTGTGCTTAACTTCATGAAATATAACTATATAACACTGTCTGAGAAACTACATACTTAAGTTCATGAAAACTAACGATACAACACAGTATGTGGAACTAAGTGCTAAACTTCTTCAAAAGTAACTATACAACACTGTGCGTGAAAGTAAGTGCTTAACTTCATGAAATCTAACAATATAACACTGTATGATAAACAACGTACTTAGCTTCATGAAAACTAACGATACAACACAGTATGTCTAACTAAGTTCTTAACTTCTTCAGAACTAACGGTATAATATTGGGTGAGAATATACGTGCTGAACTTTATGAAAACTAACGAAACAACACTGTGTGTGACAATATGTGCTTAACTTCTTCAAAACTAACGATACAACACTGTGTCTGAAACTACATGCTGAACTTCATGAAAACTACCGGTCCAACACTTTGAGTGAAACCATGTGCTTAACTTCATGAAAACTTACTATATAAAACTGTAGGAGAATCTACATGCTTAACTTCATGAAAACTAAGGATACAACACAGTATGTGGAAATAAGTGCTTAACTTCTTCAACAGTAACGATACAACACTGTGTGTGAAAACATATGCTTAACTTCATGAAATCTAACTATATAACACTGTTTGAGAAACTACATACTTAGCTTCATGAAAACCAACGATACAACACAATATGTGAAACTACGTGCTTAACTTCTTCAAAACTAACGATGCAACACTGTGTGTGAAACTACTTGCTGAACTTCATGAAATCTACCGGTAAAACACTTTGAGTGAAACCATGTGCTTAACTTCATGAAAACTTATGATACAACTCTGTGTGTAAAACTATGTGCTTAACTTCATGAAAACTTATGATGCAACTGTGTGTGTAAAACTATGTGATTAACTTCATGAAAACTTACTATATAACACTGTAGGAGAATCTACATGCTTAACTTCATGAAAACTAACGATACAACACAGCATGTGAAACTACGTGCCTAACTTCTTCAAAACTAATGATATAATATTGGGTGAGAAGGTACGTGCTTAACTTCATGAAAACTAACGATACAACAGTGTGTGTGAAACTACGTGCTTAACTTCTTCAAAACTAAGGATACAACACTGTGTGTGAAACTACATTGTGAACTTACTGAAAACTAAATGTTCAATACTGTGTGTGAAGCTACGTGCTTAACTTCTTCAAAACTAACTATACAACACTGTGTGTAAAACTATGTGCTTAACGTCATGAAAACTTACTATATAACAATGTAGGAGAATCTACATGCTTAACTTCATGAAAACTAACGATACAACATAGTATGTGGAACTAAGTGCTTAACTTTTCAAAACTAACGATACAACGTTGTGTGAGAAACTACGTGCTTAGCTTCATGAAATCTAACGATAAAACGTGGTATATGAAACTAAGTGCTTATCTTCATGAAAACTAACGATACAACATAGAATATGAAACTAAGTGCTTAACTTCTTCAAAACTAACGATACAACACTGTGTTTGAAATTACTTGCTGAACTTCTAGAAACCTCACGATACAACACTGTGTGAAACTATGTGCTTAACTTCATGAAAAATAACGAAATAACACTGTGCATGAATCTACGTGCTTAACGTCTTCAAAACTAAGGGTACAATTCTGTGTGTGAAAATATGTTCTTAACTTCATGAAAACTTACTATACAACACTATAGGCGAATCTACATGCTTAACTTCATGAAAACTAACGATACAACATAGTATTTGGAACTAAGTGCTTAGCTTCTTTAAAACTAACGATACAAAATTGTGTGAGAAACTACGTCCTTAACTTCATGAAAACTAACGATACAACACTGTGTGTAAAACTACGTGCTTAACTTCCTCAAAACTAACTATGCAACCTTGTGTGTGAAACTACCTGCTTACCTTCTTCAAAACTAACTATGCAACACTGTGTGTGAAAATACTTGCTGAACTTCATGAAACCTACCCGTACAACACTGTGTGTAAAACTATGTGCTTAACTTCATGAGAACTTACAATAGAACAGTGTAGGAGAAACTTCGTACTTACCTTCATGAACAATAACGAAATAACACTGTGCAGGATCTACATGCTTAACTTCTTCAAAACTAACTAAGCTACATTGTGAGTGAAACTATGTGCTTAACTTCTTCAAAACTAACGATATAACACTGTGTGCGAAACTACTTGCTAAATTTCATGAAAAGTATCGGTACAACACTCTGAGTGAAACTATGTGCTTAACTTGATGAAAACTTATGATAAAACACTGTGTGTAAAACTATGTGCTTCACTTCATGGAAACTTGCTATATAACACTGTAGGAGAATCTACATGCTTAACTTCATGAAAACTAACGATACAACACAGTATGTTGAAATAAGTGCTTAAATTCTTCAAAACTAACGATACAACATTGTGTGAGAAACTTCATGCTTAACTTCATGAAATATAACTACATAACACTGTATGAGAAACTACATACTTAAGTTCATGAAAACTAACGATACAACACAGTATGTGGAACTAAGTGCTAAACTTCTTCAAAAGTAACGATACAACACTGTGTGTGAAAATATGTGCTTAACTTCATGAAATCTAACTATATTACACTGTATGAGAAACTACGTTATTAGCTTCATGAAAACTAACGATACAACACAGTATGTGAAACTAAGCGCCTAACTTCTTCAAAACTAACGATATAACACTGTGTGTGAAATTACTTCCTGAATTTAATGAAAACTACCGGTACAACACTTTGAGTGAATCTATGTGCTTAACTTCATGAAAACTTACTATATAACACTGTAGGAGAATCTACATGCTTAACTTCATGAAAACTAACGATACAACACAGTATGTGGAAATAAGTGCTTAACTTCTTCAAAACTAACAATACAACATTGTGTGAGAAACTTCGTGCTTAACTCCATGAATTCTAACTATATAACACTGTATGAGAAACTACGTACTTAACTTCATGAAAACTAACGATACAATATAGTATGTGGAACTAAGTGCTAAACTTCTTCAAAAGTAACGATACAACACTATATGTGAAACTACATGCTGAACTTCATGAAAACTACCGGTACAACACTTTGAGTGAAACCATGTGCTTAACTTCTTGAAAACTTACTATATAAAACTGTAGGAGAATCTACATGCTTAACTTCATGAAAACTAACGATACAACACAGTATGTGGAAATAAATGCTTAACTTCTTCAAAACTAACGATTCAACACTGTGTGTGAAAGTATGTGCTTAACTTCATGAAATCTAACTATATAGCACTATGAGAATCTACGTTCTTAGCTTCATGAAAACTAACGATACAACACAGTATGTGAAACTAAGTGCTTAACTTCGTCAAAACAACGATATAATATTGGGTGAGAATCTACGTGCTTAACTTTATGAAAACTAACGATACAACACTGTGTGTGAGACTATGTGCTTAACTTCTTCAACACTAACGATACAACACTGTGTGTGAAACTACATGCTGAACTTCATGAAAACTACCGGTACAACACTTTGAGTGAAACCATGTGCTTAACTTCATGAAAACTTATGATACAACTCTGTGTGTAAAACTATGTGCTTAACTTCATGAAAACTTACTATATAAAACTGTAGGAGAATCTACATGCTTAACTTCATGAAAACTAACGATACAACACATTATGTGGAAATAAATGCTAAACTTCTTCAAAAATAGCTATACAACACTGTGTGTGAAAGTATGTGCGTAACTTCATGAAATCTGACTAGATAACACTGTATGAGAAACTACGTACGTAGCTTCATGATAACTAACGATACAACACAGTATGTGCACCTAAGTGCTCAACTTCTTCAAAACTAACGATACAAAACTGTGCGTGAAACTACGTGCTTAACTTCTTCAAAACTAACAATACAACACTGTGTGTAACTACTTGCTTAACTTCATGAAATTTATCGGTACAACACTTTGAGTGAAACTATGTGCTTAACTTCATGAAAACTTATGATGCAACTCTGTGTGTAAAACTATGTCCTTAACTTCATGAGAACTTACAATATAACACTGTAGGAGAAACTACGTGCTTAACTTCATGAAAAATAACGATACAACACAGTATGTGGAAATAAGTGCTTAACTTCTTCAAAACTAACGATATAACATTGTGTGAGAAACTGTGTGCTTAACTTCATGAAATATAACTATATAACACTGTCTGAGAAACTACATACTTAAGTTCATGAAAACTAACGATACAACACAGTATGTGGAACTAAGTGCTAAACTTCTTCAAAAGTAACTATACAACACTGTGCGTGAAAGTAAGTGCTTAACTTCATGAAATCTAACAATATAACACTGTATGATAAACAACGTACTTAGCTTCATGAAAACTAACGATACAACACAGTATGTCTAACTAAGTTCTTAACTTCTTCAGAACTAACGGTATAATATTGGGTGAGAATATACGTGCTGAACTTTATGAAAACTAACGAAACAACACTGTGTGTGACAATATGTGCTTAACTTCTTCAAAACTAACGATACAACACTGTGTCTGAAACTACATGCTGAACTTCATGAAAACTACCGGTCCAACACTTTGAGTGAAACCATGTGCTTAACTTCATGAAAACTTACTATATAAAACTGTAGGAGAATCTACATGCTTAACTTCATGAAAACTAAGGATACAACACAGTATGTGGAAATAAGTGCTTAACTTCTTCAACAGTAACGATACAACACTGTGTGTGAAAACATATGCTTAACTTCATGAAATCTAACTATATAACACTGTTTGAGAAACTACATACTTAGCTTCATGAAAACCAACGATACAACACAATATGTGAAACTACGTGCTTAACTTCTTCAAAACTAACGATGCAACACTGTGTGTGAAACTACTTGCTGAACTTCATGAAATCTACCGGTAAAACACTTTGAGTGAAACCATGTGCTTAACTTCATGAAAACTTATGATACAACTCTGTGTGTAAAACTATGTGCTTAACTTCATGAAAACTTATGATGCAACTGTGTGTGTAAAACTATGTGATTAACTTCATGAAAACTTACTATATAACACTGTAGGAGAATCTACATGCTTAACTTCATGAAAACTAACGATACAACACAGCATGTGAAACTACGTGCCTAACTTCTTCAAAACTAATGATATAATATTGGGTGAGAAGGTACGTGCTTAACTTCATGAAAACTAACGATACAACAGTGTGTGTGAAACTACGTGCTTAACTTCTTCAAAACTAAGGATACAACACTGTGTGTGAAACTACATTGTGAACTTACTGAAAACTAAATGTTCAATACTGTGTGTGAAGCTACGTGCTTAACTTCTTCAAAACTAACTATACAACACTGTGTGTAAAACTATGTGCTTAACGTCATGAAAACTTACTATATAACAATGTAGGAGAATCTACATGCTTAACTTCATGAAAACTAACGATACAACATAGTATGTGGAACTAAGTGCTTAACTTTTCAAAACTAACGATACAACGTTGTGTGAGAAACTACGTGCTTAGCTTCATGAAATCTAACGATAAAACGTGGTATATGAAACTAAGTGCTTATCTTCATGAAAACTAACGATACAACATAGAATATGAAACTAAGTGCTTAACTTCTTCAAAACTAACGATACAACACTGTGTTTGAAATTACTTGCTGAACTTCTAGAAACCTCACGATACAACACTGTGTGAAACTATGTGCTTAACTTCATGAAAAATAACGAAATAACACTGTGCATGAATCTACGTGCTTAACGTCTTCAAAACTAAGGGTACAATTCTGTGTGTGAAAATATGTTCTTAACTTCATGAAAACTTACTATACAACACTATAGGCGAATCTACATGCTTAACTTCATGAAAACTAACGATACAACATAGTATTTGGAACTAAGTGCTTAGCTTCTTTAAAACTAACGATACAAAATTGTGTGAGAAACTACGTCCTTAACTTCATGAAAACTAACGATACAACACTGTGTGTAAAACTACGTGCTTAACTTCCTCAAAACTAACTATGCAACCTTGTGTGTGAAACTACCTGCTTACCTTCTTCAAAACTAACTATGCAACACTGTGTGTGAAAATACTTGCTGAACTTCATGAAACCTACCCGTACAACACTGTGTGTAAAACTATGTGCTTAACTTCATGAGAACTTACAATAGAACAGTGTAGGAGAAACTTCGTACTTACCTTCATGAACAATAACGAAATAACACTGTGCAGGATCTACATGCTTAACTTCTTCAAAACTAACTAAGCTACATTGTGAGTGAAACTATGTGCTTAACTTCTTCAAAACTAACGATATAACACTGTGTGCGAAACTACTTGCTAAATTTCATGAAAAGTATCGGTACAACACTCTGAGTGAAACTATGTGCTTAACTTGATGAAAACTTATGATAAAACACTGTGTGTAAAACTATGTGCTTCACTTCATGGAAACTTGCTATATAACACTGTAGGAGAATCTACATGCTTAACTTCATGAAAACTAACGATACAACACAGTATGTTGAAATAAGTGCTTAAATTCTTCAAAACTAACGATACAACATTGTATGAGAAACTTCATGCTTAACTTCATGAAATATAACTACATAACACTGTATGAGAAACTACATACTTAAGTTCATGAAAACTAACGATACAACACAGTATGTGGAACTAAGTGCTAAACTTCTTCAAAAGTAACGATACAACACTGTGTGTGAAAATATGTGCTTAACTTCATGAAATCTAACTATATTACACTGTATGAGAAACTACGTTATTAGCTTCATGAAAACTAACGATACAACACAGTATGTGAAACTAAGCGCCTAACTTCTTCAAAACTAACGATATAACACTGTGTGTGAAATTACTTCCTGAATTTAATGAAAACTACCGGTACAACACTTTGAGTGAATCTATGTGCTTAACTTCATGAAAACTTACTATATAACACTGTAGGAGAATCTACATGCTTAACTTCATGAAAACTAACGATACAACACAGTATGTGGAAATAAGTGCTTAACTTCTTCAAAACTAACAATACAACATTGTGTGAGAAACTTCGTGCTTAACTCCATGAATTCTAACTATATAACACTGTATGAGAAACTACGTACTTAACTTCATGAAAACTAACGATACAATATAGTATGTGGAACTAAGTGCTAAACTTCTCCAAAAGTAACGATACAACACTATATGTGAAACTACATGCTGAACTTCATGAAAACTACCGGTACAACACTTTGAGTGAAACCATGTGCTTAACTTCTTGAAAACTTACTATATAAAACTGTAGGAGAATCTACATGCTTAACTTCATGAAAACTAACGATACAACACAGTATGTGGAAATAAATGCTTAACTTCTTCAAAACTAACGATTCAACACTGTGTGTGAAAGTATGTGCTTAACTTCATGAAATCTAACTATATAGCACTATGAGAATCTACGTTCTTAGCTTCATGAAAACTAACGATACAACACAGTATGTGAAACTAAGTGCTTAACTTCGTCAAAACAACGATATAATATTGGGTGAGAATCTACGTGCTTAACTTTATGAAAACTAACGATACAACACTGTGTGTGAGACTATGTGCTTAACTTCTTCAACACTAACGATACAACACTGTGTGTGAAACTACATGCTGAACTTCATGAAAACTACCGGTACAACACTTTGAGTGAAACCATGTGCTTAACTTCATGAAAACTTATGATACAACTCTGTGTGTAAAACTATGTGCTTAACTTCATGAAAACTTACTATATAAAACTGTAGGAGAATCTACATGCTTAACTTCATGAAAACTAACGATACAACACATTATGTGGAAATAAATGCTAAACTTCTTCAAAAATAGCTATACAACACTGTGTGTGAAAGTATGTGCGTAACTTCATGAAATCTGACTAGATAACACTGTATGAGAAACTACGTACGTAGCTTCATGATAACTAACGATACAACACAGTATGTGCACCTAAGTGCTCAACTTCTTCAAAACTAACGATACAAAACTGTGCGTGAAACTACGTGCTTAACTTCTTCAAAACTAACAATACAACACTGTGTGTAACTACTTGCTTAACTTCATGAAATTTATCGGTACAACACTTTGAGTGAAACTATGTGCTTAACTTCATGAAAACTTATGATGCAACTCTGTGTGTAAAACTATGTCCTTAACTTCATGAAAACTTACTATATAACACTGTAGGAGAATGTACCTGCTTAACTTCATGAAAACTAACGATACAACACAGTATGTGGAAATAAGTGCTTAACTTCTTCAAAACTAACGATATAACATTGTGTGAGAAACTGTGTGCTTAACTTCATGAAATATAACTATATAACACTGTCTGAGAAACTACATACTTAAGTTCATGAAAACTAACGATACAACACAGTATGTGGAACTAAGTGCTAAACTTCTTCAAAAGTAACTATACAACACTGTGCGTGAAAGTAAGTGCTTAACTTCATGAAATCTAACAATATAACACTGTATGATAAACAACGTACTTAGCTTCATGAAAACTAACGATACAACACAGTATGTCTAACTAAGTTCTTAACTTCTTCAGAACTAACGGTATAATATTGGGTGAGAATATACGTGCTGAACTTTATGAAAACTAACGAAACAACACTGTGTGTGACAATATGTGCTTAACTTCTTCAAAACTAACGATACAACACTGTGTCTGAAACTACATGCTGAACTTCATGAAAACTACCGGTCCAACACTTTGAGTGAAACCATGTGCTTAACTTCATGAAAACTTACTATATAAAACTGTAGGAGAATCTACATGCTTAACTTCATGAAAACTAAGGATACAACACAGTATGTGGAAATAAGTGCTTAACTTCTTCAACAGTAACGATACAACACTGTGTGTGAAAACATATGCTTAACTTCATGAAATCTAACTATATAACACTGTTTGAGAAACTACATACTTAGCTTCATGAAAACCAACGATACAACACAATATGTGAAACTACGTGCTTAACTTCTTCAAAACTAACGATGCAACACTGTGTGTGAAACTACTTGCTGAACTTCATGAAATCTACCGGTAAAACACTTTGAGTGAAACCATGTGCTTAACTTCATGAAAACTTATGATACAACTCTGTGTGTAAAACTATGTGCTTAACTTCATGAAAACTTATGATGCAACTGTGTGTGTAAAACTATGTGATTAACTTCATGAAAACTTACTATATAACACTGTAGGAGAATCTACATGCTTAACTTCATGAAAACTAACGATACAACACAGTATGTGGAAATAAGTGCTTAACTTCTTCAAAACTAACGATACAACATTGTGTGAGAAACTGCGTTCTTACTTCATGAAATCTAACTATATAACACGGTCTGAGAAACTACATACTTAACTTCATGAAAACTAACGATACAACACAGTATGTGGAACTAAGTGCTAAACTTCTTAAAAGTAACTAAACAACACTGTGTGTGAAAGTATGTGCTTAACTTCATTAAATCTGACTATATAACACTGTATGAGAAACTACGTACTTAGCTTCATGAAAACTAACGATACAACACAGTATGTGAAACTAACTGCTTAACTTCTTCAAAACTAACGATATAATATTGGGCGAGAATCTGCGTGCTTAACTTAATGAAAACTAACGATACAACACTGTGTGTGAGACTATGTGCTGAAATTCTTCATAACTAACGATACAACACTGTGTGTGAAACTACATGCTGAACTTCATGAAGACTACCGGTACAACACTTTGAATGAAACCATGTGCTTAACTTTATGAAAACTTACTATATAAATCTGTAGGAGAATCTACATGCTGAACTTCATGAAATCTAACGGTACAACACTTTGAGTGAAACTATGTGCTTAACTTCATGAAAACTTACTATATAACACTGTAGGAGAATCTACATGCTTAACTCCTTCAAAACTAACGACACAACATTGTGAGAGAAACTGCGGGCTGAACTTCATGAAATCTAACTATATAACACTGTCTGAGAAACCACATACTTAACTTCATGAAAACTAACGATACAACACAGTATGTGGAACTAAGTGCTAAACTTCTTCAAAAGTAACTATACAACACTGTGTGTGAAAGTATGTGCTTATATTCATGAAATCTAACTATATAACACTGTATGAGAATCTACGTGCTTAGCTTCATGAAAACTAACGATACAAAACAGTATGTGGAACTAAGTGCTTAACTTCTTCAAAACTATCGATATAATATTGGGTGAGAATCAACGTGCTTAACTTTATGACAACTAACAATACAACACTGTGTGTGAGACTATGTGCTTCACTTTTTCAAAACTAACGATAAAACACTATGTGTGAAACTACATACTGAACTTCATGAAGACTACCGGTACAACACTTTGAGTGAAACCATGTGCTTAACTTCATGAAAACTTACTATATAAAACTGTAGGAGAATCTACATGCTTAACCTCATGAAAACTAACGATAGAACACAGTATGTGGAAATAAGTGCTAAACTTCTTCAAAAGTAACGATCCAACACTGTGTGTGAAAATATGTGCTCAACTTCCTGAAACACAACTATATAATACTGTATGAGAATCTACATACTTAGCTTCATGAAAACTAACGATACAACACAGTATGTGGAATTAAGTGCTAATTTCTTCAAAAGTAACGATAAAACACTGTGTTTGAAAATATGTGCTTAACTTAATGAAAACTAACTATATAACACTGTATGAGAAAATACGTACTTAGCTACATGAAAACTAACGATACAACACTGTGTGTGAAACTACTTGCTTAACTTCATGAAATCTACCGGTACAACACTTTGAGTGAAACTATGTGCTTAACTTCATGAAAACTTACTATATAACACTGTAGGAGACTCTACATGCTTAACTTCATGAAAACTAACGATACAACACAGTATGTGGAAATAAGTGCTTAACTTCTTCAAAACTAACGATACAACATTGTGTGAGAAACTGCGTTCTTACCTCATGATCTAACTATATAACACTGTCTGAGAAACTACATACTTACCTTAATGAAAACTAACGATACAACACAGTATGTGGAACTAAGTGCTAAACTTCTTAAAAGTAACTAAACAACACTGTGTGTGAAAGTATGTGCTTAATCTCATTAAATCTGACTATATAACACTATATGAGAAACTACGTACTTAGCTTCATGAAAACTAACGATACAACACAGTATGTGGAACTAAGTGCTAAATTTCTTAAAAGTAACTAAACAACACTGTGTGTGAAAGTATGTGCTTAAATTTATGAAATCTTACTATATAACACTGTTTGAGAAACTACATACGTAGCTTCTTGAAAACTAACGATACAACACAGTATGAGGAACTAAGTGCTAAACTTCTTCAAAAGTAACGATACAACACTGTGTTTGAAAATATGTGCTTAACTTAATGAAAACTAACTATATAACACTGTATGAGAAAATACGTACTTAGCTACATGAAAACTAACGATAAACATAGTATGTGAAACTAAGTGCTTAAGTTCTCCAAAAATAACGATACAACACTGTGTGTGAAACTACGTGCTTAACTTATTCAAAACTAACGATACAACACTGTGTGTGAAACTACTTTCTGAACTTCATGAAATCTACCGGTACAAAACTTTGAGTGAAACTATGTGCTTAACTTCATGAAAACTTATGATGCCACTCTGTGTGTAAAACTTGTGCTTAACTTCATGAAAACTTACTATATAACACTGTAAGAGAATCTACATGCTTAACTTCATGAAAACTAACGATACAACACAGTATGTGGAAATAAGTGCTTAACTTCTTCAAAACTAACGATACAACATTGTGTGAGTAACTGCCTTCTTACTTCATGAAATCTAACTATATAACACTGTCTGAGAAACTACATACTTAACTTCATGAAAACGAACGATACAACACAGTATGTGGAACTAAGTGCTAAACTTCTTCAAAAGTAACTATACAACACTGTGTGTGAAAGTATGTGCTTAACCTCATTAAATCTGACTATATAACACTGTATGAGAAACTACGTACTTAGCTTCATGAAAACTAACGATATAACACAGTATGTGAAACTATGTGCTTAACTTCTTCAAAACTAATGATACAAAACTGTGTGTGAGACTATGTGCTTAACTTCTTCAAAACTAACGATACAACACTGTGTGTGAAACTACATGCTGATCTTCATGAAAACTACCGGTACAACACTTGGAGTGAAACCGTGTGCTTAACTTCATGAAAACTTACTATACAAAACTGTAGGAGAATCTACATGCTTAACCTGATGAAAACTAACGATACAACACAGTATGTGGAAATAAGTGCTAAACTTCTTCAAAAGTAACGATACAACTCTGTGTGTGAAAACATGTGCTTAAATTTATGAAATCTTACTATATAACACTGTTTGAGAAACTACATACGTAGCTTCTTGAAAACTAACGATACAACACAGTATGTGGGACTAAGTGCTAAACTTCTTCAAAGTAACGATACAACACTGTGTTTGAAAATATGTGCTTAACTTAATGAAAACTAACTATATAACACTGTATAAGAAAATACATACTTAGCTACATTAAAACTAACGATGCAACACAGTATGTGAAATAAAGTGCTTAACTTCTTCAAAACTAACGATACAGAACTGTGTGTGAAACTACGTGCTTATCTTCTTCAAAACTAACGATACAACACTGTGTGTGAAACTCCTTGCCTAACTTCATGAAATCTACAGGTAAAACACTTTGAGTGAAACTATGTGCTTAACTTCATGAAAACTTATGATGCAACGCTGTGTATAAAACTATGTGCGTAACTTCATGAAAACTTACTATATAACACTGTAGGAAAATCTACATGCTTAACTTCATGAAAATGATACAACACAGTATGTGGAAATAAGTGCTTAACTTCTTCAAAACTAACGATACAACATTGTGTGAGAAACTGCGTTCTTAACTTCATCATATCTAACTATATAACACTGTCTGAGAAACTACATACTTAACTTCATGAAAACTAACGATACAACACAGTATGTGGAACTAAGTGCTAAACTTCTTCAAAAGTAACGATCCAACACTGTGTGTGAAACTATGTGCTCAACTTCATGAAACCTAACTATGTAACACTGTATGAGAATCTACGTACTTAGCTTCATGAAAACTAATGATACAACACAGTATGTGAAACTAAGTGCTTAACTTCTTCAAAACTAACGATATAATATTGGGTGAGAATCTACGTGGTTAAGTTTATGAAAACTAACGATACAACACTGTGTTTGAGACTATGTGCTTAACTTCTTCAAAACTAACTATACAACACTGTGTGTGAAACTACATGCTGAACTTCATGAAAACTACCAGTACAACACTTTGAGTGAAACTATGTGCTTAACTTCATGAAAACCTACTATACAAAACTGTAGGAGAATCTACATCCTTAACCTCATGAAAACTAACGATACAACACAGTATGTGGAAATAAGTGCTAAACTTCTTCAAAAGTAACGATACAACTTTGTGTGTGAAAACATGTGCTTAAATTTATGAAATCTTACTATATAACACTGTTTGAGAAACTACATTCGTAGCTTCTTGAAAACTAATGATACAACACAGTATGTGGGACTAAGTGCTAAACTTCTTCAAAGTAATGATACAACACTGTGTTTAACAATATGTGCTTAACTTAATGAAAACTAACTATATAACACTGTATAAGAAAATACATACTTAGCTACATGAAAACTAACGATGCAACACAGTATGTGAAATAAAGTGCTTAACTTCTTCAAAACTAACGATACAGAACTGTGTGTGAAACTACGTGCTTATCTTCTTCAAAACTAACGATACAACACTGTGTGTGAAACTCCTTGCTTAACTTCATGAAATCTACAGGTAAAACACTTTGAGTGAAACTATGTGCTTAACTTCATGAAAACTTATGATGCAACTCTGTGTATAAAACTATGTGCGTAACTTCATGAAAACTTACTATATAACACTGTAGGAAAATCTACATGCTTAATTCATGAAAACGATACAACACAGTATGTGGAAATAAGTGCTTAACTTCTTCAAAACTAACGATACAACATTGTGTGAGAAACTGCGTTCTTAACTTCATCATATCTAACTTTATAACACTGTCTGAGAAACTACATACTTAACTTCATGAAAACTAACGATACAACACAGTATGTGGAACTAAGTGCTAAACTTCTTCAAAAGTAATGATCCAACACTGTGTGTGAAACTATGTGCTCAACTTCATGAAACCTAACTATGTAACACTGTATGAGAATCTACGTACTTAGCTTCATGAAAACTAATGATACAACACAGTATGTGAAACTAAGTGCTTAACTTCTTCAAAACTAACGATATAATATTGGGTGAGAATCTACGTGCTTAAGTTTATGAAAACTAACGATACAACACTGTGTTTGAGACTATGTGCTTAACTTCTTCAAAACTAACGATACAACACTGTGTGTGAAACTACATGCTGAACTTCATGAAAACTACTGGTACAACACTTTGAGTGAAACTATGTGCTTAACCTCATGAAAACTTATGATCCAACACTGTGTGTAAATCTATGTGCCTAACTTCATGAAATCTAACTATATAACACTGTTTGAAAAACTACATACTTAGATTCTTGAAAACTAACGATACAACACAGTATGTGAAACTAAGTGCTAAACTTCTTCAAAAGTAACGATACAACAATGTGTGTGTAAATATGTGCTTAACTTCATGAAATCTAACGATGTAACACTGTAAGAGAAACTACATGCTTAACTTCATGAAAACCAACAATACAACACAGTATGTGGAAATAAGTGCTAAACTTCTTCAAAAGTAACGATCCAACACTGTGTGTGAAACTATGCTCTTAACTTCATCATATCTAACTATATAACACTGTCTGAGAAACTACGTACTTAGCTTCATGAAAACTAACGATACAACACAGTATGTGGATTAAGTGCTAATTTCTTCAAAAGTAACGATAAAACACTGTGTTTGAAAATATGTGCTTAACTTAATGAAAACTAACTATATAACACTGTATGAGAAAATACGTACTTAGCTACATGAAAACTAACGATACAACACTGTGTTTGAAACTACTTGCTTAGCTTCATGAAATCTACCGGTACAACACTTTGAGTGAAACTATGGCCTTAACTTCATGAAAACTTATGATCCAACTCTGTGTGTTAATCTATGTGCTTAACTTCATGAAAACTTACTATATAACACTGTAGGAGAATCTACATGCTAAACTTCATGAAAACTAACGATACAACACTGTATGTGAAACTATGTGCTTAACTTCTTCAAAACTAACGAAATAATATTGGGTGAGAATCTACGTGCTTAACTTTATGAAAACTAACGATACAACACTGTGTGTGAGACTATGTGCTTAACTTCTTCAAAACTAACGATAAAACACTTTGTGTGAAACTACATGCTGAACTTCATGAATACTACCGGTACAACCCTTTGAGTGAAACCATATGCTTAACTTCATGAAAACTTACTATCTAAAACTGTAGGAGAATCTACATGCTTAACTTCATGAAAACTAACGATACAACACAGTATGTGGAAATAAGTGCTAAACTTCTTCGAAAGTAACTATACAACACTGTGTTTGAAAGTTGTGCTTAGCTTCATGAAATCTGACTATATAACATTGTATGAGAAACTACGTCCTTAGCTTCATGAAAACTAACGGTACAACACAGTATGTGAAACTAAGTGCTTAACTTCTTCAAAACTAACGATATAATATTGGGTGAGAATTTACGTGCTTAACTTTATTAAAACTAACGATACAACACTCTGTGTGAGACTATGTGCTTAACATCTTTAAAACTAACGATACAACACTGTGTGTGAAACTACATGCTGAACTTCATGAAAACTACCGGTACAACACTTTGTGTGAAACCCTGTGCTTAACTTCATGAAAACTTACTATATAAAACTGTAGGAGAGGGATGGGTGATGGGCGGGTGGTTCCAGCCGGGGACCCAATCTCACCTGAAGCTGGGCTCGCTGGGTTGGGTCTTGGAGGGGCTGATCTCTTTCCTGTGTGGGCGGTTCTTCTGGAAGCCGGGAGTGGCCCCAAAGATGGAGGGGAATGGGTGATGGGCTGGTGGTCCCAGCCGGGGACCCAATCTCACCTGAAGCTGTGCTCGCTGGGTTGGGGTTTTGGAGGGGCTGATCTCTTTCCTGTGTGGGCGGCTCTTCTGGAAGCCGGGAGCGGCCCCGAAGATGGAGGGGGATGGGTGATGGGCGGGTGGTCCCAGCCGGGGACCCAATCTCACCTGAAGCTGGGCTCGCTGGGTTGGGGTCTTGGAGGGGCTGATCTCTTTCCTGTGTGGGCGGCTCTTCTGGAAGCCGGGAGCGGCCCCGAAGATGGAGGGGGATGGGTGATGGGCGGGTGGTTCCAGCCGGGGACCCAATCTCACCTGAAGCTGGGCTCCCTGGGTTGGGGTCTTGGAGGGGCCTGTCGTTAGCCAAGGAAGTGAAAGACCTGTATATCAAGAACTTTGTGTCTTTGAAGAAAGAAATCAAAGAAGATACCAGAAAATGGAAAGATCTCCCATGCTCTTGGATTGGTAGGATCAACATAATAAAAATGGCAATCTTGCCAAAAGCAGTCTATAGATTCAATGCAATCCCTATCAAAATTCCATCACAATTTTTCAAGGACCTGGAAAGAACATTAAGCAACTTTATATGGAAAAACAAAAGGCCCAGGATAGCCAAAACATCCCTATACAATAAAGGAACTTCAGGAGGCATCACCATACCTGACTTCAAGCTCTATTATAGAGCTATAGTCCTGAAAACAGCTTGGTATTGGCACAAAAATAGGCAGGTAGACCAATGGAACCGAATCGAAAGCCCTAATTTTAACCCACACACCTATGAACACCTGATTTTTGACAAAGAAGCTAAAACTGTACAGTGGAAAAAAGAAAGCATCTTCAACAAATGGTGCTGGCATAACTGGGTACTGGTATGCAGAAGACTGCAGATAGATCCATGTTTATCGCCTTGTACAAAACTTAAGTCCAAATGGATCAAAGATCTCAACATACATCCAGCCACACTGAAACTTTTAGAAGAGAAAGTGGGAGATACTCTTCAACGAGTTGGTACAGGAGACCACTTCCTAAACATAACACCAGTGGCACAGGCACTGAGATCAACAATTAACAAATGGGACCTTCTGAAACTAAAAAGCTTCTGTAAGGCAAAGGACACAATCAAAAAGACAAAAAGGCAGGCCACAGAATGGGAAAAGATATTCACTAACCCTACATCTGACAGAGGGCTAATCTCCAAAATTTGCAAAGAACTCAAGAAACAAGTCTCCAAAACACCAAAGGATCCACTTGAAAGGTGGGGTACAGAGCTAAATAGAGAATTCTCAGTAGAGGAGGCTAAAATGGCCAAGAGACACTTAAGAAAGTGCTCAACATCCTTAGCCATCAGGGAAATGCAAATCAAAACAACTCTGAGATACCATCTTACTCCTGTCAGAATGGCTAGAATCAAAAACACCGAAGACAATTTATGCTGGAGGGGATGTGGAGAGAGAGGAACACTCCTCCACTGCTGGTGGGAATGCCAACTCATACAGCCTCTTTGGAAATCAGTATGGAGATTCCTCAGGAAAATGGGAATTAATCTACTACTAGACCCAGCAATTCCACTCTTAGGCATTTATCCAAATGAGGCAGGTTCATACAACAAGGGCATCTGCTCCACTATGTTCATAGCAGCATTGTTTGTAATAGCCAGAACCTGGAAGCAACCTAGATGCCCCTCAACTGAAGAGTGGATAGAGAAAATGTGGTACATTTACACAATGGAGTATTACTCAGCAGAAAAAAACAATGGAATCTTGAAATTCGCAGGGAAATGGATAGCACTGGAAGAAACCATCCTGAGTGAGGTAACCCAGTCACAAAAAGACAAACATGGTATGTACTCACTCATATATGGATTTTAGATATGGATCAGGATAGTGCCAGTCTGCACTTCCACAGATAGAGAGTCTGGGAAACAGGAAAGAACCTAAAAGACATGCATATATGCATAATACCCAAGAGAAGAGGATGGAGACAAGATCCTCTGAATGGATGGGGAACAGGGCGAGGGGGGGTAGTGGGACCTGGGAAGAATAGAGGGGGTAAAGAGGAAGGGAGTTGGTCATGGGGGAACAGGAAGTTGAGGGGGTGGGGGTAGAATAGGGGGAGAGGGAATCATAGGATCGAAGACAGATCAGGCACCAGAGTGACCTCGAGTGATCTAAAGGTATAACATCAATTGGCAAGCTAAGCAATAGTGAAAGGACCACCTCGAATGCCCATTCCTGATAATGAACTTGATGTCTATAACTATCCGGGAGCCTTCATCCTGGGACTGATGGAAGCAGAGGCAAACACACAACTAAGCACTGAACTGAACCCAAGGAACCCAGTGACAGAGAGAGAGGAATGATGAGCAAATTGGCAAAGAATGGGCTGGCAAAACCAGCAGAGACAGCTGATCTGAACAGGGGAGTGCTCTTGGACCCCAGACCGACAGTGGGGAGGCCAGCATGGGACTGATCTGGACCCCCCCAATGTGAGTGTCAGTGAGAAGGCCTGGACAACCTATGGGGATCTGAGCTGTGGATCAGTGTCTATCCCTGGTATACAATCTGTCTTCATGTGCCTATAGCACAAAGAGAGATGCTCTCTCAGCCTGGACTCTTAGGGGAGTGCCTTGACCCTACCAAGAGTAAAATGATAGACTCTAGACATCCCCTATGTGGAAGGATTTGGCAATAGGGTGGGAGGGAGGGTGGAAGGGGAGTGCGGGAGGAGGGGAGGGAGAGGGAACTGGGATTGACATGTAAAACAAGCTATTTAAAATTAAAATAAAAAAAACTGTAGGAATATCTACATGCTTAACTTCATGAAAACTAATGATACAACACAGTATGTGGAAATAAGTGCTAAACTTCCTCAAAAGTAACGATCCAACACTGTGTGTGAAACTATGTGCTCAACTTCATGAAACCTAACTATATAACACTGTATGAGAATCTACGTACTTAGCTTCATGAAAACTAACGGTACAACACAGTATGTGAAACTAAGTGCTTAACTTCTTCAAATAATGATATAATATTGGGTGAGAATCTACGTGCTTAACTTTATGAAAACTAATGATACAACACTGTGTGTGAGACTATGTGCTTAACATCTTCAAAACTAACGATAAAACACTGTGTGTGAAACTACATGCTGAATTCATGAAAATTACCGGTACAACACTTTGAGTGAAACCATGTGCTTAAGTTCATGAAAACTTACTATATAAAACTGGAGTAGAATCTACATGCTTAACTTCATGAAAACTAATGATACAACACACAATGTGGAAAAACTGCTAAACTTCTTCAAAAGTAACTACACAACACTGTGTGTGAAAGTTTGTGCTTATCTTCATGAAATCTAACTATATAACACTGTATGACAAACTACCTGCTTAGCTTCATGAAAACTAATAATACAACACAGTATGTGAAACTAAGTGCTTAACTTCTTCAAAACTAACGATATAATATTGGGTGAGAATCTACGTGCTTAACTTAATGAAAACTAACGATACAACACTCTGTGTGAGACTATGGGCTTAACTTCTTCAACACTAACGATACAACACTGTGTGTGAAACTACATGCTGAACTTCATGAAAACTACCCGTACAACACTTTGAGTGAAACCATGTGCTTAACTTCACGAAAATTTATGATGCAACTCTGTGTGTAAAACTATGTGCTTAACTTCATGAAAACTTACAATATAAAAATGTAGGAGAATGTACATGCTTAACTTCATGAAAATTCACGATACAACACAGTATGTGGAAATAAGTGCTTAACTTCTTCAAAAGTAACGATACAACACTGTGTGTGAAAACATGTGCTTAACTTCATGAAATCTAACTATTTAACACTGTTTGAGAAACGACATACTTAGCTTCATGAAAACTAACGATAAAACACAGTATGTGAAACTAAGTGATAAACTACTTCAAAAGTAACAATCCAATACTGTGTGTGTAAATATGTGCTTAACTTCAAGAAATCTAATGATGTAACACTGTATGAGAAACTACATACTTAACTTCATGAAAACTAACGATACAACACAGTATGTGGAACTAAGTGCTAAACTTCTTCAAAAGTAACGATACAACACTGTTTTGAAAATTTGTGCTTAACTTTATGAAAACTAACTATATAACACTGTATGAGAAAATACGTACTTAGCTACATGAAAACTAACGATACAACACAGTATGTGAAACTAAGTGCTTAACTTCTCCAAAACTAACGATACAACACTGTGTGTGAAACTACGTGCTTAACTTCTTCAAAACTAATGATACAACACCATGTATGAAACTACTTGCTGAACTTCATGAAATCTACCGGTACAACACTTTGAGTGAAACTATGTGCTTAACTTCATGAACACTTATGATGCAACTCTGTGTGTAAAACTATTTGCTTGCCTTCATGAAAACTTACTATATAACACTGTAGGAGAATCTACATGCTTATCTTCATGAAATCTAACGATACAACACAGTATGTGGAAATAAGTGCTTAACTTCTTCAAAACTAACGATACAACATTGTGTGAGAAACTGCGTGCTTAACTTCATGAAATCTAACTATATAACACTGTCTGAGAAACTACATACTTAACTTCATGAAAACTAACGATACAACACAGTATGTGGAACTAAGTGCTAAACTTCTTCAAAAGTAACTATACAACACTATGTGTGAAAGTATGTGTTTAACTTCATGAAATCTAACTATATAAAACTGTATGAGAATCTACGTGCTTAGCTTCATGAAAACTAACGATACAACGCAATATGTGGAACTAAGTGCTTACCTTCTTCAAAACTAACGATATAATATTGGGTGAGAATCTACGTGCTTAACTTTATGAAAACTAACGATACAACAGTGTGTGTGAAACAACATGCTGAACTTCATGAAAACTGCCGGTACAACACTTTGAGTGAAACCATGTGCTTAACTTCATGAAAACTTATGATGCAACTCTGTGTGTAAAACTATGTGCTTACCTTCATGAAAACTTACTATATAACACTGTAGGAGAATCTACATGCTTATCTTCATGAAATCTAACGATACAACACAGTATGTGGAAATAAGTGCTTAACTTCTTCAAAACTAACGATACAACATTGTGTGAGAAACTGCGTGATTAACTTCATGAAATCTAAATATATAACACTGTCTGAGAAACTACATACTTAACTTCATGAAAACTAATGATACAACACAGTATGTGAAACTAAGTGCTAAACTTCTTCAAAAGTAACTACATAACACTGTGTGTGAAAGTTTGTGCTTATCTTCATGAAATCTGACTATATAACACTGTATGAGAAACTACGTGCTTAGCTTCATGAAAACTAACGATACAACACAGTATGTGAAATTAAGTGCTTAACTTCTTCAAAACTAACGATATAATACTGGGTGAGAATCTACGTGCTTAACTTAATGAAAACTAACGATACAACACTGTGTGTGAGACTATGGGCTTAACTTCTTCAACACTAACGATACAACACTGTGTGTGAAACTACATGCTGAACTTCATGAAAACTACCCGTACAACACTTTGAGTGAAACCATGTGCTTAACTTCATGAAAACTTACTATATAAAACTGTAGGAGAATCTACATGCTTACCTTCATGAAAACTAACGATACAACACAGTATGTGGAAATAAGTGCTAAACTTCTAAAGTAAGGATCCAACACTGGGTGCAAAACTATGTGCTCAACTTCATGAAACCTAAGTATATAACATTGTATGAGAATCTACGTACTTAGCTTCATGAAAACTAACGATACAACACAGTATGTGAAACTAAGTGCTTAACTTCTTCAAAACTAACGATATAATATTGGATGAGAATGTACGTGCTTAACTTTATGAAACCTAACGATACAACACTGTGTGTGAAACTACATGCTGAACTTCATGAAAACTATCGGTACAACACTTTGAGTGAAAACATGTGCTTAACTTCATGAAAACTAACTATAAAACTGTAGGAGAATCTACATTCTTAACTTCATGAAAACTCACGATACAACACAGTATGTGGAAATAAGAGCCTAACTTCTTCAAAAGTAAGGATACAACACTGTGTGTGAAAACATGTGCTTATCTTCATGAAATCTAACTATTTAACACTGTTTGAGAAACGACATACTTAGCTTCATGAAAACTAACGATAAAACAGAGTATGTGAAACTAAGGGCTAAACTACTTCAAAGTAACGATCCAATACTGTGTGTGTAAATATGTGCTTAACTTCATGAAATCTAATGATGTAACACTGTATGAGAAACTACATACTTAACTTCATGAAAACTAACGATACAACACAGTATGTGGAACTAAGTGCTAAACTTCTTCAAAAGTAACGATACAACTCTGTGTTTGAAAATATGTGCTTAACTTAATGAAAACTAACTATATAACACTGAATGAGAAAACACCTACTTGGCTTCATGAAAACTAACGATACAACACAGTATGTGAAACTGTGTTCTTAACTTCTTCAGAACTAACGATACAACAATGTGCGTGAAACTACATGCTGAACTTCATGAAAACTACCGGTACAACACTTTGAGTGAAACTATATGCTTAACTTCATGAAAAATTATGATGCAACTCTGTGTGTAAAACTATGTGCTTAACTTCATGAATATTTACTATATAACACTATAGGAGAATCTACATGCTCAACTTCATGAAAACTTAGTATATAACACTATAGGAGAATCTACATGCTTAACTTCATGAAAACTAACGATGCAACACAGTATGTGGAACTAAGTGCTTAACTTCTTCAAAACTAACGATACAACATTGTGTGAGAAACTGCGTGTTTAACTTCATGAAATCTAACTATATCACACTGTCTGAGAAACTACATACTTAACTTCATGAAAACTAACGTTGCAACACAGTATGTGGAACTAAGTGCTAAACTTCTTCAAAAGTAACTATACAACACTGTGTGTGAAAGTATGTGCTTAACTCCATTAAATCTAACTATATAACACTGTATGAGAATCTACGTACTTAGCTTCATGAAAACTAACGATACAACACAGTATGTGGATTAAGTGCTAATTTCTTCAAAAGTAACGATAAAACACTGTGTTTGAAAATATGTGCTTAACTTAATGAAAACTAACTATATAACACTGTATGAGAAAATACATACTTAGCTACATGAAAGCTAACGATACAACACAGTATGTGAAACTAAGTGCTTAACTTCTCCAAAACTAACGATACAACACTGTGTGTGAAACTACTTGCTGAACTTCATTAAAACTACCGGTACAACACTTTGAGTGAAACCATGTGCTCAACTTCATGAACTTACTATATAAAACTGAAGGAGAATCTACATGCTTAACTTCAAGAAAACTAACGATACAACACAGTATGTGGAAATAACTGCTAAACTTCAAAAGTAACTATACAACACTGTGTGTGAACGTTTGCGCTTATCTTCATTAAATCTGACTATATAACACTGTATGAGAAACTACGTGCTTAGCTTCATGAAAACTAACGATACAACACAGTATGTGAAACTAAGTGCTTAACTTCTTCAAATCTAACGATATAATATTGGGTGAGAATCTACGTGCTTAACTTCATGAAAACTAACGACACAACACTGTGTGTGAAACTATGGGCTTAACTTCTTCAACACTAACGATACAACACTGTGTGTGAAACTACATGCTGAACTTCATGAAAACTACCCGTACAACACTTTGAGTGAAACCATGTGCTTAACTTCATGAAAATTTATGATGCAACTCTGTGTGTAAAACTATGTGCTTAACTTCATGAAAACTTGCAATATAAAACTGTAGGAGAATCTACATGCTTAATTTCATGAAAAGTCACGATACAACACAGTATGTGGAAATAAGAGCCTAACTTCTTCAAAAGTAACGATACAACACTGTGTGTGAAAACATGTGCTTAACTTCATGAAATCTAACTAACACTGTTTGAGAAACGACATACTTAGCTTCATGAAAACTAACGATAAAACACAATATGTGAATCTAAGTGCTAAACTACTTCAAAAGTAACGATCCAATACTGTGTATGTAAATATGTGCTTAACTTCATGAAATCTAATGATGTAACACTGTATGAGAAACTACATACTTAACTTCATGAAAACTAACGATACAACACAGTATGTGGAACTAAGTGCTAAACTTCTTCAAAAGTAACGATACAACTCTGTGTTTGTAAATATGTGCTTAACTTAATGAAAACTAACTACATAACACTGTATGAGAAAATACGTACTTAGCTACATGAAAACTAACGATACAATACAGTATGTGAAACTAAGTGCTTAACTTCTCCAAAACTAACGATACAACACAGTATGTGAAACTAACTGCTTAACTTCTTCAAAACTAACGATATAATATTGGGCGAGAATCTGCGTGCTTAACTTAATGAAAACTAACGATACAACACTGTGTGTGAGAGTATGTGCTGAAATTCTTCATAACTAACGATACAACACTGTGTGTGAAACTACATGCTGAACTTCATGAAAACTACCGGTACAACACTTTGAGTGAAACTATGTGCTTAACTTCACGAAAACTTATGATGCAACTCTGTGTGTAAAACTATGTGCTTAACTTCATGAAAACTTACTATATAACATTGTAGGAGAATCTACATCCTTAACTTCATGAAAACTAACGATACAACACAGTATGAGGAACTAAGTGCTAAACTTCTTCAAAAGTAACGATACAACACTGTGTTTGAAAATATGTGCTTAACTTAATGAAAACTAAGTGTATAACACTGTATGAGAAAATATGTACTTAGCTGCATGAATACTAACGATACAACACAGTATGTGAAACTAAGGGCTTAACTTCTCTATTCCTAATGATACAACACTGTGTGTGAAACTACGTGCTTAACTACTTCAAAACTAACGATACAACACTGTGTGTGAAACTACTTGCTGAATTTCATGAAACCTACCGGTAAAACACTTTGATTGAAACTATGTGCTTAACTTCAGGAACACTTATGATGCAACTCTTTGTGTAAAACTATGTGCTTAACTTCATGAAAACTACTATATAACACTGTAGGAGAATCTACATGCTTAACTTCATGAAAATTAATGATACAACACAGTATGTGGAAATAAGTGCTTACCTTCTTCAAAACTAACGGTATAATATTGGGTGAGAATCTACGTGCATTGCTTAATGAAAACTAACGATACAACACTGTGTGTGAGACTATGTGCTTAACTTCTTCAACACTAATGATACAACACTGTGTGTGTGAATGTACATGCTGAACATCATGAAAAGTACCGGTACAACACTTTGAGTGAAACCATGTGCTTAACTTCAAGAAAACTTACTATATAACACTGTAGTAGAATCTACATACTGATCTTCATGAAAATTAACGATACAACACAGTATGTTAAACTAAGGCCTAAACTTCTTCAAAAGTAACGATTCAATACTGTGTGTGTAAATATGTTCTTAACTTCATGAAATCTAACGTTGTAACACTGTATGAGAAACTACATGCTTAACTTCATGAAAAATAACGATACAACACTGTGTGTGTATCTGCTTTCTTAAATCCATGAAACTAACGACAAAACACTGTTTGTGAAACTACGCACTTCACTTCATGAAAACTAAAGATACAACACTGTTTGTGAACCTACTTGCTTAGCTTCATGAAAACTCATGATACAACACTGTGTGAACAATTACAAGCTTAACTTCATGAAAACTTATGATACAAAACTGTGTGACAACCTGCTTGCTTAACTCCCTGAAATCTAACGACACAACACTGTTTGTGAAACTAATGGCTTACCTTCATGAATACTAAGATTACAACACTGTTTGTGAAGCCGTGTGCTTACATTCTTGAAAAGTTACAGCACTGTGTGAACAACTACAAGCTTCACTTCTTGAAAACTAACGATACAACACTGTGTGACAATCAGCTTGGTTAACTCCCTGAAAACTAACGATACAACACTGTTTGTGAAACTAATGGCTTACCTTCATGAATACTAAGATTACAACACTGTTTGTGAAGCCATGTGCTTACTTTCTTGAAAAGTTACAAGACTGTGTGAGAAACCACATGCTTACTTTCATGAAAACTAATGATACAACACTTTGTGAGAATCTGCGTGCTTAACTCCATGAAAACTAACGATACAACACTGTTTGTGAAACTATGTGCTTAACTTCATGAACACTCAGGATACAACACTGTATGAGAAACTACAAGCTTAACTTCATGAAAATTAAAGATACAACACTGTGTGAGAATCTGCGTGCTTAACTCCATGAAAACTAACGATACAACACTGTGAAACTACGTGCTTAACTTAATGAAAACTCAGGATACAACACTGTGTGAGAAACTACAAGCTTAACTTGAGGAAAACTAACGATACAACACTGTGTGAGAATCTGCTTGCTTAACTCCATGAAAACTAACGATACAACACTGTTTGTGAAACTACTTTCTTAACTTCATGAAAACTAAGGATACAACACTGTGTGAGAACTACAAGTTGAACTTGATGAAAACTAACGATACCAACTGTTTGAGAATCTACATGCTTATCTTCATGAAAACTAACTATACAACATTGTTTGTGAAACTACGTGCTTAACTTCATGAAAACTAACGATACAACACTGTTTGAGAATCTAAATGCTTATCTTCATGAAAACTCCCGAGACAACATTGTTTGTGAAACCACGTCCTTAACATCTTGAAAACTAACGATACAACACTGTGTGAGAATCTGCTTGCTTATCTTCATGAAAACTAACTATACAACATTGTTTGTGAAACTACGCGCTTAACTTCATGAAAACTAAAGATACAACACTGTTTGTGAACCTACTTGCTTAGCTTCATGAAAACTAATGATACAACACTGTGTGAACAACTACAAGCTTAACTTCATGAAAACTAATGATACAACACTGTGTGACAACCTGTTTGCTTAACCCCCTGAAAACTAACGACACAAAACTCTTTGTGAAACTACACGCTGAACTTCATGAACACTAAGGATACAACACTGTTCGTGAAACCGTGTGCTTACTTGCTTGAAAAGTTAAAATACAACACTGTGTGAGAAACCACATGCTTATTTTCATGAACTAACGATATAACACTGTGTGAGAATCTGCATGCTTAACTCCATTTAAACTAACGATACAACAATATGTGAGAAACTTCATGCTTCATTTCATGAAAACTAACAATACAACACTGTTTGTGAAACTACGCGCTTAACTCTTGAAAATTCAGGATACAACACTGTGTGAGAAACTACAAGCTTAACTTGATGAAAACTAACGATACAACACTGTGTGAGAATCTGTTTGCTTAACTCTATGAAAACCAACGATACAACACTGTTTGTGAAACTATGCGCTTAACTTCATGAAAACTCAGGATAAAACACTGTGTTAGAAACTCCAAGCTTAACTTGATGAAAACTAAAGATACAACACTGTGTGAGAATCTGCTTGCTTAACTCCATGAAAACTAATGATACAACACTGTTTGTGAAAGTACGCGCTTAACGTCATGAAAACAATGGATACAACAGTGTGAGAAACTACAAGCTTAATTTGATGAAAACTAACGATACCAAACTGTTTGAGAATCTACAAGCTTAACTTCATGAAAACTAACGATACAAGAGTGTGTGTATCTGCTTTCTTAAATCCATGAAAACTAACGACAAAACTCTGTTTGTGAAACTACGTGCTTCACTTCATGAAAACTAACGATACAACACTGTTTGTGAACCTACTTGCTTAGCTTCATGAAAACTCATGATACAACACTGTGTGAACAACTGCAAGCTTAACTTCATGAAAACTAATGATACAACACTGTGTGACAACCTGCTTGCTTAACTCCCTGAAAACTAACAACACAACACTATTTGTGAAACTAATGGCTTAACTTAATGAATACTAAGGATACAACACTGTTTGTGAAACCATGTGCTTACTTTCTTGAAAAGTTACAATACAACACTGTGTGAGATACTACATGCTTATTTTCATGAAAACTAACGATACAACACTGTGTGAGAAACTACAAGCTTAACTTCATGAAAACTAATGATACAACACTATGTGAGAATCTCCTTGCTTAACTCCATGAAAACTAACGATAAAACATAGTTTGTAAATCTTCGCACTTAACTTAACAAAACACTGTTTGTGAAACTACTTTCTTAACTTCATGAAAACTCAGGATACAACACTGTATGAGAAACTACAAGTTTAACTTGATGAAAACTAACGTTACAACACTGTGTGAGAATCTGCTTGCTTAACTCCATGAAAACTAACTATACAACACTGTTTGTGAAAGTACTTTCTTAACTTCATGATGGATACAACACTCTGTGAGAATTACATGCTTAACTTGATGAAAACTAACGATACCAAACTGTTTGAGAATCTCCATGCTTATCTTCATGAAAACTAACGATACAACATAGTTTGTAAATCTACGCACTTAACTTCATGAAAACTCAGCATACAACACTGTGTGAGAAACTACAAGCTTAACTTCATGAAGAATAATGATACAACACTGTGTGTGTATCTGCTTTCTTAAATCCATGAAAACTAACGACAAAACACTGTTAGTGAAACTACGCGCTTCACTTCATGAAAACTAAAGATACAACACTGTTTGTGAACCTACTAGCTTAGCTTCATGAAAACTCATGATACAACACTGTGTTAACAATTACAAGCTTAACTTCATGAAAACTAATGATACAACACTGTGTGACAACCTGCTTGCTTAAATCCCTGAAAACTAACGACACAACACTGTTTGTGAAACTAATGGCTTAACTTCATGAATACTAAGGTTACAACACTCTTTGTGAAACTGTGTGCTTACTTTCTTGAAAAGTTACAATACAACACTGTGTGAGAAACTACATGCCTATTTTCATGAACACTAACGATACAACACTGTTTGAGAAACTACAAGCTTAACTTCATGAAAACTATGGATACAACCCTGTGTGAGAATTATATGCTTAACTTGATGAAAACTAACGATACCAACCTTTTGAGAATCTACATGCTTATCTTCATGAAAACCTACGATACAACATGGTTTGTGAAACTACGCCCTTAACTTCATGAAAATTAACGATACAAAACTGTGTGAGAATCTGATTGCTTATCTTCATGAAAACTAAAGATACAACACTGTTTATGAACCTACTTGCTTAGCTTCATGAAAGCTCATGATACAACACTGTGTGAACAACTACAATCTTAACTTCATGAAAACTAATGATACAACACTGTGTGACAATCTGCTTGCTTAACTCCCTGTCATCTAACGACACACCACTGTTTGTGAAACTAATGGCTTAACTTCATGAATACTAAGGATACAACACTGTTTGTGAAACTGTGTGCTTACTTTCTTGAAAAGTTACAATACAACACTTGTGAGAAACTACAAACTTATTTTCATGAAAACTAACGATACAATACTGTGTGAGAAACTTCATGCTTAATTTCATGAAAACTAAAGATACAACAGTGTTTGTGAAACTACTTTCTTAACTTCATGAAAACTATGGATACAACACTGTGTGAGAACTACTAGCTTAACTTGATGAAAACTACCGATACCAACTGTTTGAGAATCTACATGCTTATCTTCATGAAAACTAACTATACAACATTGTTTGTGAAACTACGTGCTTAACTTCATGAAAACTAACGATACAACACTGTTTGAGAATCTAAATGCTTATCTTCATGAGAACTACCGAGACAACATTGTTTGTGAAACCACGCCCTTTACTTCATGAAAACTAACGATACAACACTGTGTGAGAATCTGCTTGCTTATCTTCATGAAAACTAACTATACAAAATTGTTTGTGAAACTATGCACTTAACTTCATGAAAACTAAAGATACAACACTGTTTGTGAACCTACTTGCTTAGCTTCATGAAAACTAATGATACAACACTGTGTGAACAACTACAAGCTTAACTTCATGAAAACTAATGATACAACACTGATTGTGAAACCGTGTGCCTACTTGCTTGAAAAGTTACAATACAACACTGTGTGAGAAACCACATGCTTATTTTCATGAAAACTAACGATACAACACTGTGTGAGAATCTGCATGCTTAACTACATGAACACTAATGATACAACACTGTGAGAGAAACTTCATGCTTAATTTCATGAAAACTAACAATACAACACATTTTGTGAAACTACGCGCTTAACTCATGAAAATTCAGGATACAACACCGTGTGAGAAACTACAAGCTTAACTTGATGAAAACTAACGATACAACACTGTGTGAGAATCTGCTTGCTTAACTCCATGAAAACCAACGATACAACACTGTTTGTGAAACTATGCACTTAACTTCATGAAAACTCAGCATACAACACTGTGTGAGAACCTACGTGCTTAACTTGATGAAAACTAACGATACAACACTGTGTGAGTATCTGCTTGCTTAACTCCATGAAAACTAACTATACAACACTGTTTGTGAAAGTACTTTCTTAACTTCATGATGGATACAACACTCTGTGAGAATTACATGCTTAACTTGATGAAAACTAACGATACCAAACTGTTTGAGAATCTCCATGCTTATCTTCATGAAAACTAACGATACAACATAGTTTGTAAATCTACGCACTTAACTTCATGAAAACTCAGCATACAACACTGTGTGAGAAACTACAAGCTTAACTTCATGAAGAATAACGATACAACACTGTGTGTGTATCTGCTTTCTTAATTCCATGAAAACTAATGACAAAACACTGTTAGTGAAACTACGCGCTTCACTTCATGAAAACTAAAGATACAACACTGTGAACCTACTTGCTTAGCTTCATGAAAACTCATGATACAACACTGTGTTAACAATTACAAGCTTAACTTCATGAAAACTAATGATACAACACTGTGTGACAACCTGCTTGCTTAAATCCCTGAAAACTAACGACACAACACTGTTTGTGAAACTAATGGCTTAACTTCATGAATACTAAGGTTACAACACTCTTTGTGAAACTGTGTGCTTACTTTCTTGAAAAGTTACAATACAACACTGTGTGAGAAACTACATGCCTATTTTCATGAACACTAACGATACAACACTGTTTGAGAAACTACAAGCTTAACTTCATGAAAACTTAGGATACAACACTGGGTGAGAATTAGCTTGCTTAACTCCATGAAAACTAACGATACAACACCGTTTGAGAAACTACTTTCTTAACTTCATGAAAACTATGGATACAACCCTGTGTGAGAATTACATGCTTAACTTGATGAAAACTAACGATACCAACCTTTTGAGAATCTACATGCTTATCTTCATGAAAACCTACGATACAACATAGTTTGTGAAACTACGCCCTTAACTTCATGAAAACTAACGATAAAAAACTGTGTGAGAATCTGATTTGCTTATCTTCATGAAAACTAAAGATACAACACTGTTTATGAACCTACTTGCTTAGCTTCATGAAATCTCATGATTCAACACTGTGTGAACAACTACAATCTTAACTTCATGAAAACTAATGATACAACACTGTGTGACAATCTGCTTGCTTAACTCCCTGTCATCTAACGACACAACACTGTTTGTGAAACTAATGGCTTAACTTCATGAATACTAAGGATACAACACTGTTTGTGAAACCGTGTGCTTACTTTCTTGAAAAGTTACAATACAACACTGTGTGAGAAACTACAAACTTATTTTCATGAAAACTAACGATACAACATTGTGTGAGAAACTTCATGCTTAATTTCATGAAAACTAACGATACAACACTGTTTGTGAAACTACTTTCTTAACTTCATGAAAACTATGGATACAACACTGTGTGAGAATTACTAGCTTAACTTGATGAAAACTAACGATACCAACTGTTTGAGAATCTACATGCTGATCTTCATGAAAACTAACAATACAGCATAGTTTGTGAACCTACGCACTTAACTTCAAGAAAACTACGGATACAAAACTGTGTGACAATCAGTTTGGTTAACTCCCTGAAAACTAACGATACAACACTGTTTGTGAAACTAATGGCTTACCTTCATGAATACTAAGATTACAACACTGTTTGTGAAGCCGTGTGCTTACATTCTTGAAAAGTTACAACACTGTGTGAACAACTACAAGCTTAACTTCTTGACAACTAACGATACAACACTGTTTGACAATCAGCTTGGTTAACTCCCTGAAAACTAATGATACAACACTGTTTGTGAAACTAATGGCTTACCTTCATGAATACTAAGATTACAACACTGTTTGTGAAACCGTGTGCTTACTTTCTTGAAAAGTTACAACACTGTGTGAGAAACCACATGCTTACTTTCATGAAAATTAAAGATACAACACTGTGTGAGAAACTGCGTGCTTAACTCCATGAAGACTAATGATACAACACTGTGAAACTACGCGCTTAACTTCATGAAAACTCAGGATACAACACTGTGTGAGAAACTATAAGCTTAAGTAGATGAAAACTAATGATACAACACTGTGTGAGAATCTGCTTGCTTAACTCCATGAAAAGTAACGATACAACTCTGTTTGTGAAACTACGCGCTTAACGTCATGAAAACTATGGATACAACACTGTGTGAGAAACTACATGTTTAACTTGATGAAAACTAATGATACCAAACTGTTTGAGAATCTACATGCTTATCTTCATGAAAACTAACGATACAACATAGTTTGTGAAACTACGCCCTTTACTTCATGAAAACTAACGATACAACAGCGTGTGAGAATCTGCTTGCTTATCTTCATGAAAACTAACTCTACAACATTGTTTGTGAAACTACGCGCTTAACTTCATGATACAACACTGTTTGTGAACCTACGTGCTTAGGTTCATGAAAACTCATGATACAACACTGTGTGAACAACTACAAGCCTAACTTCATGAAAACTAATGATACAACACTGTGTGACAACCTGCTTGCTTAACTCCCTGAAAACTAACGACACAACACTGCTTGTGAAACTAATGGCTTAACATCATGAATACTAAGGATACAACACTGTTTGTGAAACCGTGTGCTTACTGTCTTGAAAAGTTACAATGAAACACTGTGTGAGAAACCACATGCTTATTTTCATTAAAACTAACGATACAACACTGTGTGAGAATCTGCTTGCTTAACTCCTTGAAAACTAACGATACAACACTGTTTGTGAAACTTCTTTCTTAACTTCATGAAAACTATGGATACAACACTGGGTGAGAATTACATGCTTAACTTGATGAAAACTAACGATACCAAACTGTTTGAGAATCTACATGCTTATCTTCATGAAAACTAACGATACAACAAATTTTTTGAAACTACGCCCTTAACTTCATGAAAACTAACAATACAACACTGTTTGTGAACCTACTTGCTTAGCTTCATGAAAACTAATAATACAACACTGTGTGACAACCTGCTTGCTTAACTCCCTGAAAACTAACGACACAACCCTGTTTGTGAAACTAATGGCTTAAGTTCATGAATACTAAGGATACAACACTGTTAGTGAAACCGTGTGCTTACTTTCTTGAAAAGTTACAAGACAACACTGTGTGAGAAACTACATGCTTATTTTCATGAAAAATAAAGATACAACACTGTGTGAGAAACTACAAGCTTAACATCATGAAAACTAACGGACCAACACTGTGTTAGGAATTACAAGCTTAACTTCTTGAAAAATAACGATACAACACTGTGTGAGAATCTGCTTGCTTAACTCCATGAAAACTAACGATACAACACTTTTTGTGAAACTAGGCGCTTAATGTCATGAAAAATATGGATACAACACTGTGTGAGAAACTACATGTTTTTCTTGATGAACTCTAACGATACCAAACAGTTTGAGAATCTACATGTGTATCTTCATGAAACCTAACGATACAACATAGTTTGTGAAACTATGCCCTTAACTTCATGAAAACTAACGATACAACACTGTGTGAGAATCTGCTTGGTTAACTCCCTGAAAACTAACCACACAACACTGGTTGAGAAACTAATGGCTTAACTTCATGAATACTAAGGATACAACATTGTTCGTAAAACCGTGTGCTTACTTTCTTGAAAAGTTACAATACAACACTGTTTGAGAAACCACATGCTTATTTTTATGAACACTAAGGATACAACACTGTGTGAGAATCTGCTTGCTTAACTCAATGAAAACTAACGATATAACACTGTTTGTGAAACTATGCACTTAACGTCATGAAAACTATGGATACAACCCTGTGTGAGAAACTCCATGCTTAAGTTGATGAAAACTAACGATACCAAACTGTTTGAGAATCTACATGCTTATCTTCATGAAAACTAATGATACAACATAGTTTGTGAAACTATGCCCTTAACTTCATGAAAACTAACGATACAATATTGTTTATGAAACAACGCGCTTAACTTCATGAAAAATAATGATTCAACACTGTTTGTGAACCTACTTGCTTAGCTTCATGAAAACTAACTATACAACATTGTTTGTGCAACCATGCACTTAACGTCATGAAAACTATGGATACTACACTGTGTGAGAATTACAGGCTTAACTTGCTGAAAACTAACGATAACAAAGTGTTTGAGAATCTACATGCTTATCTTCATGAAAACTAACGATACAAATTAGTTTGTGAAACTATGCGCTTAACTTCATGAAAACTCAGGATACAACACTGTGTGAGAATCTGCTTGCTTAACTCCATGAAAACTAACGATACAACACTGTTTGTGCAACTATGCGCTTAACGTCATGAAAACTATGGATACAACCCTGTGTGAGATACTACTTGCTTACCTTGTTGAAAACTAACGATACCAAACTGTTTGAGAATCTATATGCTTATCTTAATGAAAACAAACGATACAACATGGTTTGTGAAAATACGCCCTTAAGTTCATGAAAACTAACGACACAACACTGTGTGAGAATCTGCTTGCTCATCTTCATGAAAACTAACTATACAACATTGTTTGCGAAACTACACGCTTAACTTCATGAAAACTAAAGATACAACACTGTTTGTGAACCTACTTGCTTAGCTTCATGAAAACTGATACAACACTGTGTGAAAACCTGCTTGCTTAACTCCCTGAAAACTAATGATACAACACTGTTTGTGAAACTAATGGCTTAACTTCATGAATACTAAGGATACAACACTGTTTGTGAAACCGTGTGCTTACTTTCTTGAAAAGTTACAATACAACACTGTGTGAGAAACCACATGCTTATTTTCATGAAAACTGACGATACAACACTGTGTGAGAATCTGCTTGCTTAACTCCATGAAAGGTAACGATACAAGACTGTGCGGGGAACTTCATGCTTAATTTCATGAAAACTAACGATACAACACTATTTGTGAAACTACGTGCTTAACTTCATGAAAACTCAGGATACAACACTGTGTGAGAAACTACATGCTTAACTTGATGAAAACTAATGATACAATACTGTGTGAATCTGCTTGCTTAACTCTAAGAAAACTAATGATACAAGACTGTTTGTGAAACTACGCACTTAACTTCATGAAAGCTATGGATACAACACTGTGTGAGAATCTACATGCTTAACTTGATGAAAAGTAACGATACCAAACTGTTTGAGAATCTAAATGCTTATCTTCAAGAAAACTAACGATACAACATAGTTTGTGAAACTATGCCCTTAACTTCATGAAAACTAACGATACAACACTGTGTGAGAATCTGCTTGCTTAACTCCATGAAAACTAACGATACAAAGCTGTTTGTGAAACTACGCGCTTAACTTCATGAAAACTCAGGATACAACACTGTGTGAGAAACTACAAGCTTAACTTCATGAAAACTAACTATACAACACTGTGTGAGTATCTGCTTGCTTAACTCCATGAAAACCAACGATACAAAGCTGTTTGTGAAACTACGCACTTAACTTCATGAAAACTTAGGATACAAAAGTGTGTGTAAACTACAAGCATAACTTGTTGAAAACTAACGGTACAACACTGTGTGAGAATCTGCTTGCTTAACTTGATGAAAACTAATGATACCAAAAATGTTTGTGAAACTACACGCTTAACTTCATGAAAACTCAGGATACACCACTGTGTGAGAAACTACAAGTTTACTTGATGAAAACTAACGGTACAACACTGTGTGAGAATCTGCTTGCCTAACTTGATGAAAACTAATGATACCAAAAATGTTTGTGAAACTACACACTTAACTTCATGAAAACTCAGGATACACCACCGTGTGAGAAACTACAAGCTTAACTTGATGAAAACTAACGATACAACACTGTGTGAGAAACTATATGCTTATTTTCATGAAAACTAATGAAACAACACTGTGTGAGAAACTACAAGCTTAACTTCATAAAAGCTAATGATACAACACTTTTGAGAACCTGCTTGCTTAACTCCATGAAAACTAATGATATAACAATGTTTGTGAAACTACACGCTTAACTTCATGAAAACTCAGGATACAACACTGTGTGAGAAACTACAAGCTTAACTTGATGAAAACTAACGAAAAATCACTGTGTGAGAATCTGCTTGCTTATCTTCATGAAAACCAAGTATACTACATTGTTTGTGCAACCATGCGCTTAACGTCATGAAAACTATGGATACAACACTGTGTGAGAATTACATGCTTAACTTGCTGAAAACTAACGATAACAAAGTGTTTGAGAATCTACATGCTTATCTTCATGAAATCTAACGATACAAATTAGTTTGTGAAACTATGTGCTTAACTTCATGAAAACTCAGGATACAACACTGTGTGAGAATCTGCTTGCTTAACTCCATGAAAACTAACGATACAACACTGATGTGCAAATATCCGCTTAACGCCATGAAAAGTATGGATACAACACTGTGTGAGATACTACATGCTTACCTTGTTGAAAACTAACGATACCAAACTGTTTGAGAATCTATATGCTTATCTTCATGAAAACTAACGATACAACATGGTTTGTGAAAATACTCCCTTAAGTTCAAGAAAACTAACGATAAAACACTATGTGAGAATCTGCTTGCTTATCTTCATGAAAACTAACTATACAACATTGTTTGTGAAACTACACGCTTAACTTCATGAAAACTAAAGATACAACACTGTTTGTGAACCTACTTGCTTCGCTTCATGAAAACTAACGATACAACACTGTTTGTTTAACTAAGCGCTTAACTTCTAGAAAACTCATGGTACAACACTGTGTGGGAAACTACAAGCTTAAATTGATGAAAACTAATGATACAACACTGTGTGAGAATCTGCTCGCTCGTCTTCATGAAAACTAACTATACAACATTGTTTGGGAAACTACGCGCTTAACTTCATGAAAACTAATGATACAACACTGTTTGTGAACCTACTTGCTTGGGTTCATGAAAACTCATGATACAACACTGTGTGAACAAGTACAAGCTTAACTTTCTGAAAACTAATAATACAACACTGTGTGACAACCTGCTTGGTTAACTCCCTGAAAGCTAACGATACAACACTGTTTGTGAAACTAATGGCTTAAATTCATGAATACTAAGGATACAACACTGTTTGTGAAACCGGGTGCTTACTTTCTTGAAAAGTTACATTACACCGTATGAGAAACCACATGCATATTTTCATAAAAATTAACGATACAACACTGTGTGAGAATCTGCTTGCTTAACTCCATGAAAAATAACGATACAAAGCTGTTTGTGAAACTACGCGCTTAACTTCATGAAAACTCAGGATACAACACTGTGTGAGAAACTACAAGCTTAACTTCATGAAAACTAACTATACAACACTGTGTGTGTATCTGCTTGCTTAACTCCATGAAAACCAACGATACAACGCTGTTTGTGAAACTACGCGCTTAACTTCATGAAAACTTAGGATACAAAACTGTGTGAGAAACTACAAGCTTAACTTGATGAAAACTAACGGTACAACACTGTGTGAGAATCTGCTTGCTTAACTTGATGAAAACTAATGATACCAAACTGTTTGAGAATCTACATGCTTCTCTTCATGAAAACTAACGATACAACATAGTTTGTGAAACTATGCGCTTAACTTCATGAAAACTCAGGATACAACACTGTGTGAGAAACTACAAGCTTAATTTCATGAAAACTAACGATACAATACTGTGTGAGAATCTGCTTGCTTAACTCCATGAAAACTAATGATACAACACTGTTTGTGAAACTACACACTTAACTTCATGAAAACTCAGGATACACCACTGTGTGAGAAACTACAAGCTTAACTTGAGAAAACTAACGATACAACACTGTGTGAGAAACTAAACGCTTATTTTCATGAAAACTAACGATACAACACTGTGTGAGAAACAACAATCTTAACTTCATAAAAACTAACGATACAACACTTTGTGAGAATCTGCTTGCTTAACTCCATGAAAACTAATTATACAACACTGTTTGTGAAACTACACGCTTAACTTCATGAAAACTAGGGTACAACACTGTGTGAGAAACTACAAGCTAACTTGATGAAAACTAACGAAAAATCACTGTGTGAGAATCTGCTTGCTTATCTTCATGAAAACTAACTATACAACATTGTTTGTGCAACCATGCGCTTAACGTCATGAAAACTATGGATACAACACTGTGTGAGAATTACATGCTTAACTTGCTGAAAACTAACGATAACAAAGTGTTTGAGAATCTACATGCTTATCTTCATGAAAACTAACGATACAAATTAGTTTGTGAAACTATGCGCTTAACTTCATGAAAACTCAGGATACAACACTGTGTGAGAATCTGCTTGCTTAACTCCATGAAAACTAACGATACAACACTGTTTGTGCAACTATGCGCTTAACGTCATGAAAACTATGGATACAACACTGTGTGAGATACTACATGCTTACCTTGTTGAAAACTAACGATACGAAACTGTTTGAGAATCTATATGCTTATCTTCATGAAAACTAACTATTCAACATGGTTTGTGAAAATACGCCCTAAAGTTCATGAAAACTAACGATACAACACTGCGTGAGAATCTGCTTGCTTATCTTCATGAAAAGTAACTATATAACATTGTTTGTGAAACTACACGCTTAACTTCATGAAAACTAAAGATACAACACTGTTTGTGAACCTACTTGCTTAGCGTCATGAAAACTAACGATACAACACTGTTTGTTTAACTAAGCGCTTAACTTCTTGAAGACTCAGGATACAACACTGTGTGGGAAACTACAAGCTTAACTTGATGAAAACTAACGATACAACACTGTGTGAGAATCTGCTTGCTTAACTCCATGAAAACCAATGATACAACACTGTTTGTTTAACTAAGCACTTAACTTCTTGAAAACTAACGATACAACACTGTGGGAGAAACTACAAGGTTAACTTCATGAAAACTAATGATACAACACTGTGTGAGAATCTGCTTGCTTAACTCCATGAAAACTAACGATAGAACACTGTTTGTGAAACTACGCGCTTAACTTCATGAAAACCCAGGATACAACACTGTGTGAGAAACTACAAGCTTAACTTCATGAAAACCCAGGATACAACACTGTGTGAGAAACTACTTTCTTAACTTCATGAAAACTATGGATACAACACTGTGTGAGAATTACATGCTTAACTTGATGAAAACTAACGATACCAAACTGTTTGAGAATCTACATGCTTATCTTCATGAAAACTAACGATACAAGATAGTTTGTGAAACTACGCACTTAAATTCATGATAACACAGGATACAACACTGTGTGAGAAACTATAAGCTTAACTTCATGCAAACTAAATATACAACACTGTTTGTGAACCTACATGCTTAGCTTCATGAAAACTCATGATACAACACTGTGTGAACAACCTGCTTGCTTAACTCCCTGAAATCTAATGACACAACACTGTTTGTGAAAATAATGGCTTAACATCGTGAATACTAAGGATACAACACTGTTTGTGAAAACGTGTGCTTACTTTCTTGAAAAGTTACAATACAACACTGTGTGAGAAACTACAAGCTTAACTTCATGAAAACTAACGATACAACACTGTGTGAGAATCTGCTTGCTTAACTCCATGAAAACTAACGATACAACACTGTTTGTGAAACTATGCGCTTAACTTCATGAAAACTCAGGATACAACACTTTGTGAGAAACTACAAGCTTAACTTGATGAAAACTATCGATACGACACTGTGTGAGAATCTGCTGTTTAACTCCATGAAAACTAACGATACAACAATGTTTGTAAACTACTTTCTTAACTTCATGAAAACTTTGGATACAACACTGTGTGAGAATCTCCATGCTTAACTTGATGAAAACTAATGATACCAAACAGTTTGAGAATCTACATGCTTATCTTCATGAAAACTAACGATACAACATAGTTTGTGAAACTACGCCCTTAACTTCATGAAAACTAACGATACAACACTGTGTGAGAATCTGCTTGCTTATCTTCATGAAAACTAACGATAAAACACTGTTTGTGAACCTACTTGCTTAGCTTCATGAAAACTCATGATACAACACTGTGTGAACAACTACAAGCTTAACTTAATGAAAACTAATGACACAACAGTGTGTCACAACCTGCTTGCTTAACTCCATGAAAACTAACGATACAACAATGTGTGAGAAACTTCATGCTTTATTTCATGAAAACTAACAATACAACACTGTATGTGAAACTACGCGCTTAACTTCATGAACCCTCAGGATACAACACTGTGTGAGAAACTACAAGCTTAACTTCATGAAAACTAACAATGCAACACTGTGTGAGAATCTGCTTGCTTAACTCCATGAAAACTAACGATACAACACTGTTTGTGCAACTACGTGCTTAACTTCATGAAAACCCAGGATACAACACTGTGTGAGAAACTACAAGCTTAACTTCATGAAAACTAACGATACAACAATGTTTGCGAAACTACTTTCTTAACTTCATGAAAACTATGGATACAACACTGTGTGAGAATTACATGCTTAACTTGATGAAAACTAACGATACCAAACTGTTTGAGAATCTACATGCTTATCTGCATGAAAACTAACGATACAACATATTTTGTGAAACTATGCGCTTAACTTCATGAAAACTCAGGATACAACACTGTGTGAGAAACTATAAGCTTAACTTCATGAAAACTAAATATACAACACTGTTTGTGAACATACTTGCTTAGCTTCATGAAAACTCATGATACAACACTGTGTGAACAACCTGCTTGCTTAACTCCCTGAAATCTAATGACACAACACTGTTTGTGAATATAATGGCTTAACATCGTGAATACTAAGGATACAACACTGTTTGTGAAAACGTGTGCTTACTTTCTTGAAAAGTTACAATACAACACTGTGTGAGAAACTACAATCTTAACTTCATGAAAACTAACGATACAACACTGTGTGAGAATCTGCTTGCTTAACTCCATGAAAACTAACGATACAACACTGTTTGTGAAACTATGCGCTTAACTTCATGAAAACTCAGGATACAACACTTTGTGAGAAACTACAAGCTTAACTTGATGAAAACTATCGATACGACACTGTGTGAGAATCTGCTGTTTAACTCCATGAAAACTAACGATACAACAATGTTTGTAAACTACTTTCTTAACTTCATGAAAACTTTGGATACAACACTGTGTGAGAATCTCCATGCTTAACTTGATGAAAACTAATGATACCAAACAGTTTGAGAATCTACATGCTTATCTTCATGAAAACTAACGATACAACATAGTTTGTGAAACTACGCCCTTAACTTCATGAAAACTAACGATACAACACTGTGTGAGAATCTGCTTGCTTATCTTCATGAAAACTAACGATAAAACACTGTTTGTGAACCTACTTGCTTAGCTTCATGAAAACTCATGATACAACACTGTGTGAACAACTACAAGCTTAACTTAATGAAAACTAATGACACAACAGTGTGTCACAACCTGCTTGCTTAACTCCATGAAAACTAACGAAACAACAATGTGTGAGAAACTTCATGCTTTATTTCATGAAAACTAACAATACAACACTGTTTGTGAAACTACGCACTTAACTTCATGAACCCTCAGGATACAACACTGTGTGAGAAACTACAAGCTTAACTTCATGAAAACTAACAATGCAACACTGTGTGAGAATCTGCTTGCTTAACTCCATGAAAACCAACGCTACAACACTGTTTGTGAAACTACGCGCTTAACTTCATGAAAACTAACGATACAACACTGTGTGAGAAACTACAAGCTTAACTTGATGAAAACTACCGATACAACACTGTGTGAGAATCTGCTTGCTTAACTCCATGAAAACTAACGATACAACATAGTTTGTGAAACTATGCACTTACTTCATGATAACACAGGATACAACACTGTGTGAGAAACTGCAAGCTTAACTTCATGAAAACTAACGAAACAACACTGTGTGAGAATCTGCTTGCTTAACTCCATGAAAACTAACGCTACAACAATGTTTGTAGACTACTTTCTTAACTTCATGAAAACAATGGATACAACACTGTGTGAGAAACTACATGCTTAACTTGATGTAAACTAACGATACCATACTGTTTGAGAATCTACATACTTATCTTCATGAAAACTAACGATACAACATAGTTTGTGAAACTACGCCCTTAACTTCATGAAAACTAACGATACAACACTTTGTGAGAATCTGCTTGCTTATCTTCATGAAAACTTACTATACAACATTGTTTGTGAAACTACATGCTTAACTTCATGAAAACTAAAGATACAACACTGTTTATGATCCTACTTGCTTAGCTTCATGAAAACTCCTGATGCAACACTGTGTGAACAACTACAAGCTTAACTTCATGAAAACTAATGATACAACACTGTGTGACAACCTGCTTTGTTTAGTCCTTGAAATCTAACGACACAACACGGTTTGTGAAACTAATGGCTTAACTTCATGAATACTAAGGATACAACACTCTTTGTGAAGCCGTGTGCTTACTTTCTTGAAAAGTTACAATGAAACACTGTGTGAGAAAACACATGCTTACTTTCATGAAAACTAATGATACAACACTGTGTGAGAAACTACAAGCTTAACTTCACGAAAACTAACGATACAACACTGTGTGAGAATCTGCTTGCTTAACTCCATGAAAACTAACGATACAACACTGTTTGTGAAACTACGCGCTTAACTTCAAGAAAACTCAGGATCCAACACTGTGAGAAACTACAAGCTTAACTTCATGAAAACTAACAATACAACACTGTGTGAGAATCTGCTTGCTTAAGTCCATGAAAACTAAGGATACAACACTGTTTGTGGAACTACGCGCTTAACTTCATGAAAACTCAGGATACAACGCTGTGTGAGAATCTACAAGGATAATTTCATGAAATCTAACGACACAACACTGTGTGAGAATCTGCTTGCTTAAGTCCATGAAATCTAACGATACAACACTGTTTGTGAAACTACGCGCTAAACGTCATTAAAAATATGGATACAACACTGTGTGAGAAACTACATGTTTAACTTGATGAAATCTAACGATACCAAACAGTTTGAGAATCTACATGCTTATCTTCATGGAAACTAACGATACAACATAGTTTGTGAAACTACGCGCTTAACTTCATGAAAACTACAGATACAACACTGTTTGTGAACCTACTTGCTTAGCTTCATGAAAACTCATGATACAACACTGTGTGAACAACTACAAGCTTAAGTTAATGAAAACTAATGACACAACAGTGTGTAACAACCTGCTTGCTTAACTCCATGAAAACTAATGGTACAACAATGTGTGAGAAACTTCATGCTTTATTTCATGAAAACTAACAATACAACACTGTTTGTGAAACTACGCGCTTAACTTCATGAACCCTCAGGATACAACACTGTGTGAGAAACTACAAGCTTAACTTCATAAAAACTAACAATGCAACACTGTGTGAGAATCTGCTTGCTTAACTCCATGAAAACCAATGATAAAACACTGTTTGTGAAACTACGCGCTTAACTTCATGAAAACTAACGATACAACACTGTGTGAGAAACTACAAGCTTAACTTGATGAAAACTACCGATACAACACTGTGTGAGAAACTTCATGCTTAATTTCATGAAAACTAACAATACAACACTGTTTGTGAAACTATGCGCTTAACTTCATGAAAAATAAAGATACAACAATGTTTGTGAACCTACTTACTTAGCTTCATGAAAACTCATGATACAACACTGTGTGAACAACTACAATCTTAACTTCATGAAAATTAATGATACAACACTGTGTGACAACCTGCTTGCTTAACTCCCTGAAATCTATCGACACAACACTGTTTGTGAAACTAATGGCTTAACTTCATGAATACTAAGTATACAACACTGTTAGTGAAACCGTGTGCTTACTTTCTTGAAAAGTTACAATACAACACTGCGAGAAACTACATGCTTATTTTCATGAAAACTAACGATACAACACTGTGTGAGAAACTACAAGCTTAACTTCATGAAAACTAACGACACAACACTGTGTGAGAATCTGCTTGCTTAACTCCATGAAAACCAATGATACAACATAGTTTGTGAAACTACGCACTTAACTTCTTGAAAACTCAGGATGCAACACTGTGTGAGAATCTACAAGCTTAACTTCATGAAATCTAACGATACAACACTGTGTGAGAATCTGCTTGCTTATCTTCATGAAAACTAACTATACAACATTGTTTGTGAAACTACGCGCTTAACTTCATGGAAACTAAAGATACAACACTGTTTGTGAACCTACGTGCTTAGGTTCATGAAAACTCAAGATACAACACTGTGCGAACAACTACTAGCTTAACTTCATGTAAACTAATGATACAACACTGTGTGACAACCTGCTTGCTTAACTCCCTGAAAACTAACAACACAACACTGTTTGGGAAACTATTTGCTTAACTTCATGAATACTAAGGATACAAAACTGTTTGTGAAACCGTGTGCTTACTTTCTTGAAAAGTTACAATGAAACACTGTGTGAGAAACCACATGCTTATTTTCATTAAAACTAACGATACAACACTGTGTGAGAATCTGCTTGCTTAACTCCTTGAAAATTAACGATACAACACTGTGTGAGAAACTTCATGCTTAATTTCATGAAAACTAACAATACAACACTGTTTGTGAAACTATGCGCTTAACTTCATGAAAAATAAAGATACAACAATGTTTGTGAACCTACTTACTTAGCTTCATGAAAACTCATGATACAACACTGTGTGAACAACTACAATCTTAACTTCATGAAAATTAATGATATAACACTGTGTGACAACCTGCTTGCTTAACTCCCTGAAATCTATCGACACAACACTGTTTGTGAAACTAATGGCTTAACTTCATGAATACTAAGTATACAACACTGTTAGTGAAACCGTGTGCTTACTTTCTTGAAAAGTTACAATACAACACTGCGAGAAACTACATGCTTATTTTCATGAAAACTAATGATACAACACTGTGTGAGAAACTACAAGCTTAACTTCATGAAAACTAACGATACAACACTGTGTGAGAATCTGCTTGCTTAACTCCATGAAAACCAATGATACAACATAGTTTGTGAAACTACGCGCCTAACTTCATGAAAACTCAGGATACAACACTGTGTGACAAACTACAAGCTTAACTTGATGAAAATTAACGATACAACACTGTGTGAGAATCTGCTTGCTTAACTCCATGAAAACCAATGATACAACATAGTTTGTGAAACTACGCGCCTAACTTCATGAAAACTCAGGATACAACACTGTGTGACAAACTACAAGCTTAACTTGATGAAAATTAACGATACAACACTGTGTGAGAATCTGCTTGCTTAACTCCATGAACACTAATGATACAACTCTGTTTGTGAAACTCTGCGCTTAACGTCATGAAAACTATGGATACAACACTGTGTGAGAAACTACATGTTTAACTTGATGAAAACTAATGGTACCAAACTGTTTGAGAATCTACATGCTTATCTTCATGAAAACTAACGATACAACATAGTTTGTGAAACTATGTCCTTAACTTCAGGAAAACTAACGATACAACAGGGTGTGAGAATCTGCCTGCTTATCTTCATGAAAAGTAACTATACAACATTGTTTGTGAAACTACGCGCTTAACTTCATGAAAACTAAAGATACAACACTGTTTGTGAACCTACGTGTTGGGGAAGTCTTATGGTAATAAAGCACTGTCTGGCCAATAGGAATTTAGATAGGTGGGGCTAGGAGTCCAATAGGACTCTGGGTAGGAGAAAAATGATGGGTTCGAGATGTAACCGCCATTGGGGTAGGAAGCCTGGAACTATTCTCCGGTAAGAGACATACTTATATTAACAATTATGGGGTAATTACTTAAGTCAGAGCTAGCCAGTTAGAAACAAGCAAGGCCAACAGCTTCATAATTCATATAGCCTCCTGTGTTTTTATTTGGGACTCATGGGGATCTAGAACCAGGCTGGCGCGGCAGAGCCCAGGCGACTGGCGGGGGATAAACCAAAGCGGCTAGCAAAGAAAAAGATTCTCTTAACATAATGGTGATCTGGAGTGGGATCATGAATTTCCACGCAGAATGACAAAAGCTTTAAAGGAGTTTTAGAAACAGAAGAACAGAGAGAAGCACAGATTTTGGTAGCAGCATTTTTCTTAGGTGTGCTCTGTTTTGCTAGCGACAAGCCGAGATTCACGTGGATTGCTTACCGGAGTCTTCCTGACTCGGCGTAAAAAAAAAAAAAAAAAAAAAAACAACAACAACCACAAGGTTGTTTTAAGAGACTCTGCTAACGATTGAAAAGAGTGTACGTACAGCTGTAAGTGGCAGTTTTTGCTGGAGGTTAGCATGGACTGAGGCAGTAAGCTGAAATCACGCTTAAGCCCGCCATCTTGAAACGGCAGTTTAAAACAGCCGCGGTTTTACAGATAAGACATGTGGCCAGAAAAACATAAAGATTTACAGTAAAGTCAGACTTGGATTAAGAAAAACCTCTAAAGGTTTACAGTGTGTTTAAAAATATACGTGAGATTATGAGTGAAAATGAAACAGCAACGTGGTAATAAATACAAAAGCCGGCGTTGTGGTGGCGCACGCCGGTAGGATTTACTCCAGAGGCAGAGGCAGGCAGATTTCCATAGAGAAACCCTGTCTCAGAGAAAAATAAATGAAAGTGGAAGAAATAAGTAATAATAGATAAATAAGCCACGTAAAGATGGAAAATACACAGAGAGTCTGGATACGGTACACTATTGTGTTTTTCAGTTTTTTGCTTGCTCAGGAAGGAACTGATACTAAAGTACACTTGCTTATAAATGCTGCTAAATTAATACAACTTATATCTTTTGAAAATACCTTGACTTCAAAATTTAAGCATAAGGATATGTTACTCGGAAAAGGAGTTTTTATTTATGTTTCTACAGAAAATGAAAAGCTAAGGATTCCTTCCAGGCTTTTGTTGTTTGACGAACCAAGATCCCTGGAAGCAGTGGACCAGGTGTTCCAACAATCGAAACAGCGAAGATGATGCAGTCTTACAGACCCCGAAAATATGGACTTATACAGGTTTCTGAGTTTTGTCATGATCCCCATGGTATAAACAGCGCCCCCTTCCAGCAGGAAGCAGTTTGGAATGAGCGACGTCCCAATTCCCATCTTGTTTATAAATCTTTGTTTTCATTTAAATGGGGTTGTTTATAATTGGCTAGTGATCACAGCCAATCTTTTTTAATGGTAAAAAGGGGAATTATGGTATGGGTATTGTTTTTCATTTATTGAGACAAAATCAAGGTCAATTTTGTGATGCTTATATTTCTCCTCTTGATTAAATATTGTGCTTATACTGATCTTTTACAACGTAATGTATAATTGAATACAGACTATAGATAGTTACTTATAATAGAATTTCTAGTTACATAAGTTAGGTTTCTAGATATACAGAAATATATTTGAGATGGACAGTCTTCAAACCTCTCAAAGACCTTCAGAACATGGCATTTAAAATGGTTTAGGGTTTGTCTTGACAATGAGAAATGTCTGCTCCTGGCAGCACCAATTACATCTGAGAGGAAGATGGGCATCGAAGAAACTCGTTATAAAGTTTGCTTTCAACATGGCAAGATTAGCCATTTGGGCAAGAAACTGCTCTTGCCTAGATTGTTTGACTGTTGTTGTATCATCTGGACATGCAGGACCCACAGGAAAGTGACTACTGAACTCAGTCTTACAGGGTTCCTGCTTGATGAAGAGTCTATGAGACTTGCTGCAGGACAAAGAAAAATGATTGACAGACTGACAAACGCAGATGGACAGTTTGAAATTTCCTGCTTTGCTGAGAAGTGTTCCAGACACATTGTGGCCTATGGGCTGAAGAAGGATGCCCCAACGTTACAGAGGAACTTCGGGTGACTGTCCAGGCAGTAAGATGTCTCTGTCAATCCTAGTGTTTATATATTATCCTTCTGTGGTCTTTGATGGAGTTGAAGACAGATAGTTATAATTATAGTTTTCCTTAGTTATGATAAAAGATAAGCAACATATAGGACTTTGGACTCACAAGGATGGGATGGATGATATTTTCTTTAAATCTTGCTAAAATATTGTAACTATGTTCTTATTTGATAACTGTTCTGTTATATACAATTTGACTGTGTTAAAGTTAAGACCTTTCTTTTTGTTTAAACAGAAAAGAGGAGATGTTGGGGAAGTCTTATGCTAATAAAGCACTGTCTGGCCAATAAGAATCTAGATAGGTGGGGCTAGGAGTCCAGGAGGACTCTAGGTAGGAGAAACACGAGGGGTTCGAGATGTAACCGCCATTGGGGTAGGAAGCCTGGAAATATTCTCCGGTAAGAGACATACTTAGATTAACAATTATGGGGTTTTTACTTAAGTCAGAGCTAGCCAGTTAGAAACAAACAAGGCCAAGAGCTTCATAATTAATATAGCCTCCTGTGTGCTTATTTGGGACTCATGCGGATCTAGAACCAGGCTGGCACTGCAGAGCCCAGGCGACTGGCGGGGGATAAACCAAAGCGGCCAGCAAAAGAAAAAGCTTCTCTTAACACCTACGTGCTTAGGTTCATGAAAACTCATGATACAACACTGTGTGAACAACTACAAGCTTAACTTCATGAAAACTAATGATACAACACAGTGTGACAACCTGCTTGCTTAACTCCCTGAACTCTAACGACACAACACTGCTTGTGAAAATAATGGCTTAACTTCATGAATACTAACGATACAACACTGTTTGTGAAACCGTGTGCTTACTTTCTTGAAAAGTTACAATGAAACACTGTGTGAGAAACCACATGCTTATTTTCATGAAAACTAACGATACAACACTGTGTGAGAATCTGCTTGCTTAACTCCTTGAAAACTAACGATACAACACTGTGTGAGAAACTTCATGCTTAATTTCATGAAAACTAACAATACAACACTGTTTGTGAAACTAAGCGCTTACTTCAAGAAAACTCAGGATAAAACACTGTGTGAGAAATACAAGCTTAACTTGATGAAAACTAATGATACAACACTGTGTGAGAAACTGCTTTCTTATCTTCATGAAAACTAACTATACAACATTTTTTGTGAAACTACGCGCTTAAGGTCATGAAAAGTAACGATACAACACTGTGTGAGAATCTGCTTGGTTATCTTCATGAAAATGAACTATACAACATTGTCTGTGAAACTACGCGCTTAATGTTATGAAAACTAAAGATACAACACTGTTTGTGAACGTACTTGATTAGCTTCATGAAAACCCATGATACAACACTGTGTGAACAACTACAAGCTTAACTTCATGAAAACTAATGATACAAAATTGTGTGACAACCTGCTTGGTTAACTCCCTGACATCTAACGATACAACAGTGTTTGTGAAACTAATGGCTTACCTTCATGAATACTAAGGTTACAACACTGTTTGTGAAGCCGTGTGCTTACTTTCTTGAAAAGTTACAACACTGTGTGAGAAACAACATGCTTACTTTCATGAAAACTAAGGATACAACACTGTGTGAGAAACTACAAGCTTAACTTCGTGAAAACTAACGAAACAACACTGTGTGAGAATCTGCTTGGTTAACTCCCTGAAAACAAACGACACAACACTGTTTGAGAAACTAATGGCTTAACTTCATGAATACTAAGGATACAACACTGTTTGTAAAACCGTGTGCTTACTTTCTTGAAAAGTTACAATACAACACTGTTTGAGAAACCACATGCTTATTTTCATGAACACTAAGGATACAACACTGTGTGAGAATCTGCTTGCTTAACTCCATGAAAACCGAAGATACAACACTGTTTGTGAAACTATGCGCGTAAGTTCATGAAAAATCAGGATACAACACTGTGTGAGAAACTACAAGCTTAACTTGATGAAAACTAACGATACAACACTGTGTGAGAATCTGCTTGCTTAACTCCATGAAAACTAACGATACAACACTGTTTGTGAAACTTCTTTCTTAACTTCATGAAAACTATGGATACAACACTGTGTGAGAAACTACATGCTTAACTTGATGAAAACTAACGATACCAAACTGTTTGAGAATCTACATGCTTATCTTCATGGAAACTAACGATACAACATAGTTTGTGAAACTATGCGCTTACCTTCATGAAAACTCAGGATACAACACTGTGTGAGAAACTACAACTTAACTTCATGAAAACTAACGATACAAGATTGTGTGAGAATCTGCTTGATTAAATCCATGAAAACTAATGACACAACAGTGTTTGAGAAACTAATGGCTTAACTTCATAAATACTAAGGATACAACACTGTTTGTAAAACCGTGTGCTTACTTCCTTGAAAATTTACAATACAACACTGTTTGAGAAACCACATGCTTATTTTCATGAAACCTAGGGATACAACACTGTGTGAGAATCTGCTTGCTTAACTCCATGAAAACTAATGATACAACACTGTGTGAGAAACTTCATGCTTAATTTCATGAAAACTAACGATACAACACTTTTTGTGAAACTACGCGCTTAACTTCATGAAATCTCAGAATACAACACTGTGTGAGAAACTACAAGCTTAACTTGATGAAAACTAACGATACAACACTGTGTGAGAATCTGCTTGCTTAACTCCATGAAAACTAACGATACAACACTGTTTGTGAAACTAATGTCTTAACTACATTAATACTAAGGACACAACATTGTTTGTGAAACCGTGTGCTTACTTTCTTGAAATGTTACAATACAACACTGTGTGAGAAACCACATGCTTATTTTCATGAAAACTAACGATACAACACTGTGTGAGAATCTGCTTGCTTATCTTCATGAAAACTAACGATACAACATAGTTTCTGAAACTACGCGCTTAACTTCATGAAAACTAAAGATACAACACTGTTTGTGAACCTACTTGCTTAGCTTCATGAAAACTCATGATACAACACTCTGTGAACAACTACAAGCTTAACTTCATGAAAACTAATGACACAACAATGTGTGACAACCTGCTTGCTTAACTCCCTGAAAACTAACGATACAACATTGTTTGTGAAACTAATGGTTTAACATCATGAATACCAAGGATACAACACTGTTTGTGAAACCGTGTGCTTATTTCTTGAAAAGTTACAATACAACACTATGTGAGAAACCACATGCTTATTTTCATGAAAACTAACGATACAACACTGTGTGAGGATCTGCTTGCCTAACTCCATGAAAACTAACGATACAACAATGTGTGAGAAACATCATACTTAATTTCATGAAAACTAACAATACAACTCTGTTTGTGAAACTACGCGCTTGACTTCATGAATACTCAGATACAACCCTGTGAGAAACTACAAGCTTAACTTGATGAAAATGAACGATACAACACTGTGTGAGAATCTGTTTGCTTATCTCCATGAAAACCAAAGATACAACACTGTTTGTGAAACTAAGCGCTTAACTTCATGAAAACTCAGGATACAACACTGTGTGAGAAACTACAAGCTTATCTTGATGAAAACTAACGAAACAACACTGTGAGAGAATCTGCTTGCTTAACTCCATGAAAACTAACGATACAACACTGTTTGTGAACCTATTGCTTAGCTTCATGAAAACTCATGATACAACACTCTGTGAACAACTACAAGCTTAACTTCATGAAAACTAATGACACAACAATATGTGACAACCTGCTTCCTTAACTACCTGAAAACTAACGAACAACACTGTTTGTGAAACTAATGGCTTAACTTCATGAATACTAAGGATACAACACTGTTTGTGAAACCGTGTGCTTACTTTCTGGAAAAGTTACAACACTGTGTGAGAAACGACATGCTTGTTTTCATGAAAACTAACGATACAAAACTTTTTAAGAATCTACTTGCTTAACTACATGAAAACTATCGATACAACACTGTGTGAGAAACATCATGCTTAATTTCATGAAAACTAACAATACAACACTGTTTGTGAAATTACGCGCTTGACTTCATGAAAACTCAGGATACAACACTATGTGAGAAACTACAAGGTTAACTTCATGAAAACTAAGGATACAACACTGTGGGAGAGTCTGCTTGCTTGACTCCGTGAAAACTAATGTTACAACACTGTTTCTGAAACTACGCACTTAACTTCATGAAAACTAATGATACAACACTGTGTGAGAAAGTACAAGCTTAACTTGATGAAAACTAACGATACAACACTGTGTTAGATTCTGCTTGCTTAACTCCATGAAAACTAACGATACAACACTGTTTGTGAATCTACACGCTTAACTTCATGAAAACTCAGGATACAACACTGTGTGAGAAACTGCAAGCTTAACTTCATGAAAACTACCCAACAACACTGTGTGAGAATCTGCTTGCTTAACTCCATGAAAATCAACGATACAACACTGTTTCTGAAACTATGCGCTTAACTTCATGAACCCACAGGATACAACACTGTGTGAGAAACTACAAGCTTAACTTCATGAAAACTAACAATACAGCACTGTGTGAGAATCTGCTTGCTTAACTCCATGAAAACTAATGATACAGCAATGTTTGTAGACTACTTTCTTAACTTCATGAAAAGTATGGATACAACACTGTGTGAGAAACTACATGCTTAACTTGATGAAAACTAACGATACCAAACTGTTTGAGAATCTACATACTCATCTTCATGAAAACTAACGATACAACATAGTTTGTGAAACTACGCCCTTAATTCATGAAAACTAACGATACAAGACTGTGTGAGAATCTGCTTGCTTATCTTCATGAAAACTAACTATACAACATTGTTTGTGAAACTACGCACTTAACTTCATGAAAACTAAAGATACAACACTGTTTGTGATCCTACTTGCTTAGCTTCATGAAAATTCCTGATGCAACACTGTGTGAACAACTACAAGCTTAACTTCATGCAAACTAATGATACAACACTGTGTGACAAGCTGCTTGGTTAACTCCCTGAAATCTAACGACACAACAAGGTTTGTGAAACTAATGGCTTAACTTCATGAATACTAAGAATACAACACTGTTTGTGAAGCCGTGTGCTTACTTTCTTGAAAAGTTACAGTACAACACTGTGTGAGAAAACACATGCTTACTTTCATGAAAACTAATGATACAACACTGTCTGAGAAACTACAAGCTTAACGTCATGAAAACTAACGATACAACACTGTGTGAGAATCTGCTTGCTTAACTCAATGAAAACTAACGATACAACACTGTTTGTGAAACTACGTGCTTAACATCATGAAAACTATGGATACAACACTGTGTGAGAAACTACATGCTTAACTTGATGAAAACTAACGATACCAAACTGTTTGATAATCTACATGCTTATCTTCATGAAAACTATCGATACAACATAGTTTGTGAATCTACGCACTTACTTCATGATAAGTCAAGATACAACACTGTGTGAGAAACTGCAAGCTTAACTTCATGAAAACTAACGCAACAACACTGTGTGAGAATCTGCTTGCTTAACTCCATGAAAACTAACGATACAACAATGTTTGTAGACTACTTTCTTAACTTCATGAAAACTATGGATACGACACTGTGTGAGAAACTACATGCTTAATTTGACGAAAACTAATGATACCAAATTGATTGAGAATCTACATGCTTATATTCATGAAAACTAACTATACAACATTGTTTGTGAAACTACGCGCTTAACTTCATTAAAACTAAAGATACAACACTGTTTGTGAACCTACTTGCTTAGCTTCATGAAACTCATGATACAACACTCTGTGAACAACAACAAGCTTAACTTCATGAAAACTAATGACACAACAATGTGTGACAACCTGCTTGCTTAACTCCCTGAAAACTAACGACACAACACTGTTTGTGAAACTAATGGCTTAACTTCATGAATACTAAGGATTCAACACTGTTTGTGAAACCGTGTGCTTACTTTCTTGAAAAGTTACAATACAACACTGTGTGAGAAACCAAATGCTTTTTTTCATGAAAACTAACGATACAACACATTTTGAGAATCTGCTTGCTTAGTTCCATGAAAACGAATGATACAACACTGTGTGAGAAACATCATGCTTAATTTCATGAAAACTAACCATACAACACTCTTTGTGAAACAACGCGCTTAACTTCATGAAAACTCAGGATACAACACTGTGTGAACAACCTCAATCTTAACTTCATGAAAACTAATGACACAACAATGTGTGACAACCTGCTTGCTTAACTCCATGAAAAATAACGATACAAAAATCTGTGAGAAACTTCATGCTTAATTTCATGAAAACTAACAAAACAACACTGTTTGTGAAACTACACGCTTAACTTCATGAACCCTCAGGATACAACACTGTGTGAGAAACTACAAGCTTAACTTCATGAAAACTAACGATACAACACTGTGGGAGAATCTGCTTGCTTAACTCCATGAAAACTAACAATACAACACTGTTTGTGAAACTACGTGCTTAACGTCATGAAAACTCAGGATACTACACTGTGTGAGAAACTACAAGCTTAATTTTAAAAAACTAACGATACAACACTGTGGGAGAATCTGCTTGCTTAACTCCATGAAAACCAACGATACAACACTGTTTGTGAAACTCTGCCCTTAACCTCATGAAAACTATGGATACAACATTGTGTGAGAAACTACATGCGTAACTTGATGAAAACTAACGATAACAAACTGAATGAGAATCTACATGCTTATCTTCATGAAAAGTAACGATACAACATAGTTTGTGAAACTACGCCCTTAACTTCATGAAAACTAACGATACAACACAGTGTGAAAATCTGCTTGCTTATCTTCATGAAAACTACCTATACAACATTGTTTGTGAAACTACGCACGTAACTTCATGAAAACTAAAGATACAACACTGTTTGTGATCCTACTTGCTTATCTTCATGAAAACACATGATACAACACTGTGTGAACAATCTCAAGCTTAACTTCATGAAAACTAATGACACAACAATGTGTGACAACCTGCTTGCTTAACTCCATGAAAACTAACGATACAAAAATGTGTGAGAAACTTCATGCTTAATTTCATGAAAACTAACAAAACAACGCTGTTTGTGAAAATACATGGATCCTCAGGATACAACACTGTGTGAGAAACTACAAGCTTAACTTCATGAAAACTAACAATACAACACTGTTTGAGAATCTCCTTGGTTAACTCCATGAAAACCAACGATACAACACTGTTTGTGAAACTACGTGCTTAACTTCATGAAAACTAACGATACAACACTGTGTGAGAAACTACAAGCATAACTTCATGAAAACTAATGATACAACACTGTGTGAGAATCTCCTTGGTTGACTCCATGAAAACTAACGATACAACACTGTTTGTGAAACTACGTGCTTAACATCATGAAAACTATGGATCAACACTGTGTGAGAAACTACATGCTTAACTTGATGAAAACTAACGATACAACATAGTTTGTGAAACTACCCACTTAACTTCATGAAAACTAACGATACAACACTGTGTGAGAATCTGCTTGCTTATCTTCACGAAAAGTAACTATGCAACATTGTTTGTGAAACTTTGTGCTTAACTTCATGAAAAATAAAGATACAACACTGTTTGTGATCCTACTTCCTTAACTTCATGAAAACTCCTGATACAACACTGTGTGAACAACTACAAGCTTAACTTCATGAAAACTAATGATACAACACTGTGTGACAACCTGCTTGGTTAACTCCCTGAAACTAATGACACATCACTGTTTGTGAAACTAATGGCTTAAGTTCATGAATACTAAGAATACAAAACTGGTGTGAAGCCCTGTGCTTACTTTCTTGAAAAGTTACAATACAACACTGTGTGAGAAAACACATGCTTACTTTCATGAAAACTAATGATACAACACTGTGTGAGATACTACAAGATTAACTTCATGAACATTAACGATACAACACTGTGTGAGAATTTGCTTGCTTACCTCCATGAAAACTAACGATACAACACTTTGAAACTACGTGGTTAACTTCATGAAAACTCAGGATGCAACACTGTGTGAGAAACTACAAGCTTAACTCCATGAAAACTAATGATACAACACTGTGTGAGAATCTGCTTGCTTAACTCCCTGAAAACTAACGATACAACACTGTTTGTGAAACTACGTGATTAACTTCACGAAAACTCGGGATATAACACTGTGTGAGAAACTACAAGCTTAACATCATGAATACTATCGACACCACACTATGTGAGAATCTGCTTGTGTACCTCCAGGAAAACCAATGATACAACACTGTTTGTGAAACTAAGCATTTAACTTCATGAAAACTCAGGTTAAAACAATGTGTGAGAAACTACAAGCTTAACTTGATGAAAACTAACGATACAACACTTTGTGAGAATCTGCTTGCTTAACTCCATGAAAACTAACGATACAACACTGTTTGTGAAACTACGTGCTTAACTTCATGAAAACTCAGGATACAACACTGTGGGAGAAACTACAAGCTTAACTTCATGAAAACAAATGATACAACACTGTGTGAGAATCTGCTTGCTTAACTCCATGAAAACTAACGATACAACACTGTTTGTGAAACTACACGCTTAACGTCATGAATACTATGGATACAACACTGTGTGAGAACCTACATGCTTAACTTGATGAAAACTAACGATACCAAAATGTTTGAGAATCTACATGCTTATCTTCATGAAAACTAACGATCCAACATAGTTTGTGAAACTACGCCCTTAACTTCATGAAAACTAACGATACAACACTGTGTGAGAATCTGCTTGCTTATCTTCATGAAAACTAACTGTACAACATTGTTTATGAAACTACACGCTTAACTTCATGAAAACTAAAGATACAACACTGTTTGTGAACCTAATTGCTTAGTTTCATGAAAACTCATGATAAAACACTCTGTGAATAACTACAAGCTTAACTTCATGAAAACTAATGATACAACAATGTGTGAAAACCTGCTTCCTTAACTCCCTGAAAACTAACGACACAACACTGTTTGTGAAACTAATGGCTTAACTTCATGAATACTAAGGATACAACACTGTTTGTGAAACCGTGTGCTTCCTTTTTGAAAAGTTACAATACAACACTGTGTGAGAAGCCAAATGCTTTTTTTCATGAAAACTAACGATACAACACATTTTGAGAATCTGCTTGCTTAATTCCAAGAAAACGAACGATACAACACTGTGTGAGAAACATCATGCTTAATTTCATGCGAACTAACAATACAACACTGTTTGTGAAACTCCGCGCTTAACTTCATGAAAACTCAGGATACAAAACTGTGTGAGAAACTACAAGCTTAACTTCATGAAAACTAACGATAAAACACTGTGGGAGAATCTGCTTCCTTAACTCCATGAAAACTAACAATACAACACTGTTTGTGAAATTACGCGCTTAACTTCATGAACCCTCAGGATACAACACTGTGTGAGAAACTACAAGGTTAACTTCATGAAAACTACCGATACAACACTGTGTGAGAATGTGCTTGCTTAACTCCAAGAAAACTAACGTTACAACACTGTTTGAGAAACTACGCGCTTAACTTCATGAAAACTAATGATACAACACTGTGTGAGAAACTACAAGCTTAATTGATGAAAACTAACGATACAACACTGTGTTAGAATCTGCTTGGTTAACTCCATGAAAACTAACGATACAACACTGTTTGTGAAACTACGCGCTAAACTTCATGAAAACTCAAGATATATCACTGCGTGAGAAACAACAACCTTAACTTCATTAAAACTAACGATACAACACTGTGTGAAAATCTGCTTGCTTAACTCCATGAAAACCAATGATACAACACTGTTAAACTACACGCTTAACTTCATGAAAACTGAGGATACAAAACTGTGTGAGAATCTGCTTACTTATCTTCATAAAAACTAACTATAAAACATTGTTTGTAAATTTACGCACTTAACTTCATCAAAACTAAAGATACAACACTGTTTGTGAACTTACTTGCTTAGCTTCATGAAAACTCATGATACAACACTGTGTGAACAACTACAAGCGTAACTTCATGAAAACTGATGATACAACACTGTGTGACACCCTGATTGCTTAACTCCCTGAAAACTAACGACACAACACTGTTTGTGAAACTACGAGCTTAACTTCATGAAAACAGGGGATACAACACTGTGTGAGAAACTACAAACTTAACTTCATTAATACTAACGATACAACACTGTGTGAGAATCTGCTTGCTTAACTACATGAAAACCAACGATATATCACTGTTTGTGAAACTAATGGCTTAACTTCATGAATACTAAGGATACAACACTGTTTGTGAAACCGTAGGCTTACTTTCTGGAAAAGTTACAATACAACACTGTGTGAGAAACTACAAGCTTAACTTCATGAATACTAACGATACAACACTGTGTGAGGATCTGCTTGCTTAACTCCATGAAAACTAACGATACAACACTGTTTGTGAAACTACTGCTTAACTTCAGGAAAACTCAGGATACAACACTGTGTGAGAATCTACTTGCATAACGCCATGAAAACTAACGATACAACACTGTTTGTGAAACTACGCATTTAACTTCATGAAAACTCAGGATACAACACTGTGTGAGAAACTACAAGCTTAACTTGTTGAAAACTAATGATACAACACTTTGTGAGAATCTGCTTGCTTAACTCCATGAAAACTAACGATACAACACTGTTTGTGAACCTACTTGCTTTGCTTCATGAAAACTCATGAAACAACACTGTGTGAATAACTACAAGCTTAACTTCATGAAAACTGATGATACAACACTGTCTGACACCCTGATTGCTTAACTCCCTGAAAACTAACGACACAACACCATTTGTGAAACTAATGACTTAACTTCATGAATTCGAAGGGTACAACACTGTTTGTTAAACCGTGTGCTTACTTTCTTGAAAGGTTACAATACAACACTGTGTGAGAAACCACATGCTTATTTTCATGAAAACTAACGATGCAACACTGTGTGAGAATCTGCTTGCTTAACTCCATGAAAACTAACGATACAACACTGTATGAGAAACGTCATGCTTAATTTCATGAAAATTAACAATACAACACGGATTGTGAAACTACGGGCTTAACTTCATGAAAACTCAGGATAAAACACTGTGTGAGAAACTGCAAGCAGAACTTGATGAAAACTAACGATACAACACTGTGTGAGAATCTGCATGCTTAACTCCATGAAAACTAACGATACAACACTGTTTGTGAAACTATGCGCTTAACTTCATGAAAACTCAGGATACAACCCTGTGTGAGAAACTACAAGTTTAACTTCATGAAAATAACGATAGAGCACTGTGTGAGAATCTGCTTGATTAACTCCATGAAAACTAACGATACAATATAGTTTGTGAAACTACGCACTTACATCATGATAACTCAGGATACAACACTGTGTGAGAAACTACATGCTTAACTTCATGAAAACTAACGATACAACACTGTGTGAGAATCTGCTTGCTTATCTTCATAAAAACTAACTATACAACATTGTTTGTGAAACTACGCGGTTAACTTCTTGAAAACTAAAAATACCACACTGTTTGTGAACCTACTTGCTTAGCTTCATGAAAACTCATGATACAACACTATGTGAACAAGTACAAGCTTCACTTCAGGAAAACTCATGATTCAACACTGTGTGACAACCTGCTTGCTTAACTCCCTGAAAACTAACGATACAACACTGCTTGTGAAACTAATGGATTAACTTCATGAATACTAAGGACACAACATTGTTTGTGAAACCGTGTGCTTAATTTTTTGAAAAGTTAAAATACAACACTGTGAAAGAAACCACATGCTTATTTTCATGAAAACCAATGATACAACACTGTGTAAGAATCTGCTTGCTTAACTCCATGAAAAGTAACGATACAACACTGTGTGAGAAACTTCCACCTTAATTTCATGAAAACTAACGATACAACACTGTTTGTGAAACTACTGCTTAACTTCAGGAAAACTCAGGATACAACACTGTGTGAGAAACTACAAGCTTAAATTGATGAAATCTAATGATACAACACTGTGTGAGAATCTGTTTGCTTATCTCCATGAAAACTAACGTTACAACACTGTTTGTGAAACTACGCGCTTAACTTCATGAAAACTAAAGATACAACACTGTTTCTGAATTTACTTGCTTAGCTTCATGAAAACTCATGATACAACACTGTGTGAACAACCTGCTTGCTTAACTCCCTGAAATCTAACGACACAACACTGTTTGTGATACTAATGGCTTAACTTCGTGAATACTAAGGATACAACACTGTTTTTGAAACCGTGTGCTTACTTTCTTGAAAAGTTACAATACAACACTGTGTGAGAAACTACATGCTTAACTCCATGAAAACTAACGATACAACACTGTTTGTGCAACTATGCGCTTAACTTCATGAAAACTCAGGATACAACACTTTGTGAGAAACTACAAGCTTAACTTGATGAAAACTAATGATACAACACTGTGTGAGAATCTGCTTGCTTAACTCCATGAAAACTAACGATACAACAATGTTTGTAGACTACTTTCTTAAGTCCATGAAAACTATGGATACAACACTGTGTGAGAATCTGCATGCTTAACTTGATGAAAACTAACGATACCAAACTGCTTGAGCATCTACATGCTTATCTTCATGAAAACTAACGATACAACATAGTTTGTGATACTATGCCCTTAACTTCATGAAAACTAACGATACAACACTGTATGAGAATCTGCTTGCTTATCTTCATGAAAACTAACTATACAACATTGTTTGTGAAACTACAAGCTTAACTTCATTATAACTAAAGATAAAACACTGTTTGTGAAACTACTTGTTTGCTTCATGAAAACACATGATACAACACTCTGTGAACAACTACAAGCTTAACTTCATGAAAACTAATGACACAACAATGTGTGACAACCTGGTTGCTTATCACCCTGAAAACTAACGACACAACACTGTTTATGAAACTATTGGCTTAACTTCATGAATACTAAGGATACAACACTGTTTGTGAAACCGTGTGCTTCCTTTCTTGAAACGTTACAATACAACACTGTGTGAGAAACCACATGCTTATTTTCATGAAACTAACGATACAACACTGTATGAGAAACATCATGCTTAATTTCATGAAAACTAACAATACACACTGTTTGTGAAACTACACGCTTAACTACATGAAAACACAGGATACAACACTGTGTGAGAAACTACAAGCTTAACTTCATGAAAAATAACGATACAACACTGTGTGAGAATCTGCTTGCTTAACTCCATGAAAACTAACGATACAACACTGTGTGAGAAACATCATGCTTAATTTCATGAAAACTAACAATACAACACTGTTTGTGAAACTGCACGCTTAACTTCATGAAAACTCAGGATACAAAACTGTGTGAGAATCTACAAGCTTAACTTCATGAAAACTAACGATACAACCCTGTTTGTGAAACTATGCGCTTAACTTCATTAAAACTCAGGATACAACACTGTGTGAGAAAATACAAGTTTATCTTCATGAAAATAACGATAGCGCACTGTGTGAGAATCTGCTTGATTAACTCCATGAAAACTAACGACACAACATAGTTTGTGAAACTACGCACTTACTTCATGATAACTCAGGATACAACACTGTGTGAGAATTACATGCTTAACTTGATGAAAACTGACGATACCAAACTGTATGAGAATGTACATGCTTATCTTCATGAAAACTAACGATACAACATAGTTTGTGAAACTACGCCCTTAACTTCATGAAAACTAACGATACAACACTGTGTGAAACTCTGCTTGCTTATCTTCATGAAAACTAACTATACAACATTGTTCGTGAAACTACAAGCTTAACTTCATGAAAAATAAAGATACAACACTGTTTGTAAACCTACTTGCTTAGCTTCATGAAAACTCATGATACAACACTATGTGAACAACTACAAGCTTAACTTCATGAAAACTCATGATACAACACTGTGTGAACAGCCTGCTTGCTTAACTCCCTAAAATCTCACGACACACCAATGTGTGAGAAACTACAAGCTTAACTTCATGAAAACTAACGATACAACACTGTGTGAGAAACTACATGCTTATTTTCATGAAAACTAACGATACAACACTGTGTGAGAATCTGCTTGCTTAACGGCATGAAAACTAACGATACAACACTGTGTGAGAAACATCATGCTTAATTCATGAAAACTAACAATACAACACTGTTTGTGAAACTACGTGCTTAACTTCATGAAAACTGACAATACAACACTGTGTGAGAATCTGCATGCTTTACTCCATGAAAACTAATGTTACAACACTGTTTGTGAAACTACGCGCTTAACATCATGAAAACTCAGGATACAACACTTTGTGAGAAACTACAAGCTTAACTTCATGAAAACTAACGATACAACACTGTTTGAGAATCTGCTTGCTTAACTCCATGAAAACTAACGATACAACACTCTTTGTGAAACTACGCGCTTAACGAACATCATGAAAACTATGGATACAACACTGTGTGAGAAACCACAAGATTAACATAATGAAAATAATGATACAACACTGTTTGAGAATCTGCTTGCTTAACTCCCTGAAAACTAACGATACAACACTGTTTGTGAAACTACGTGCTTAACTTCATGAAAACTCAGGATACAACACTGTGTGAGAAACTACAAGCTTAACTTCATGAATACTAAGGATACAACACTGTGTGAGAATCTACTTGCGTAACTCCATGAAAACTAACGATACAACACTGTTTGTGTAACTACGCCCTTAACGTCATGAAAAATATGGATACAACACTGTGTGAGAAACTACAAGCTTAACTTGATGAAAACTAATGATACAACACTTTGTGAGAATCTGCTTGCTTATCTCCATGAAAACCCACGATACAACACTGTTTGTGAAACTACGCGCTTAGCTTCATGAAAACTCAGGATACAACACTGTGTGAGAATCTGCTTGCTCTTCTTCATGACAACTAACTATACAACATTGTTTGTGAAACTACACACTTAACTTCATGAAAACTAAAGATACAACACTGTTTGTGAACCTACTTGCTTAGCTTCATGAAAACTCATGATACAGCACTGTGTGAACAACTACAAGCTTAACTTCATAAAAACTGATGATACAACACTGTGTGACACCCTGATTGCTTAACTCCCTGAAAACTAATGACACAACACCATTTGTGAAACTAATAACTTAACTTCATGAAGACTAAGGATACAACACTGTTTGTGAAACCGTGTGCTTACTTTCTTGAAAGGTTGCATTACAACTCTGTGTGAGAAACCACATGCTTATTTTCATGAAAACTAACGATGCAACACTGTTTGAGAATCTGCTTGCCTAACTCCATGAAAACTAACGATACACAATGTTTGTAGACTACTTTCCTAACTTCATGAAAACTATGGATACAACACTGTGTGAGAATCTACAAGCTTAACTTAATGAAAATAATGATACAACACTGTTTGAGAATCTCCTTGATTAACTCCCTGAAAACTAACGATACAACACTGTTTGTGAAACTACGTGCTTAACTTCATGAAAACTCAGGATACAACACTGTGTGAGAAACTACAAGCTTAACTTCATGAATACTAAGGATACAACACTGTGTGAGAATCCACTTGCATAACTCCATGAAAACTAAAGATACAACACTTTTTGTGTAAGTATGTCCTTAACGTCATGAAAACTATGGATACAACACTGTGTGAGAAACTACAAGCTTAACTTGATGAAAACTAATGATACAACACTTTGTGAGAATCTGCTTGCTTAACTCCATGAAAACTAACGATACAACACTGTTTGTGAAACTACGCGCTTAACTTCATGAAAACTCAGGAATCAACACTGTGTGAGAATCTGCTTGCTTATCTTCATGAAAACTAACTATACAACATTGTTTGTGAAACTACACACTTAACTTCATGAAAAGTAAAGTTACAACACTGTGAACCTACTTGCTTAGATTCATGAAAACTCATGATACAACACTGTGTGAACAACTACAAGCTTAATTTCATGAAAACTGATGATACAACACTGTGTGACACCCTGATTGCTTAACTCCCTGAAAACTAACGATACAACACCATTTGTGAAACTAATGACTTAACTTCATGAATACTAAGGATACAACATTGTTTGTGAAACCGTGTGCTTACTTTCTTGAAAGGTTACAATACAACACTGTGTGAGAAACCACATGCTTATTTTCTTGAAAACTAACGATGGAACACTGTTTGAGAATCTGCTTGCTTAACTCCATGAAAACTAACGATACAACAATGTTTGTAGACTACTTTCCTACCTTCATGAAAACTATGGATACAACACTGTGTGAGAAACTACATGCTTAACTTGATGAAAAGTAGCGATACCAAACTATTTGAGAATCTACATGCTTATCTTCATGAAAACTAACGATACAACATAGTATGTGAATCTACGCTCTTAACTTCATGAAAACTAACGATACAACACTGTGTGAGAATCTGCTTGCTTATCTTCATGAAAAGTAACTATACAACATTGTTTGTGAAACTACATGCTTAGCTTCATGAAAACTCATGATACAACACTGTGTGAATAACTAGAAGCTTAACGTTATGAAAACTATGGATACAACACTGTGTGACAACCTGCTTGCTTAACTCCCTGAAAACTAACGATACAACACTGTTTGTGAAACTGATGGATTAACTTCATGAATACTAAGGACACAACATTGTTTGTGAAACCATGTGCTTACTTTATTGAAAAGTTACAATACAACACTGTGTGAGAAACTACATGCTAATTTTCATGAAAACTAACGATACAACACTGTGTGAGAACCTACAAGCTTAACTTCATGAAAACTAACTATACAACACTGTGTGAGAATCTGCTTGCTTAACTCCATGAAAACTAACGATACACCACTGTTTGTGAAACTATGCACTTAACTTCATGAAAACTCAGGATACAACACTTTGTGAGAAACTACAAGCTTAACTTGATGAAAACTAACGATACAACACTGTGTGAGAATCTGCTTGCTTAACTCCATGAAAACTAACGACACAACAATGTTTGTAGACTAGTTTCTTAACTTCATGAAAACTATGGATACAACACTGTGTGAGAGTCTACATGCTTGACTTGATGAAAACTAACGATACCAAACTGTTTGAGAATCTACATGCTTATCTTCATGAAAACTAACGATACAACATAGTTTGTGAAACTATGCCCTTAACTTCATGAAAACTAACGATACAACACTGTGTGAGAATCGGCTTGCTTATCTTCATGAAAACTAACTATACAACATTGTTTGTGAAACTACATGCTTAACTTCATGAAAACTAAAGATACAACACTGTTGTGTGAACCTACTTGCTTAGTTTCATGAAAACTCATGATACAACAGTGTGTGAACAACTACAAGCTTAACTTCATGAAAACTAATGATACAACAATGTGTGACAACCTGCTTCCTTAACTCCCTGAAAATTAACGACACAACACTGTTTGTGAAACTATGGCTTAACTTCATGAATACTAAGGATACAACACTGTTTGTGAAACTGTGTGCTTACTTTCTTGAAAAGTTACAATACAACACTGTGTGAGAAACCACATGCTGTTTTCATGAAAACTAAAGATACGACACTGTGTAAGAATCTGCTTGCTTAACTCCATGAAAAGTAACGATACAATACTGTGTGAGAAACTTCCTGCTTAATATCATGAAAACTAACGATACAACACTGTTTGTGAAACTACTTGCTTAACTTCAGGAAAACTCAGGATACAACACTGTATGAGAAACTACAAGCTTAAATCGATGAAAAATAACGATACAACACTGTGTGAGAATCTGTTTGCTTATCTCCATGAAAACTAACGTTACAACACTGTTTGTGAAACTACGCGCTTAACTTCATGAAAACTGAAGATACAAAACTGTTTGTGAATCTACTTGCTTAGCTTCATGAAAACTCATGATACAACACTGTGTGAACAACCTGCTTGCTTAACTCCCGGAAATCTAACGACACAACCCTGTTTGTGAAACTAATGGCTTAACTTAGTGAATACTAAGGATACAACACTGTTTGTGAAACCGTGTGCTTACTTTCTTGAAAAGTTACAATACAACACTGTGTGAGAAACTACATGCTTATTTTCATGAAAACTAATGATACAACACTGTGTGAGAATCTGTTTGCTTATCTCCATGAAAACTAACGGTACAACACTGTTTGTGAAACTACGGGCTTAACTTCATGAAAACTGAAGATCCAAAACTGTTTGTGAATCTACTTGCTTAGCTTCATGAAAACTCATGATACAACACTGTGTGAACAACCTGCTTGCTTAACTCCCGGAAATCTAACGATACAACACTGTTTGTGAAACTAATGGCTTAACTTCGTGAATACTAAGGATACAACACTGTTTGTGAAACCGTGTGCTTATTTTCTTGAAAAGGTACAATACAACACTGTGTGAGAAACTACATGCTTATTTTCATGAAGACTAACGATACAACACTGTGTGAGAAACTACAAGCTTAACTTGATGAAAACTAACGATACAACACTGTGTGAGAATCTGCTTGCTTAACTCCATGAAAACTAACGAAACAACAATGTTTGAAGACTACTTTCTTAACTCCATGAAAACTATGGATACAATACTGTGTGAGAATCTACATGCTTAACTTGATGAAAACTAACGATACCAAACTGTTTGAGAATCTACATGCTTATCTTCATGAAAACTAACGATACAACATAGTTTGTGATACTATGCCCTTAACTTCATGAAAACTAAAGATACAACACTGTTTCTGAACCTATTTGCTTAGCTTCATGAAAACACATGATGCAACACTCTGTGAACAACTACAAGCTTAACTCATGAAAACTAATGACACAACAATGTGTGACAACCTGGTTGCTTAACACCCTGAAAACTAACGACACAACACTGTTTGTGAAACTAATGACTTAACATCATGAATACTAAGGATACAACACTGTTTGTGAGATCGTGTGCTTACTTTCTTGAAAAGTTACAATACAACACTGTGTGAGAAACCACATGCTTATTTTCATGAAAACTAACGATACAACACTGTATGAGAAACATCATGCTTAATTTCATGAAAACTAACAATACACACTATTTGTGAAACTACGTGCTTAACTACATGAAAACACAGGATACAACACTGTGTGAGAAACTACAAGCTTAACTTCATGAAAACTAACGATACAACACTGTGTGAGAATCTGCTTGCTTAACTCCATGAAATCAACGATACAAGACTGTTTGTGAAACTACGCGCTTAACTTCATGAAAACTCAGGATACAATACTGTGTGAGAAACTACAAGCTTAACTTCGTGAAAACTAACGATACAACACTGTATGAGAATCTGCTTGCTAACTCCATGAAAACTAACGATACAACACTCTTTTTGAAACTACGCGCTTAACTTCATGAAAACTCAGGATACAACACTGTGTGAGAAACTACAAGCTTAACTTCATGAAAACTAACGATACAGCACTGTGTGAGAATCTGCTTGCTTAACTCCATGAAAACTAATGATACAACACTGTTTGGGAAACTACGCGCTTAACGTCATGAATACTTTGGATGCAGCACTGTGTGAGAAACTACATGCTTAACTTGATGAAAACTAACGATAACAAACTGTTTGAGAATCTACATGCATTTCTTCATGAAAACTAACGATACAACATAGTTTGTGAAACTACGCAATTACTTCATTATAACTCAGGATACAACACTGTGTGAGAAACTACAAGCTTAACTTCATGAAAACTAACGATACAGCACTGTGTGAGAATCTGCTTGCTTAACTCCATGAAAACTAATGATACAACACTGTTTGGGAAACTACGCGCTTAACGTCATGAATACTTTGGATGCAGCACTGTGTGAGAAACTACATGCTTAACTTGATGAAAACTAACGATAACAAACTGTTTGAGAATCTACATGCATTTCTTCATGAAAACTAACGATACAACATAGTTTGTGAAACTACGCAATTACTTCATTATAACTCAGGATACAACACTGTGTGAGAAACTACAAGCTTAACTTCATGAAAACTAACGAAAAAAACACTGTGTGAGAATCTGCTTGCTTAACTCCATGAAAACTAATGATACAACAATGTTTGTAGACTACTTTCTTAAATTCATGAAAACTATGGATAAAACACTGTGTGAGAAACTGCATGCTTAACTTGATGAAAACTAATCATACCAAACTGTATGAGAATCTACATGCTTATCTTCATGAAAACTAACGATACAACATAGTTTGTGAAACTATGCCCTTAACTTCATGAAAACTAACGATACTACATTGTGTGAGAATCTGCTTGCTTATCTTCATGAAAACTAACTTTACAACATTGTTTTTGAACCTACGCGCTTAACTTCATGAAAACTAAAGATACAACACTGTTTGTGAACCTACTTGCTTAGCTTCATGAAATCTCATGATACAACACTATGTGAACAACTACAAGCTTAACTTCATGAAAACTTATGATACAACACTGTGTGAACAACCTGCTTGCTTAACTCCCTGAAATCTAATGACACAACACTGTTTGTGAAACTAATGGCTTAACTTCGTGAATACTAAGGATACAACCCTGCTTGTGAAACCGTGTGCATACTTTCTTGAAAAGTTACAATACAACACTGTGTGAGAAACTACATGCTAATTTTCATGAAAACTAACGATACAACACTGTGTGAGAAACTACAAGCTTAACTTGATGAAAACTAACGATACAACACTGTGGGAGAATCTGCTTGCTAAACTCCATGAAAACCAACGATACAACACTTTTTGTGAAACTATGCGCTTAACTTCATGAAAACTAAAGATACAACACTGTTTGTGAAACTACGTGCTTAACTTCATGAAAACTCAGGATACAACACTGTGTGAGAATCTACAAGCTTAACTGCATGAAAACTAATGATACAACAATGTGTGAGAATCTGCTTGCTTAACTCCATGAAAACTAAAGTTACAACACTGTTTGTGAAACTATGCACTTAACTTCATGGAAACTCAGGATACAACTCTGTGTGCGAAACTACAAGCTTAACTTGATGAAAACTAACGAAACAACACTGTGTGAGAATCTGCTTGCTTAACTCCATGAAAACTAATGATACAACAATGTTTGTAGACTACTTTCTTAACTTCATGGAAACTATGGATACAACACTGTGTGAGAATACTACATGCTTAACTTGATGAAAACTAATGATACCAAACTCTTTGAGAATCTATATTCTTATCTTCATGAAAACTAACGATACAACATAGTTTGTGAAACTATGCCCTTAACTTCATGAAAACTAACGATACAACACTGTGTGAGAATCTGCTTGCTTATCTTCAAGAAAACTAACTATACAACATTGTGTGTGAAACTACATGCTTAACTTCATGAAAACTAAAGATACAACACTGTTTGTGAACCTACTTGCTTAGCTTCATGAAAACTCATGATACAACACAGCGAGAACAACCTGCTTGCTTAACTCCCTAAAATCTAATGACACAACTATGTGTTAGAAACTACAAGCTTAACTTCATGAAAACTAACGATACAACACTGTGTGAGAAACTTCATGCTTATT
>NW_024429191.1:135392-213090 GCF_017639785.1 Mesocricetus auratus | reverse complement strand
TTGTGTGGTTCACTCCTACACAACACTTTGAGTGAAAACATGTGATTAACTTCATGAAAACTTACTATATAAAACTGTAGGAGTATCTACATGCTTAACTTCATGAAAACTAACGATACAACCCAGTATGAAATAAGTGCTAAACTTCTTCAAATGTAACGATCCAACACTGTGTGTGAAACTATGTGCTCAACTTCATGAAATCTAAATATATAACACTGTATGAGAATCTCCGTACTTAGCTTCATGAAACCTAACAATACAACACAGGATGTGAAAGTAAGTGCTTAACTTCTTCAGAACTAACCATATAATATTTGGTGAGAATCTACGTGCTTAACTTAATGAAAACTAACGATACAACACTGTGTGTGAGACTATGTGCTTAACTTCTTCAAAACTAACGATACAACACTGTGTGTGAAACTACATGCTGAACTTCATGAAAACTACCGGTACAACACTTTGAGTGAAACCATGTGCTTAACTTCATGACAACTTACTATACAAAACTGTAGGAGGATATACATGCTTAACTTCATGAAAACTAACGATACAACACAGTATGTGGAAATAAGTGCTAAACTTCTTCAAAAGTAACCATACAACACTGTGTGTGAAAACATGTGCTTGACTTCATGAAATCTAACTATATAACACTGTTTGAAAAACTACATACTTAGCTTCATGAAAACTAACGATACAACACAGTATGTGAAACTAAGTGCTAAACTTCATGAAAATTTATGATGCAACTTCATGAAAACTAACGATACAACACAGTATGTGGAACTAAGTGCTAAACATCTTCAAAACTAACGATACAAAACTGTGTGTGAAACTACTTGCTTAACTTCTTCAAATCTAACGATACAAAACTGTGTGTGAAACTACTTGCTTAACTTAATGAAATATACCGGTACAACACTTTGAGTGAAAATATGTGCTTAACTTCATGAAAACTTATGATGCAACTCTGTGTGTAGAACTATGTGCTTAACTTCATGAAAACTTACAATATAACACTGTCTGAGAAACTACATACTTAACTTCATGAAAACTAACGATACAACACAGTATGTGGAACTAAGTGCTAAACTTCTTCAAAACTAACGATAGAAAACTGTGTGTGAAACTACGTGCTTAACTTCTTCAAATCTAACGATACAAAACTGTGTGTGAAACTACTTGCTTAACTTAATGAAATATACCGGTACAACACTTTGAGTGAAACTATGTGCTTAACTTCATGAAAACTTACAATATAACACTGTCTGAGAAACTACATACTTAACTTCATGAAAACTATCGATACAACACAGTATGTGGAACTAGGTGCTAAACATCTTCAAAAGTAACTATACAACACTGTGTGTGAAAGGATGTGCTTAACTTAATGAAATCTAACTATATAAAACTGTATGACAAACTACGTACTTAGCTTCATGAAAACTAACGATACAACACAGTATGTGAAACTAAGTGCTTAACTTCTTCAGAACTAACGATATAATATTGGGTGAGAATCTACGTGCTTAACTTTATGAAAACTAACGATACAACACAGTATGTGGAACTAAGAGCTAAACTTCTTCAAAAGTAACGATACAACTCTGTGTGTAAAACTATGTGCTTTAGTTCAAGAAAACTTACTATATAGCACTGTAGGAGAATCTACATGGTTAACTTCATGACAACTAGCGATACAACACAGTATGTGGAAATAAGCGCTAAACTTCTTCAAAAGTAACTATACAACACTGTGTGTGAAAGTATGTGCTTAACTTCATGAAATCTAACCATTTAACACTGTATGAGAAACTACATGCTAAGCTTCATGAAAACTAACGATAAAACACAGTATGTAAAACTAAGTGCTTAATATCTTCAGAACTAGTGATATAATATTAGGTGAGAATCTACGTGCTTAACATTATGAAAACTAGCGATGCAACACTGTGTGTGAGACTATGGGCTTAACTTCTTCAAAACTAACGATACAACACTGTGTGTGAAACTACATGCTGAACTTCATGAAAACTACCAGTACAACACTTTTAGTGAAACCATGTGATTAACTTCATGAAAACTTACTATCTAAAACTGTAGGAGTATCTACATGCTTAACTTCATGAAAACTAACGATACAACCCAGTATGTGGAAATAAGTGCTAAACTTCTTCAAATGTAATGATCCAAAACTGTGTGTGAAACTATGTGCTCAACTTCATGAAATCTAAATATATAACACTGTATGAGAATCTCTGTACTTAGCTTCATGAAAACTAACGATACAACACAGGATGTGAAAGTAAGTGCTTAACTTCTTCAGAACTAACCATATAATATTTGGTGAGAATCTACGTGCTTAACTTAATGAAAACTAACGATACAACACAGTGTGTGAGACTATGTGCTTAACTTCTTCAAAACTAACGATACAACACTGTGTGTGAAACTACATGCTGAACTTCATGAAACCTACCGGTACAACACTTTGAGTGAAACCATGAGCATAAATTCATGAAAACTTACTATATAAAACTGTAGGAGTATCTACATGCTTAACTTCATGAACACTAACGATACAACACAGTATGTGGAAATAAGTGCTAAACTTCTTCAAAAGTAACGATACAACACTGTGTGTGAAAACATGTGCTTAACTTCATGAAATCTAACTATATAACACTGTTTGAAAAACTACATACTTAGCTTCATGAAAACTAACGATACAACACAGTATGTGAAACTAAGTGCTAAACTTCATGAAAATTTATGATGCAACTTCATGAAAACTAACGATAAAACACAGTAGTGAAAAAAAGTGCTAAACTTTTTCAAAAGTAACGATACAAAACTGCGTGTGAAACTACGTGCTTAACTTCTTCAAAACTAAGGATACAAAACTGTGTGTGAAACTACGTGCAAACTTCTTCAAATCTAACGATACAAAACTGTGTGTGAAACTACTTGCTTAACTTAATGAAATATACCGGTACAACACTTTGAGTGAAACTATGTGCTTAACTTCATGAAAACTTATGATGCAACTCTGTGTGTAGAACTATGTGCTTAACTTCATGAAAACTTACAATATAACACTGCCTGAGAAACTACATACTTAACTTCATGAAAACTAACGATACAATGCAATATGTGGAAATAAGTGCTAAACTTCTTCAAATTAACGATACAACACTGTGTTTGAAAATAAGTGCTTAACTTAATGGAAACTAACTATATAACACTGTAAGAGAAACTACGTGCTTAGCTTCATGGAAACTAACGATACAACACAGTATGTGAAACTAAGTGCTTAACTTCTTCAAAATTAACGATGCAAAACTGTGTGTGAAACTACATGCTTAACTTCTTCAAAACTAACGATACAACACTGTGTATGAAATTACTTGCTTAACTTCATGATATATACCGGTACAACACTTTGAGTGAAACTATGTGATTAACTTCATGAAAACTTACTATATAACACTGTAGGAGAATCTACATGCTTAACTTCATGAAAACTAACGATACAACACAGTATGTGGAACTAAGTGCTAAACTTCTTCAAAAGTAACTGTACAACACTGGGTGTGAATGTATGTGCTTAACTTCATGAAATCTAACTAAATAACTCTCTATGAGAATCTACATACTTAGCTTCATGAAACCTAACGATACAACACAGTATGTGCAAATAAGTGCTTAACCACTTCAACAGTAACGATACAACATTGTGTGAGAAACTGCGTGCTTAACTTCATGAAATCTAACTATATAACACTGTCTCAGAAAGTACATGCTTAACTTCATGAAAACTAATGATACAACACAGTATGTGGAACTAAGTGCTAAATTTCTTCAAAGGTTACTATACAACACTGTGTGTGAAAGTATGTGCTTAACTTCATGAAATCTAACTATATAACACTGTATGAGAATCTATGTACTTAGCTTCAGGAAAACTAATGATACAACACAGTATGTGAAACTAATGGCTTAACTTCTTCAAAATTAAAGATATAATATTGTGTGAGAATCTACGTGCTTAACTTTATGACAACTAACGATACAACACTGTATGTGAGACTATGTGCTTAACTACTTCAAAACTAACGATACAACACTTTCTGTGAAACTACATGCTGAACTTCATGAAAACTACCGGTACAACACTTTGATTGAAACCATGGGCTTAACTTCATGAAAACTTACTATATAAAACTGTAAGAGAATGTACATGCTTAACTTCATGAAAACTAATGATACAACACACTATGTGGAAATAAGTGCTTAAATTCTTCAAAAGTAACGATCCAACACTGTGTGTGAAAATATGTGCTTAACTTCATGAAATCTAACTATGTAACACTGTATGAGAAACTACATACTTAACTTCATGAAAACTAACGATACAACACAGTATGTGGAACTAAGTGCTAAACTTCTTCAAGAGTAACGATACAACACTATGTTTGAAAATATGTGCTTAACTTAATGAAAACTAACTATATAACACTGTATGAGAAAATATGTACTTAGCTACATGAAAACTAATGATACAACACAGTATGTGAAACTAAGTGCTTAACTTCTTCAAAACTAACGATACAAAATTGTGTGTGAAACTACATGCTTAGATTCTTCAAATCTAACGATACAACGCTGTGTGTGAAAACATGTTCTTAACTTCATGAAATCTAACTATATAACACTGTTTGAGAAACTACATACTTAGATCCATGAAAACTAACGATACAACACAGTATATGAAACTAATTGCTAAACCTCTTCAGAGTAACAATCCAACACTGTGTCAAAATATGTGCTTAACTTCATGAAATCTAACTATGTAACACTGTATGAGAATCTAGATATTTAACTTCATGAAAACTAACGATACAACACAGTATGTGGAAATAAGTGCTTAACTTCTTCAACAGTAACGATACAACATTGTGTGAGAAACTGCGTGCTTAACTTTATGAAATCTAACTATATAACACTGTCTGTGAAACTACATACTTAACTTCATAAAAACTAACGATACAACACAGTATGAGGAACTAAGTGCTTAACTTCTTCAAAACTAACGATATAATATTGGGTGAGAATCTAGGTTCTTAACTTTATCAAAACTAACGATACAACACTGTGTGTGAGACTATGTGCTTAACTAATTTCAAAATAACGATACAACACTGTGTGTGAAACTACATGATGAACTTCATGAAACCTACCGGTACAACACTTTGAGTGAAACCATGAGCATAAATTCATGAAAACTTACTATATAAAACTGTAGGAGAATCTACATGCTTAACTTCATGAAAACTAACGATACAACACAGTATATTGAACTAAGTGCTAAACTTCTTCAAAAGTAACGATACAACACTGTGTGTGAAAGTATGTGCTTAACTTCATGAAATCTAACTATATAACACTGTATGAGAAACTACGTACTTAGCTTCATGAAAACTAATGTTACAACACAGAATGTGAAACTAAGTGCTTACCTTCTTCAAAACAAACGATACAAAACTGTGTGTGAAACTACTTGCTTAACTTAATGAAATATACCGGTACAACACTTTGAGTGAAACTATGTGCTTAACTTCATGAAGACTTATGAATGCAACTCTGTGTGTAGAACTATGTGCTTAACTTCATGACAACTTACAATATAACACTGTCTGAGAAACTACATACTTAACTTCATGGAAACTATCGATACAACATAGTATGTGGAACTAAGTGCTAAACTTCTTCAAAGGTTACTATACAACACTGTGTGTGAAAGTATGTGCTTAACTTCATGAAATCTAACAATATAACACTGTATGAGAATCTACGTACTAGCTTCATGAAAACTAACGATACAACACAGTATGTGAAACTGAGTGCTTAACTTCTTCAACAGTAACGATACAACATTGTGTGAGTACTGCGTGCTTAACTTCATGAAATCAAACTATATAACACTGTCTGAGAAACTACATACTTAACTTCATGAAAACTAACGATACAACACAATATGTGGAAATAAGAGCTTAACTTCTTCAACAGTAACGATACAACATTGTGTGAGTACTGCGTGCTTAACTTCATGAAATCTAACTATATAACACTGTCTGAGAAACTACATACTTAACTTCATGAAAACTAACGATACAACACAGTATGAGGAACTAAGTGCTAAACTTCTTCAAAAGTAACTATAAAACAGTGTGTGTGAAAGTATGTGCTTAACGTTATGAAATCTGACTATATAACACTGTAAGAGAAACTCCGTGCTTAGCGTCATGAAAACTAACGATACAACACTGTGTGTGAGACTATGGCTTAACTACTTCAAAACTAACGATACAACACTGTGTGTGAAACTACATGCTGAACTTTATGTAAACTACCGGTACAACACTTTGAGTGAAACCATGTGCTTAACTTCAGGAAAACTTACTATATAAAACTGTAGGAGAATCTACATGCTTAACTTCATGAAAACTAACGATACAACACAATATGTGGAAATAAGTGCTTAACTTCTTCAAAAGTAACGATCCAACACTGTGTGTGAAAATATGTGCTCAACTTCATGAAATCTAACTATATAACACTGTTTGAGAAACTACATACTTAGATTCATGAAAACTAACGATACAACACAGTATATGAAACTAGTTGCTAACCTTCTTCAAAAGTAACGATCCAACACTGTGTGTGAAAATATGTGCTTAACCTCATGAAATCTATGTAACACTTTATGAGAAACCAGATATTTAACTTCATGAAAACCAACGATACAACACAGTATGTGGAAATAAGTGCTTAACTTCTTCAACAGTAACGATACAACATTGTGTGAGAAACTGCATGCTTAACTTCATGAAATCCAGCTATATAACACTGTCTGAACAACTACATTCTTAACTTCATGAAAACTAACGATAAAACACAGTATGTGGAAAAAAGTGCTAAACTTTTTCAAAAGTAAAGATACAAAACTGTGTGTGAAACTACGTGCTTAACTTCTTCAAAACTAAGGATACAACACGGTGTGTGAAACTACTTGTTCACTTCATGAAATCTACCGGTACAACACTTTGAGTGAAACTATGTGCTTAACTTCATGAAAACTTATGATACAACTCTGTGTGTAAAACTATGGGTTTAACTTCATGAAAATTACTATATAAAACTGTAGGAGAATCTACATGCTTAACTTCATGAAAACTAACGATAAAACACAGTATGTTGAACTAAGTGCTAAATTTCTTCAAAAGTAACGATACAACACTGTGTGAGAAAGTATGTGCTCAACTTCACGAAATATAACTATATAACACTGTATGAGAAACTACGTACTTAGCTTCATGAAATGTTACAACACAATATGTGAAACTAAGTGCTTACCTTCTTCAAAACAAACGATACAAAACTGTGTGTGAAATTACGTGCTTAACTTCTTCAAAACTAACCATACAAAACTGTGTGTGAAACTACTTGCTTAACTTCATGAAATCTACCGGTACAACACTTTGAGTGAAACTATGTGCTTAACTTCATGAAAACTTATGATGCAACTCTGTGTGTAAAACTATGTGCTTAACTTCATGAAAACTTACTATATAACACTGTAGGAGAATCTACATGCTTAACCTCATGAAAACTAATGATACAACACATTATGTGGATATATGTGCTTAACATCTTCAACAGTAACGATACAACATAGTGTGAGAAACTGCATCCTTAACTTCATGAAATCTAACTATATAACACTGTCTGAGAAAGTACATATGTAACCTCATGAAAACTAACGATACAACACAGTATGTGGAGCTAAGTGCTAAACTGCTTCAAAAGTTACTATACAACACTGTGTGTGAAAGTATGTGCTTAACTTCATGAAATCTAACTATATAACACTGTGTGAGAATCTACGTACTTAGCTTCATGAAAACTAAAAATACAACACAGTATGTGAAACTAAGTGCTTAACTTCTTCAAAACTAACGATATAATATTGGGTGAGAATCTACGTGCTTAACTTTATGAAAACTAAGGATATAACACTGTGTGTAAGACTATGTGCTTAACTACTTCAAAACAAAAGATACAACACTGTGTGTGAAACTACATGCTGAACTTCATGAAAAGTACCGGTACAACACTCTGAGTGAAACCATGTGCTTAACTTCATGAAAACTTACTATATAACACTGTAGGAGAATATGCATGCTTAACTTCATGAAAACGAACGATACAACACAGTATGTGGAAATAAGTGCTAAACTTCTTCAAAAGTAATGATACAACACTGTGTTTGAAAATATGTGCTGAACTTAATGAAAACTAACAATATAACACTGTATGAGAAAATCCGTACTTACCTACATAAAAACTAACGATACAACACAGAAAGTGAAACTAAGTGCTTAACTTCTTCAAAACTAACGATACAAAACTGTGTGTGAAACTACGTGCTTAACTTCTTCAAAACTAACGATACAACACTGTGAGTGAAACTACTTGCTTAACTTCATGAAATCTACCGGTAAAACACTTTGAATTAAACTATGTGCTTAACTTCATGAAAACTTATGATGCAACTCTGTGTGTAAAACTATGTGCTTAACTTCATGAAAACTTACTATATAACACTGTAGGAGAATCTACATGCTTAACGTAATGAAAACTAACGATACAACACAGTATGTGGAAATAAGTGCTAAACTTCTTTAAAAGAAATGATCCAACACTGTATTTGAAACTATGTGCTCAACTTCATGAAGACTAACTATATAACACTCTATGAGAATCTACGTAATTAGCTTCATGAAAACTAACGATACAACACACTATGTGAAACTAAGTGCTTAACTTCTTCAAAATAAGGATATTTTATTGGATAAGAATATACGTGCTTAACTTTATGAAAACTAACGATACAACACTGTGTGAGACTATGTGCTTAACTTCTTCAAAACTAACGAGAAAACTCTGTGTGTGAAACTACATGCTGAACTTCATGAAAACTACGGGTACAATACTTTGAGTGAAACCATGTGCTTAGCTTCATGAAAACTTACTATATCACACACTAGGAGAATCTACATGCTTAACTTCTTGAAAACTAACGATACAACACAGTATGTGGAAATAAGTGCTAAACTTCTTCAAAAGTAACCATACAACACTGTGTTTGAAACTATGTGCTGAACTTAATGAAAACTAACCATATAACACTGTTTGAGAAAATATGTTCTTAGCTACCTTAAAACTAACCATACAACACAGTATGTGAAACTAAGTGCTTAAATTCTTTAAAACTAACGATACAACACTGTGGGTGAAACTACATGCTTAATTTCTTCAAAAGTAACGATACAACACTGTGTGTGAAACTACTTGCTTAACTTCATGAAATCTACCGGTACAACACTTTGAGTGAAACTATGTGCTTAACTTCATGAAAACTTATGATGCAACTCTGTGTGTAAAACTATGTGCTTAACTTCATGAAAACTAACAATACAACACAATATTTGGAAATAAGTGCTAAACTTCTTCAAAAGTAACGATCCAACACTGTATGTGAAACTATGTGCTCTACTTCATGAAATCTAACTATATAACACTCTATGAGAATCTACGTACTAGCTTCATGAAAGCTAACGATACAAAACAGTATGTGAAACTATGTGTTTAAATCCTTCAAAACTAACCATATAATATTGGATGAGAATCTACGTGCTTAACTTTAAGAAAACTAAAGGTTACAACACTGTGTTTGAGTCTATGTGCTTTAACTTCTTCAAAACTAACGATACAACACTATGTGTGAGACTATGTGCTGAACTTCATGAAAACTACCGGTACAACACTTTGAGTGAAACCATGTGCTTAACTTCATGAAAACTTACTATATAAAACTGCATGAGAATCTACATGCTTAACTTCATGAAAACTAACGATAAAACACTGTGTGTGAAAATACATGCTGAACTTCATGAAATCTACGGGTTCAATACTTTGAGTGAAACAATGTGCTTAACTTCATGAAAACTTACTATATAACACTTAGGAGAATCTACATGCTTAACTTCTTGAAAACTAATGATACCACACAGTATGTGGAAATAAGGGCTAAACTTCTTCAAAAGTAACGATCCAACACTGTATGTGAAACTATGTGCTCAACTTCATGAAATCTAACTATATAACACTCTATGTGAATCTACGTACTTAGCTTCATGAAACCTAATGATACAACACACTATGTGAAACTAAGTGCTTAACTTCTTCAAAATTAACGATACAAAACTTTGTGTGAAACTACGTGCTTAACTTCTTCAAAACTAATGATACAACACTGTGTGTGAAACTACTTGCTTACCTTCTTGAAGTCTACCGGTACAACACTTTGACTGAAACTATGTGCTAAATTCATGAAAACTTATGATGCAACCCTGTGTGTAAAACCATGTGCTTACCCTCATGAAAACTTACTATATAACACTGTAGGAGAATCTACATGCTTAACGTCATGAAAACTAATGATACAACACAGTATGTGGAAATAAGTGCTAAACATCTTCAAAAGTAACGATCAATCACTGTATGGGAAACTATGTGCTCAACTTCATGAAATCTAACAATATATCACTCTATGAGAATCTACGTATTTAGCTTCATGAAAACTAACTATACAACACAGTATGTGAAACTAAGTGCTTAACTTCTTCAAAATTAACTATACAAAAATGTGTGTGAAACTACGTGCTTAACTTCTTCAAAACTAACGATACAACACTGTGTGTGAAACTACTTGCTTAACTTCTGGAAGTCTACCGGTACAACACTTTGAGTGAAACTATGTCCTTAACTTCATGAAAACTTATGATGCAAGTCTGTGTGTAAAACTATGTGCTTACCTTCATGAAAACTTACTATATAACACTGTAGGACAATCTACATGCTTAAATTCATGAAAACTAACGATACAACACAGTATGTTGTAATAAGTGCTAAACTCCTCAAAAGTAACGATACAACACTGTGTTTGAAAATATGTGCTGAACTTAATGAAAACTAAACATATAACACTGTATGAGAATCTACATACTTAGCTTCCTGTAAACTAATGATACAACACAGTATGTGAAACTAAGTGCTTAACTTCTTCAAAATTAACGATACAAAACTGTTTGTAAAACTTCTTGCTTAACTTCTTGAAGTCTACCGGTACAACACTTTGAGTGAAACTATGTGCTTAACTTCATGAAAACTTACTATATAACACTGAAGGAGAATCTTCATGCTTAACTTCATGAAAACAAATGATACAACACAGTATGTGGAAATAAGTGCTAAACTTCTTCAAAAGTAACGATCCAACACTGTATGTGAAACTATGTGCTCAACTTCATGAAATCTAACTATATAAAACTCTATGAGAATCTACGTACTTAGCTTCATGAAAACTAATGATATAACACAGTATGTGAAACTAAGTGCTTAAATTCTTCAAAACTAACGATATAATATTGGATGAGAATCTACGTGCTTAACTTTATGAAAACTAACGATACAACACTGTGTGTGAAACTACATGCTGAACTTCATGAAAACTACCGGTACAACACTTTGAGTGAAACCATGTGCTTAACTTCATGAAAAATTACTATATAACACTGTAGGAGAATCTACATGCTTAACTTCATGAAAACTAACGATAAAACACTGTGTGTGAAAATACATGCTGAACTTCATGAAATCTACGGGTACAATACTTTGAGTGAAACCATGTGCTTAACTTCATGAAAACTTACTATATAACACTGTAGGAGAATCTACATGCTTAACTTCTTGAAAACTAATGATACAACACAGTATGTGGAAATAAGTGCTAAACTTCTTCAAAAGTAACGATCCAACACTGTATGTGAAACTATGTGCTCACATCATGAAATCTAACTATATAACACTCTATGAGAATCTACGTACTTAGCTTCATGAAACCTAACGATACAACACACTATGTGAAACTAAGTGCTTAACTTCTTCAAAATTAACGATACAAAACTGTGTGTGAAACTACGTGCTTAACATCTTCAAAACTAATGATACAACACTGTGTGTGAAACTACTTGCTTACCTTCTTGAAGTCTACCGGTACAACACTTTGAGTGAAACTATGTGCTTAACTTCAGAACAACTTATGATGCAACTCTGTGTGTAAAACCTTGTGCTTACCGTCATGAAAACTTACTATATAACACTGTAGGAGAATCTACATGCTTAACGTCATGAAAACTAACGATACAACACAGTATGTGGAAATAAGTGCTAAACATCTTCACAAGTAACGATCCAACACTGTATGGGAAACTATTTGCTCAACTTCATGAAATCTAACTGTATAACACTCTATGAGAATCTACGTATTTAGCTTCATGAAAACTAACGATACAACACAGTATGTGAAACTAAGTGCTTAACTTCTTCCAAATTAACGATACAAAAGTGTTTGTAAAACCACTTGCTTAAATTCTTGAAGTCTACTGGTACAACACTTTGAGTGAAACTATGTGCTTAACTTCATGAAAACTTACTATATAACACTGAAGGAGAATCTTCATGCTTAACTTCATGAAAACAAATGATACAACACAGTATGTGGAAATAAGTGCTAAACTTCTTCAAAAGTAATGATCCAACACTGTATGTGAAACTATGTGCTCAACTTCATGAAATCTAACTATATATCACTCTATGAGAATCTACGTACTTAGCTTCATGAAAACTAATGATATAACACAGTATGTGAAACTAAGTGCTTAAATTCTTCAAAACTAACGATATAATATTGGATGATAATCTACGTGCTTAACTGTATGAAAACTAACGATACAACACTGTGTCTGAAACTACATGCTGAACTTCATGAAGACTACCGGTACAACACTTTGAGTGAAACCATGTGCTTAACTTCATGAAAACTTACTATATAACACTGTAGGAGAATCTACATGCTTAACTTCTTGAAAACTAACGATAAAACAAGGTATGTGGAAATAAGTGCTAAATTCTTCAAAAGTTACGATCCAACACTGTATGGGAAACTATGTGCTCAACTTCATGAAATCTAACTATATAACACTCTATGAGAATCTACGTACTAACTTCATGAAAACTAACGATACAACACAGTATGTGGAAGTAAGTGCTTAACTTCTTCAAAACTAACTATATAATATTGGGTGAGAATGTACGTGCTTAACATTATGAAAACTAACGATACAACACTGTGTGGTAGACTATGTGCTTAACTTCTTCGAACTAACGATACAACAGTTTGTGTGAAACTACATGCTGAACTTCATGAAAACTACCGGTACAACACTTTGAGTGAAACCATGTGCTTAACTTCATGAAAACTTACTATATAACACTGTAGGAGAATCTACATGCTTAACTTCATGAACACTAATGATACAACACAGTATGTGGAAATAAATGCTAAACGTCTTCAAAAGTAACGATACAACACTGTTTTTGAATATATGTGCTGAACTTAATGAAAACTAACAATATAACACTGTATGAGAAAATATGTACTTAGCTACATGAAAACTAACGATACAACACAGTATGTGAAACTAAGTGCTTAACTTCTTCAAAACTAAAAATACAAAACTGTATGTGAACCTACGTGCTTAATTTCTTCAAAAGTAACGATACAACATTGTGTGTGAAACTACTTGCTTACCTTCATGTAATCTACAGGTACAACACTTTGAGTGAAACTATGTGCTTAACTTCATGAAAACTAACGATACAATACAGTATGTGGAAATAAGTGCTAAACTTCTTCAAAAGTAACGATCCAACACTGTATGTGAAACTCTGTGCTCAACTTCATGAAATCTAACTATATAAAACTCTATGAGAATCTACGTACTAGCTTCATGAAAACTAACGATACAACACAGTATGTGGAAATAAGTGCTAAACTTCTTCAAAAGTAACGATCCAACACTGTATGGGAAACTATGTGCTCAACTTCATGAAATCTAACTATATAACACTCTATGAGAATCTACGTACTAGCTTCATGAAAACTAACGATACAACACAGTATGTGGAACTAAGTGCTTAACTTCTTCAAAACTAACTATATAATATTGGGTGAGAATGTACGTGCTTAACATTATGAAAACTAACGATACAACACTGTGTGGGAGATTAGGTGCTTAACTTCTTCGAACTAACGATACAACACTGTGTGTGAATCTACATGCTGAACTTCATGAAAACTACCGGTACAACACTTTGAGTGAAACCATGTGCTTAACTTCATGAGAACTTACTATATAACACTGTAGGAGAATCTACATGCTTAACTTCATGAACACTAACGATACAACACAGTATGTGGAAATAAATGCTAAACGTCTTCATAAGTAACGATACAACACTGTGTTTGAATATATGTGCTGAACTTAATGAAAACTAACAATATATCACTCTATGAGAAAATACGTACTTAGCTACATGAAAACTAACGATACAACACTGTATGTGAAACTAAGTGCTTAACTTCTTCAAAACTAAAAATACAAAACTGTATGTGAACCTACGTGCTTAATTTCTTCAAAAGTAACGATACAACACTCTTTGTGAAACTACTTGCTTAACTTCATGAAATCTACAGGTACAAACTTTGAGTGAAACTATTTGCTTCACTTCATGAAAACTAACGATACAACCCAGTATGTGGAAATAAGTGCTAAACTTCTTCAAAAGTAACGATCCAACACTGTATGTGAAACTATGTGCTCAACTTCATGAAATCTAACTATATAACACTCTATGAGAATCTATGTACTAGCTTCATGAAAACTAACGATACAACACAGTATGTGGAAATAACTGCTAAACTTCTTCAAAAGTAATGATCCAACACTGTATGGGAAACTATGTGCTCAACTTCATGAAATCTAACTATATAACACTCTATGAGAATCTACGTATTTAGCTTCATTAAAACTAACGATACAACACAGTATGTGAAACTAAGTGCTTAACTTCTTCAAAACTATCGATCCAACACTGTATGGGAAACTATGTACTCAACTTCATGAAATCTAACTATATAACACTCTATGAGAATCTACGTACTAGCTTCATGAAAACTAACAATACAACACAGTATGTGGAAATAAGTGCTAAACTTCTTCAAAAGTATCGATCCAACACTGTATGGGAAACTATGTGCTCAACTTCATGAAATCTAACTATATAACACTCTATGAGAATCTACGTATTTAGCTTCATTAAAACTAACAATACAACACACTATGTGAAACTAAGTGGTTAACTTCTTCAAAATTAACTACACAAAAATGTGTGTGAAACTACGTGCTTAACTTCTTCAAAACTAAAGATACAACACTGTGTGTGAAACTACTTGCTTAACTTCTTGAAGTCTACCGATACAACACTTTGAGTGAAACTATGGCCTTAACTTCATGATAACTTATGATGCAAGTCTGTGTGTAAAACTATGTGCTTACCTTCATGAAAACTTACTACATAACACTGTAGGAGAATCTACATGCTTCACTTCATGAAAACTAACGATACATCACAGTATGTGGAAATAAGTGCTAAACTTCTTCAAATGTAAAGATCCAACACTGTATGTGAAACTATGTGCTCAACTTCATGAAATCTAACTATATAACACTCTATGAGAATCTACGTACTTAGCTTCACGAAAACTAACGATACAACACACTATGTGAAACTAAGTGCTTAACTTCTTCAAACTAACGATATATTATTGTATCAGAATGTACGTGCTTAACTTTATGAAAACTAACTATACAACACTGTGTGTGAGACTATGTCCTTACCTTCTTCAAAACTAACGGTACAACACTGTGTGTGAAACTTAGTGCTTAACTTCTTCAAAACTAAAAATACAAAACTGTATGTGGACCTACGTGTGAGGAGCCGCCCTCGCTATCGCTATTGCCGTTAGAAGATGGCGCTGACATCTGCTGTCAGTTGGAGTTAACCGTTAGAAGATGGCGCTGACATCTGCTGTCAGTTGGAGTTAACCGTTTAAGCTGTGCCTCTCCCGTGGCGTCATCTGGGGTGATGTGCAAACCACCAATCCCGGCTCTACACGTCTCACTCGGAGCTCCTAGGCTTATATAAGGGGCTGGGTTCCTTAGCTTGGGGTCTTCCTCTAAGAAGCTGATCATCTATCTCTCAAGATGCATTAAAGCTTTACTGCAGAAGGATCCGAGTGTTCTGCGTCGTTCTTGCTGGCGAGACGGTAGCGCGGGACATCTGGTGCCGAAACCCGGGAACTCTTCAACATCGCCGGAGCCGCGGGAGACCCCTCGGAAGACGGGGCGGATTCAGAACTGCAGGGACGTAAGTTCAGAGAGGTATGCTTTATCCTGAACACCCCCTTTCTCGACTTTGGCCTTAGTTTGTCATCACCGTGGGACGGGTCAGTGGAGGCTTTGGTGCTAGTCCTGTTTGTCCTTCTCCTTCATCGTGGCTGGTGCTGACAGAACGGTGCTGTCAGTCTGGTGCTGTCAGTCTGGTGCTGTCGGTCTGGTGCTGTCAGTCTGGTAACGGATTTGAGCGCCGTTTTTTAGATAAGCTGCTAGCGTGATGGGCTTGTCACAGTCAGTGGTTACTGCCCTACAGACTGTGCTAAAACAAAGAGATCTTAAAATTGCACCACGAACACTTCAAAATTTTGTGAAGGAGGTAGATAGAGTGGCACCATGGTATGCTTGTTCCGGGTCCCTCACTGTGGCCTCATGGAACAAGCTAGGTAAAGAACTAGACAGGAAGCATGCAGAAGGAGATCTCCACTTAGGTACCAAAGCCATTTGGAAGCTAGTTAAAAACTGCTTGGAGGATGAGGCCTGTCACCCTGCTATAATAGAAAGTCAGGGAACCTTAGAGGAAGTTCAGGATAGCATGTCAGAAACTGAACGGAGTGAGAGAATGGGAGCTCGCAAAAGGAAAGACATGTCTAAGAAAAAAGGCCCTCCCCAAGAAGTTAAGAAAGGGGGAGAGAAAGAAGGGAGTGATCATTCACCCCCTAACAAATCTAAGAAAAAGAAAAAGCCAGAATCTAGTCTATACCCTACAGTAGAGCTAGAAGCCTTGGAGCTAGATAATTCTGATTCTGACACTCTGTATTCTAGCGAAGAAGGTGGTCTAGAGGAGGAGGTGGCACGGTATGAGGAAGAAAGATATCACCCTGATAGACACCGGCCACTGAAAACAAAAATGAATGTGAGGCCACCGCCTATAAATCCGGCGGGCTCACGCCCCTCAGCGCCTCCGCAGTATGAGCTTCGGCTGAATACTGGTACTGACTCCTTTTTACCTTTAGAGGAACGGAGAAAAATACAAGTAGCTTTTCCAGTATTCGAGAATGCGGAAGGCGGAAGAGTACATACCCCTGTAGATTACAATCAAATCAAAGAATTGGCCGAATCCGTTCGTAATTATGGGGTCAATGCTAACTTTACCACAATACAGGTAGAAAGGCTTGCTAATTTTGCCATGACTCCCACTGACTGGCAGACGACAGTGAAAGCAGTGCTTCCCAACATGGGACAATACATGGAATGGAAGGCTCTCTGGTATGATGCAGCCCAGGCACAAGCTAGAGTTAATGCCACGGCTGAAGATGAGAATCAGAGGCAGTGGACATTTGAAATGCTGACAGGTCAGGGTCAACATGCCCTTAATCAAACCAACTACATCTGGGGCGTCTATGGTCAGGTGTCGGCCGCCGCTATTAAAGCATGGAAGGCCCTCACAAAAAGGGAGAGTCCAGTGGACACCTTACAAAGATTGTCCAAGGACCCCAAGAGCCATTTTCAGACTTTGTGGCCAGAATGACAGAGGCCGCCAGTCGCATCTTTGGTGATTCAGAACAAGCTATGCCCCTGATTGAGCAACTTGTCTATGAACAAGCAACCCAGGAATGTCGAGCGGCTATCGCCCCTCGCAAAAGCAAAGGTTTACAAGATTGGCTCAGAGTGTGCAGGGAGCTGGGGGGACCCCTAACCAATGCAGGACTAGCTGCCGCCATTTTACAAACGCACAGGTATAGAGATTTATCTAGTCGAAAAGCTTGTTTTAATTGTGGGAGAATGGGGCACCTTAAGAAAGATTGTCAAGCCCCTGAAAGAACAAGAGAATCGAAGCTTTGCCATCGTTGTGGTAAAGGTTATCATAGGGCTAGCGAATGCAGGTCAGTCCGGGATGTAAAAGGGAGGCTTCTGCCCCCTATTGAAGAACCCAAGGTACCCCAATCAAAAAACGGGTCACGGGGCCCATGGTCCCAGGGCCCTCAGAAATATGGGAACCAATTTCAGAAAAGCAATCAAGAGGAAGTAGAGGTTTCCGAGGAACCCCCGGAATGGACTTGCGTGCCGCCTCCGACTTCTTACTCATGCCCCAAATGAATGTTCAACCGGTCCCAGTCCATTCCCCTGGACCTTTGCCCCTGCCACCATTGGGCTTATTCTGGGCCGTGGCTCCTTAACTTTACAGGGACTCATTATATATCCTGGAATTGTTGACCCGTATCATAAAGAGGAGATTCAAGTTCTCTGTTCTAGCCCTCGGGGTGTATTTTCTATAAAGCAGGGAGATAGAATTGCACAACTGGTGTTGCTGCCCTCCCTCGGGGATGGAGAAACCTACACTTTACAAAAAAGGGCTATGGGATCTTCTGGAAGTGATTCAGCCTATCTGGCTATACCCCTAAATGAGAGACCTACAATAAAATTGTTAATTAATGGAAAAGAATTTGAAGGGATAATGGATACGGGAGCAGACAAAAGCATTATTTCACTCCATTGGTGGCCGAAGTCTTGGCCCACTGTTGTTTCATCTCATTCTCTACAAGGTCTTGGATACCAGTCCTCTCCTGCCATCAGTGCCTCAGCCTTAACCTGGCGGAATGCTGAGGGCAAACAGGGATGTTTTACCCCCTATGTGTTGCCACTCCCTGTAAATTTATGGGGACGGGATGTGTTACAAGCCATGGGCATGACCCTAACTAATGAATACTCCCCCCAGGCATCAGCCATTATGGCAAAGATGGGGTATACAAACGGTAGAGGCTTGGGTAGGCAAGAACAAGGCAGAATAACACCCATTACGCAACACGGAAATCGGGGTAGAAAAGGACTGGGTTTTATTTAGGGGCCGTTGAGGCTTCACGACCCATACCATGGAAAACAGAGGAGCCGTTATGGGTCTCTCAATGGCCTCTATCCTCTGAAAAATTAGAGGCTGTCACAAGATTAGTGCAAGAACAGGAACGGCTGGGGCATCTAGAGCCTTCTACCTCCCCATGGAATACACCAATTTTTGTTATTAAGAAGAAATCTGGGAAGTGGAGATTACTCCATGACCTGCGGGCCATTAACAATCAGATGCATCTTTTTGGCCCTGTTCAAAGAGGACTTTCTTTGCTTTCTGCACTTCCTCAAGATTGGAAGCTTATTATTATAGATATTAAGGATTGTTTCTTCTCTATTCCACTTTACCCACGGGATAGACCAAGGTTTGCCTTCACTATCCCTTCTCTTAATCATATGGAACCAGACAAGAGATTTCAGTGGAAGGTACTGCCGCAAGGCATGGCCAATAGCCCAACAATATGTCAGCTGTATGTGCAGGAGGCTTTGGAGCCAATTAGGAAGCAATTTACATCTTTAATCGTTATCCATTATATGGACGATATTCTTATTTGTCACAAAGAGTTAGATGTTTTACAAAAGGCTTTCCCCATGCTGGTGGCTGAATTAAAACAGTGGGGATTAGAGATTGCCTCAGAAAAGGTTCAAATTGCAGATACAGGCCTCTTTTTGGGCTCAATGATTACTCCCAAAAATATAGTTCCTCAGAAAATAGAAATTCGCAAAGACCACTTACAAACATTAAATGATTTTCAGAAACTTCTGGGAGATATAAATTGGTTGAGGCCCTTTTTAAAAATTCCATCTGCTGATCTAAAACCCCTCTTCGATCTCCTGGAGGGTGAGCCTCATATCTCCTCACCCAGAAAATTTACCCCTGCTGCCCACCGAGCCTTACAGATGGTGGAAGAGGCCTTACAGGAAGCACAATTACAACGTATTGAGGAGTCACTACCTTTTAATCTGTGTGTTTTTAAGACAGCTCAATTGCCAACTGCAGTCCTGTGGCAACATGGACCATTACTTTGGATTCATCCAAATGCTTCCCCTGCTAAGATTATTGACTGGTACCCTGATGCTGTTGCACAGCTCGCGCTTCGCGGAATAAAAGCAGCTGTTACACATTTTGGCAGGGATCCTGATTCCTTGATTGTGCCTTATACTGCTGCACAATTTCAGACCTTGGCAGCCACATCTAGTGATTGGGCAGTTTTAGTTACTTCCTTTTCAGGACAAATTGATAATCATTTTCCAAAGCATCCAATTTTACAGTTTGCCCTAAACCAGGCTATAGTGTTTCCACAAGTGACAGCTAAAGACCCACTCCCAGATGGGACTGTGGTGTACACTGATGGATCAAAAACTGGTATGGGAGCTTATGTGGTCAAGGATAGGGTTATATCTAAACAATATAATGAAACTTCACCTCAAGTTGTAGAATGTCTGATAATACTGGAGGTTCTTGAGGCTTTTCCAGGACCCCTCAATATTGTATCAGATTCCTCTTATGTGGTTAATGCAGTTAATCTCCTTGAGATAGCTGGAATAATAAGATCCTCCAGCAGAGTTGCTAACATCTTTCAAAAGATACAAGCTGCCTTGTTAAATAGGAGATTTCCTGTTTTCATTACCCATGTCCGAGCACATTCTGGACTCCCAGGTCCCATGTCCTTAGGGAATGACTTAGCGGACAAGGCTACAAAGCTGGTGGCCGCTGCCTTGTCTACCCATGCACAAGCAGCAAAAGAATTCCATAAGCGCTTTCATGTGACAGCTGAGACCTTGCGCCGTCGTTTTGCTCTATCCAGGAAAGAGGCTAGGGAAATTGTTACTCAATGCCAGAATTGCTGCGAATTCTTACCTACTCCCCACATGGGAATAAACCCACGTGGCATTAGACCATTGCAGATGTGGCAGATGGATGTTACTCATATTCCCTCTTTTGGAAGGCTTCAATATGTTCATGTTTCTGTTGACACCTGTTCTGGCATAATGTTTGCCACGCCCCTAACAGGGGAAAAGGCCTCATATGTGATTCAACATTGCCTTGAGGCCTGGAGTGCTTGGGGAAAACCCAGAATTTTAAAAACAGACAATGGACCAGCATATACCTCTCAAAAATTCCGACAGTTTTGTCGGCAAATGGATGTTACCCATCTAACTGGCCTACCTTATAACCCTCAAGGACAGGGCATTGTGGAACGTGCCCATCGTACACTCAAATCATATCTGATTGAACAAAAGGGGAGTATTGAGGATGTTCTACCCTCGGTACCAAGAGTTGCTGTATCCATGGCACTTTTTACCCTTAATTTCTTGAACTCTGATGCCCAAGGCCACACTGCGGCCGATCGCCACAGTTTAGAGCCTGATAGGCCAAAAGAAATGGTAAAATGGAAAGATGTCTTGACTGATCTCTGGAAAGGCCCGGATCCTATTCTTATAAGATCCAGGGGAGCTGTGTGTGTTTTTCCACAGGAGGAAGAAAACCCCCTGTGGATCCCTGAAAGACTCACTCGAAGAGCTCCTTCACAACTCCAGAATAAGAAGGATGGAGGCCAAGTGGGTGATGAAGACTCTCCTACTCGGGATGATGGTTCCTAGTATGCCAGTGATGCAGAATGCCCAGGTGTTCCCTAGATTTTTCACAACTAATAGAGAGTTGGGGCTTGCCTTTTTGCCTTTAGATCCTCAGATACAGAGTTTTCAGGACTTTTGATTGGAAAGGGGCATTAGGCAACAGTCTGAGTGAGGGACAGAGCTATGGATCATCTGATTGGTCCTCCTCCAATGTTAAGTATACCCCTTTTAAGAGAACTAATTATTCAGCTGCCCTTTATTTGGGTTGTGAGTAATGATACCTTAGGTAAGAATCAGAAAGAAATAAATTGCTCTGCTTAGAATTGTTTTTATGCATTATGCTGGGATGCTATTAAGCACCCTTTTGCTTTGGTAATGCGCATGCCTCGATTTGTTCCAGTTCCTGTTGAGACGCCAAGTAATTTGAGTTTGTTTAGGGAAAAGCGAGATTTTTGGGATCTCTGCTATTATTGTGGGCCTGATAGCCACCGCCGCGGTTACTGCTTCGGTTACCACCTCGGCCCTTGCACTTTCTGCCACTGTGCAGACAACTCAAACCATTAATGAACTATAGGCCACTGTGACCATGGTCCTAGATAAACAGGCCACTGCCAATTCTCAGATACAAGGAGGCCTGATGTTGGTAAACCAACAGATTAATTTGGTTCAGGAACAATTGGATATATTGTGGCAGATGGCCCAATTGGGATGTGAACAAAAGTTGCCTGGCCTTTGTGTCACTTCAGTACAATATGAGAATTTTACAAGAGCAGCTAACCTGTCACAAGCTCTGTCTCAACATTTATTACAGAATTGGACTTTTGAGTTTGAGCAGACACTCCGTGAGTTGAGAATGGCGATCCTGCAAGTGAATTCGACACATCTGGATCTTTCTCTGATGGAAGGCCTCTCCTCCTGGATTTCATCTGCATTTTCTTATTTTAAGGAATGGGTGGGGGTAGGATCATTTAGCCTAGTTCTCTGCTGTGGAATAGTGTTGATGCTTTGGATGGTGTGTAAGCTCAGAGCCCAAACAAAAGAGACAAAGTGGTGGTGGCACAAGCACTTGCTGCCTTAGAACACGGAGCCTCCCCTGACATTTGGTTAACCATGTTAAAGCAATAGGTCGCTGGCCTCCCAGCTCTTGCACCCCACGAGGCTAGTCTCATTGCACGGGATAGAGTGGGTAGGCTTCAGCAGCCCAAGGAGTTGCAAGGCTAAGCACTGCACAGGAGAGGTCTGCGGTATAACGACTTTCTCCTGGGAGATAAGTCATCTTGCATGAAGGTTCTATGTCATGATCTCCTTCCCCCAGAAAAACGACATCGGACTGGTCAGGGCTCTCTCTGGGGATAAGACCCTGAAGAGGAGCTTTGTACATGTTCCGAATTTGCACATGGGGATTTGACCTCTATCTCCACTCCAAAGTTGTGGGTGTCCTATTGCTTCAAAAATAAATGAATAGGGGGAGATGTGAGGAGCCGCCCTCGCTATCGCTATTGCCGTTAGAAGATGGCGCTGACATCTGCTGTCAGTTGGAGTTAACCGTTAGAAGATGGCGCTGACATCTGCTGTCAGTTGGAGTTAACCGTTTGAAGATGGCGCTGACATCTGCTGTCAGTTGGAGTTAACCGTTTAAGCTGTGCCTCTCCCGTGGCGTCATCTGGGGTGATGTGCAAACCACCAATCCCGGCTCTACATGTCTCAATCGGAGCTCCTAGGCTTATATAAGGGGCTGGGTTTCTTAGCTTGGGGTCTCCCTCTAAGAAGCTGATCATCTATCTCTCAAGATGCATTAAAGCTTTACTGCAGAAGGATCCGAGTGTTCTGCGTCGTTCTTGCTGGCGAGACGGTAGCGCGGGACACCTACGTGCTTAATTTCTTCAAAAGTGACGATACAACACTGTGTGTGAAACTACTTGCTAACTTCATGAAATCTACAGGTACAACACTTTGAGTGAAACTATGTGCTTAACTTCATGAAAACTAACGATACAATACAGTATGTGCAAATAAGTGCTAAAATTCTTCAAAAGTAACGATCCAACACTGTATGTGAAACTTTTTGCTCAACTTCATGAAATCTAACTTTATAACACTCTATGAGAATCTACGTACTAGCTTCATGAAAACTAACGATACAACACAGTATGTGGAAATAAGTGCTAAACTTCTTCAAAAGAAACGATCCAACACTGTATGGGAAACTATGTGCTCAACTTCATGAAATCGAACTATATAACACTCTATGAGAATCTACGTATTTAGCTTCATGAAAACTAACGATACAACACACTATGTGAAACTAAGTGCTTAACTTCTTCAAACTAACGATATAATATTGGATGAGAATGTACGTGCTTAACTTTATGAAAACTAACGATACAACACTGTGTGTGAGACTATGTCCCTAACTTCTTCAAAACTAACGGTACAACACTGTGTGTGAAACTACATGCTGAACTTCATGAAAACTACCTGTACAACACTTTGAGTGAAACCATGTGCTTAACTTCATGAAAACTAACGATACAACACTGTGTGTGAAAATATGTGCTGAACATAATGAAAACTAACCATATAACACTGTATGAGAAAATACGTACTTAGCTACATTAAAACTAACGATACAACACAGTATGTGAAACTAAGTGCTTAACTTCTCGAAAACTAACGATACAAGACTGTGTGTGAAACTACATTCTTAACTTCTTCAAAACTAACGATACAACACTCTATGTGCAACTGCTTGCTGAACTTCTTGAAATCTACCGGTAAAACACTTTGAATGAAACTATGTGCTTAACTTCATGAAAACTTATGATGCAACTCTGTGTGTAACACTAAGTGCTTAAATTCATGAAAACTTACTATATAACGCTGTAGGAGAATCTAATTGCTTCACTTCATGAAAACTAACGATACAACCCAGTATGAGGAAATAAGTGCTAAACTTCTTCAAAAGTAACGATCCAACACTGTATGTGAAACTATGTGCTCAACTTCATGAAATCTAACTATATAACACTCTATGAGGATCTACGTACTTAGCTTTATGAACACTAACGATACAACACAGTATGTGAAACAAAGTGCTTAAATTCTTCAAAACTAACGATATAATATTGGATGAGAATCTATGTACTTAACTTTATGAAAACTAACGATACAACACTGTGTGTGAGACTATGTGCTTAACTTCTTCAACACTAACGATACAACACTGTGTGTGAAACTACATGCTGAACTTCATGAAAACTACCGGTACAACACTTTGAGTGAAACCATGTGCTTAACTTCATGAAAACTTACTATATAACTCTGTAGGAGAATCTACATGCTTAACTTCTTGAAAACTAACGATACAACACAGCATGTGGAAATAAGTGCTAAACTTCTTCAAAAGTAACGATCCAACACTGAATGTGAAACTATGTGCTCAACTTCATGAAATCTAACTATATAACAGTGTATGAGAAAATATGTACTAGCTTCCTGAAAACTAACGATACAACACAGTATGTGAAACTAAGAGCTTAACTTCTTCAAAATTAACGATACAAAACTGTGTGTGAAACTACGTTCTTAACTTCTTCAACTAACGATACAACACTGTTTGTGAAACTACTTGCTTAACTTCTTGAAGTCTACCGGTACAACACTTTGAGTGAAACTATGTGCTTAACTTCATGAAAATTTATGATGCAAGTCTGTGTAAAACTATGTGCTTACCTTCATGAAAACTTACTATATAACACTGTAGGAGAATCTACATGCTTAAATTCATGAAAACTAATGATACAACACTATATGTGGACATAAGTGCTAAACTTCTTCAAAAGTAACTATCCAACACTGTATGTGAAACTATGTGCTCAACTTCATGAAATGTAACTATATAACACTCTATGAGGATCTACGTACTTAGCTTCATGAACACTAACGATACAACACAGTATGTGAAACTAAGTGCTTAACTTCTTCAAAACTAACGATACAAAACTGTGTGTGAAACTACGAACTTACTTTCTTCAAAAGTAACGATACAACACTGTGTGTGAAACTACTTGCTTAACTTCTAGAAATGTACTGGTACAACCCTTTTAGTGAAACTATGTGCTTAACTTCATGAAAACTTACTATATAACACAGTAGGAGAATCTACATGCTTAACCTCATGAAAACTAACTATACAACACAGTATGTGGAAATAAGTGCTAAACTTCTTTAAAAGAAATGATCCAACACTGTATTTGAAACTATGTGCTCAATTTCATGAAAACAAACTATAAACACTCTATGAGAATCTCCGTAATTAGCTTCATGAAAACTAACGATACAACACAATATGTGAAACTAAGTGCTTAACTTCTTTAAAAGTAACTATATAATATTGGGTGAGAATGTACATGCTTAACATTATGAAAACTAATGATACAACACTTTGTGTTTGACTATGTGCTTAACATCTTCAAAGCTAACTATACAACACTATGTGTGAAACAACATGCTGAACTTCATGAAAACTACCGGTACAACACTTTGAATGAAACCATATGCTTATCTTCCTTAAAACTTACTATATAAAACTGTAGGAGAATCTACATGCTTAACTTCATGAATACTAACGAGACAACAAGTATGTGGAAATATGTGCTAAACTTCTTCAAAATAACGATCCAACACTGTGTGTGAAATTATGTGCTCAACTTCATGAAATCTAACTATATAACACTGTATGAGAATCTACGTTCTTAGCTTCATGAAAACTAACGATACAACACTTTATGTGGAACTAAGTGCTTAACTTCTTCAAAACTAACGATATAATATTGGGTGAGAATGTACGTGCTTAACTTTATGAAAACTAACGAAACAACACTGTGTTGAGACTATGTGTTTAAATTCTTCGAACTAACAATACAACACTGTGTGTGAAACTACATGCTGAACTTCATGAAAACTACCTGTACAACACTTTGAGTGAAACCATGTGCTTATCTTCATTAAAACTTACTACATAAAACTGTAGGAGAATCTACATGCTTAACTTCATGAAAACTAACGATACAACACAGTATGTGGAAACAAGTGCTAAACTTCTTCAAAAGTAACAATACAACACTGTGTTTGAAAATATGTGCTGACTTAATGAAAACTAACCATATAACAGTGTATGAGAAAATACGTACTTAGCTACATGAAAACTAACGATACAACACAGTATGTGAAATTAAGTTCTTAACTTCTTCAAAACTAACGATACAACTCTGTGTGTGAAACTACATGCTTAACTTTTTCAAAACTAACGATACTACAGTGTGTGTGAAAGTACATGCTTAACTTCTTCAAAATTTACGATACAACACTGTGTGTGAAAGTACATGCTTAACTTCTTCAAAAATAACGATACAACACTGTGTGTGAAATCAGGTGCTTAACTTCTTCAAAACTAATGATACAACACTGTTTGTGTAAGTACATGCTTAACTTCTTCAAAACTAACGATACAACACTGTGTGTGAAACTACATGCTTAATGTCTGCAAAACTAACGATACAACACTGTGTGTGAAACTACATGCTTATCTTCTTCAAAACTATCAATACAACACTTTGTGTGAAACTACATGCTTAACTTCTTCAAAACTAACGATACAACACTGTGTGTCAAACAACATGCTTAACTTCTTCAAAACTAACGATACTACAGTGTGTGTGAAAGAACATGCTTAATTTCTTCAAAATTAACGATACAACACTGTGTGTGAAACTACATACATAACTTCTTCAAAACTAACGATACAACACTGTGTGTGAAACTACATACTGAACTTCATGAAATCTACCAGTACAACACTTTGAGTGAAACTATGTGCTTAACTTCATGAAAAGTTATGATGCAACTCTGTGTGTAAAACTATGTGCTTACCTTCATGAAAACTTACTACATAACACTGTAGGAGAATATACATGCTTAACTTCATGAAAACTAACGATACAACACAGTATGTGGATCTAAGTGTTTAACTTCTTCAACAGTAACGATACAACACAGTATGTGAAACTAAGTGCTTAACTTTTCCAAAGCTAACGATACAACACTGTGTGTGAAACTACGTGCTTAACTTCTCAAAACTAACGATACAACACTGTGTGTGAAACTACTTGCTGAACTTCTTGAAATCTACCGGTGCAACACTTTGAGTGAAACTATGTGCTTAACTTCATGAAAACTAACTATATAACACTGTAACGGAATCTACGTGCTTAACTTCATGATAACTAACGATACAACACAGTATGTGGAAATAAGTGCTTAACTTCTTCAAAACTAACGATACAACACTGTGTGTGAAAGTACATGCTTAATTTCTTCAAAACTAATAATACAACACTGTGTGTGAAACGATGTGCTTAACTACATGAGAAATTACCCTACAACACTGGAATAGAAACTACGTGCTTAACTTCTTCAAAACTAACAATACTACACTGTGTGTGAAAGTACATGCTTAACTTCTTCAAAACTAACGATACAACATTGTGTGTGAAAGTACATGCTTAACATCTTCAAAATTAACGATAAAACACTGTGTGTGAAAGTACATGCTTAATTTCTTCAAAACTAACGATACAACTCTGTGTGTGAAACGATGCGCTTAACTACATGAGAACTTACCATATAACACTGTAATAGAAACTACGTGATCAGTTACTTCAAAACTAACGATACATCACAGTGTGTGAAAATAGGTGCTTAACTTCTTCAAAATTAAAGATAACAGTATGTATGAAACTACATGCTTAACTTCTTCAAAATTAACGATACAACACTGTGTGTCAACGTACGTGCTTATCTTCCTGAAAACTAATGATACAACACAGTATGTGGACATAAGTGCTTAACATCTTCAAAAGTAACGATACAACACTGTGTGTGAAAACATGTGCTTAAATTCATGAAATGTAACTATGTAACACTGTCCGAGAAACTACAAACTAATCTTCATGAAAGCTAACGATACAACACAGTATGTGAAACTAAGTGACTAACTTCTCCAAAGCTAACGATACAACACTGTGTGTGAAATACTTGCTGAACTTCTTGAAATCTACCGGAACAACACTTTTAGTGAACCTATGTGCTTAACTCCTTCAAAACTAACGATACAACATTGTGTGAGAAACTGCGTTCTTAACTTCTTGAAATCTAACTGTATAACACTGTCTGAGAAAGTACATACTAAACTTGATGAAAGCTAACGATACAACACAGTATGTGGATCCAAGTGCTAAAATTCTACAAAAGTAACTATACAACACTGTGTGTGACACTATGTGCTTAACTTCATGAAATCTGTCTATATAACATTGTATGAGAAACTACGTACTTAGCTTCATGAAAGCTAACGATACAACACAGTATGTGAAACTAAGTGCTTAACTTCTCCAAAACTAACGATACAACACTGTGTCTGAAACTACTTGCTGAACTTCTTGAAATCTACCGGTACAACACTTTGAGTGAAACTATGTGCTTAATTTAATGAAATCTAACAATGTAACAGTGTATGAGAAACTACATTCTTAACTTCATAAAAAATAACGATACAACACAGTATGTGGAACTAAGTGCTAAACTTCTTCAAAAGTAACAGTGCAACACTGTGTGTGAAAAAATGTGCTTAACTTCAAGAAATGTAACTATATAACACTTTATGAGAAACTACATACTTAGCTTAATGATAACTAACGATACAACACGGTATGTGAAAGTAAGTGCTAAACGTCTCCAAAACTAACGATACAACACTGTGTGTGAAAATACTTGCTGAACTTCTTGAAATCTACCGATACAACACTTTGAGTGAAACTATGTGCTTAACTTCAGGAAAACTTACTATATAACAATGTAGGAGAATCTACATGCATAACTTCATGAAAACTAACGATACAACACAGTATGTGGAAATAAGTGCTTAACTTCTTCAAAAGTAACGATACAACATTGTGTGAAAAACTGCTTGCTTAACTTCATGAAATCTAACTATATAACACTGGAGGAGAATCTACATGCATAACTTCCTGAAAACTAACGATACCACACAGTATGTGGAACTAAGTGCTAAACTTCTTCAAAAGTAACTATACAACACTGTGTGAAAAACTGCTTGCTTAACTTCATGAAATCTAACTATATAACACTGGAGGAGAATCTACATGCATAACTTCCTGAAAACTAACGATACCAAACAGTATGTGGAACTAAGTGCTAAACTTCTTCAAAAGTAACTATACAACACTGTGTGTGAAAGTATGTGCTTAACTTCATGAAATCTGACTATATAACACTGTATGAGAAACTACGTACTTAGCTTCATGAAAACCAACCATACAACACAGTATGTGAAACTAAGTGCTTAACTTCTTCAAAACTAACGATATAATTTTGGGTGAGAATCTACATGCTTAACTTAAGGAAAACTAATGATACAACACTGTGTGTGAGACTATGTGCTTAACTTCTTCAAAACTAACGATACAACACTGTGTCTGAAACTACTTGCTGAACTATATGAAAACTACCGGTACAACACTTAGAGTGAAACCATGTGCTTAACATCATGAAAACTTACTATATAAAACTGTAGGAGAATCTATATGCTTAACTTCATGAAAACTAACGATACAACACTGTGTGTGAAAGTACATGCTTAACTTCTTCAAAACTAACAATACAACACTGTGTGTGAAATTAGGTGCTTAACTTCTACAAAACTAACGATAACAGTATGTATGAAACTACATGCTTAACTTCTTCAAAACTAACGATACAACACTGTGTGTCAACGTACGTGCTTATCTTCCTCAAAACTAACGATACAACACAGTGTGTGAAACTACGTGCTTAACTTGTTCAAAACTAACAATACAACACTGTGTGTGAAACTACATGCTTAACTTCTTCAAAACTAACAGTACTACACTGTGTGTGAAAGTGCATGCTTAACTTCTTCAAAACTAACGATAAAATATTGTGTGTGAAAGTACATGCTTTACTTCTTGAAAACTAACGATACAACACTGTGTGTGAAACTACATGCTTAACTTCTTCAAAACTAATGATACAACACTGTGTGTCAAAGTACGTGCTTAACTTCTTCAAAACTAACGATACGACACAGTGTGTCAAACTACGTGCTTTACTTCTTGAAAACTAACGATACAACACTGGGTGTGAAACTTCGCGCTTAACTAATTCAAAACTAACAATACAACACTGTGTGTGAAACTACATGCTTCACTTCTTCCAAACTAACGATACAACACTGTGTGTGAAAGTACATGCTTAACTTCTTCAAAATTTACGATACAACACTGTGTGTGAAAGTACATGCTTAACTTCTTCAAAACTAACGATACAACACTGTTTGTGAAATCACGTGCTTAACTTCTTCAAAACTAACGATACAACACTGTTTGTGTAAGTACATGCTTAACCTCTTCCAAACTAACGATACAACACTGTGTGTCAAAGTACGTGCTTAACTTCTTCAAAACTAACGATAACAGTATGTATGAAACTACATGCTTAACTTCTTCAAAACTAACGATACAACACTGTGTGTCAAGGTACTTGCTTATCTTCCTGAAAACTAACGATACAACACAGTGTGTGAAACTACGTGCTTAACTTGTTCAAAACTAACGATACAACACTGTGTGTGAAACTACGTGCTTAACTTCTTCAAAACTAACAATACTACACTGTGTGTGAAAGTGCATGCTTAACTTCTTTAAAACTAACGATACAACATTGTGTGTGAAAGTACATGCTTAACTTCTTCAAAACTAACGATACAACTCTGTGTGTGAAACTACATGCTTAACTTCTTCAAAACTAACGATACTACAGTGTGTGTGAGAGTACATACTTAACTTCTTCAAAATTAACGATAAAACACTGTGTGTGAAAGTACATGCTTACTTTCTTCAAAAATAACGATACAACTTTGTGTGTGAAACGATGTGCTTAACTACATGAGAAATTACCATATAACACTGTAATAGAAACTACGTGCTCAATTACTTCAAAACTAACGATACAACACAGTGTGTGAAATTAGGTGCTTAACTTCTTCAAAACTAACGATATAACAGTGTGTATGAAACCTCATGCTTAACTTCTTCAACACAAATGATACAACACTGTGTGTCAAAGTACGTGCTTGTCTTCCTCAAAACTAATGATACAACACAGTGCATGAAACTACGTGCTTAACTTCTTCAAAACTAACAATTCTACACTGTGTGTGAAAGTACATGCTTAACTTCTTCAAAACTAATGATACAACATTGTGTGTGAAAGTACATGCTTAACTTCTGCAAAACTAACGATACGACACTGTGTGTGAAACTACATGCTTAATTTCTTCAAAATTAACGATACAACTCTGTGTGTGAAACGATGTGCTTAACTACATGAGAACTTACCATATAACACTGTAATAGAAACTACGTGCTCAATTACTTCAAAACTAACGATACAACACAGTGTGTGAAATTAGGTGCTTAACTTCTTCAAAACTAACGATAACAGTATGTATGAAACTACATGCTTAACTTCTTCAAAACTAACGATACAACACTGTGTGTCAACGTACGTGCTTATCTTCCTGAAATCTAACGATACAACACAGTGTGTGAAGCTACGTGCTTAACTTGTTCAAAACTAACGATAGAACACTGTGTGTGAAACTACATGCTGAACTTCATGAAAACTACCGGTATAACACTTTGAGTGAAACCATGTGCTTAACTTCATGAAAACTAATGATACAAAACAGTATGTGGAAATAAGTGCTTAACATCTTCAAAAGTAACGATACAACACTGTGTGTGAAAACATGTGCTTATATTCATGAAATGTAACTATATAATACTGTCTGAGAAACTACATACTAATCTTCATGAAAGCTAACAATACAACACAGTATGTGAAACTAAGTGACTAACTTCTCCAAAGCTAACAATACAACACTATGTGTGAAACTACGTGCTTAACTTCTTCAAAACTAACGATAAAACACTGTGTGTGAAACTACTTGCTGAACTTCATGAAATCTAACTATATAGCACTGTCTGAGAAACTACATACTAAACTTCATGAAAGCTAACGAAACAACTCAGTATGTGGATCCAAGTGCTAAACTTCTACAAAAGTAACTATACAACACTGTGTGTTACATTATGTGCTTAACTTCATGAAATCTAACTATATAACATTGTATGAGAAACTACGTACTTAGTTTCATGAAAACTAACGATACAACACAGTATGTGAAACTAAGTGCTTAACTTCTCCAAAACTAACGATACAACACTGTTTCTGAAACTACTTGCTGAGCTTCTTGAAATCTACCGGTACAACACTTTGAGTGAAACTATGTGCTTAATTTCATGAAATCTAACAATGTAACACTGTATGAGAAACAACATTCTTAACTTCATGAAAACTAACGATACAACACAGTATGTGGAAATAAGTGCTTAACTTCTTCAAAAGTAACGATTCAACATTGTGTGAAAAACTGCTTGCTTAACTTCATGAAATCTAACTATATAACACTGGAGGAGAATTTACATGCATAACTTCCTGAAAACTAACGATACCACACAGTGTGTGGAACTAAGTGCTAAACTTCTTCAAAAGTAACTATACAACACTGTGTGTGAAAGTATGTGCTTAACTTCATGAAATCTGACTATATAACACTGTATGAGAAACTACGTACATAGCTTCATGAAAACTAACCATACAACACAGTATGTGAAACTAAGTGCTTAACTTCTTCAAAACTAACGATATAATATTGGGTGATAATCTACATGCTTAACTTAATGAAAACTAATAATACAACACTGTGTGTGAAACTATGTGCTTAACTTCTTCGAAACTAACGATACAACACTGTGTCTGAAACTACTTGCTGAACTTCTGGAAATCTACCGGTGCAACAGTTTGAGTGAAACTATGTGCTTAACTTCTGAAAACATACTATATAAAACTGTAGGAGATTCTACATGCTTAACTACATGAAAACTAACGATACAGCACAGTATGTGGAAATAAGTGCTAAACTTCTTCAAAAGTAACGATCCAACACTGTGTGAAACTACATGCTTAACTTCTTCAAAACTAACGATACAACACAGTGTGTCAAAGTGCGTGCTTATCTTCCTCAAAACTAACAATACCACACAGTGTATGAAACTACGTGCTTAACTTGTTCAAAACTAGCAATACAACACTGTGTGTGAAACTATGTACTTAATTTCTTCAAAATTAACAATACTACACTATGTGTGAAACTACATGCTTAACTTCTTCAAAACTAACGATACTACAGTGTGTGAAAGTACATGCTTAACTTCTTCAAAATTAACGATAAAACACTGTGTGTGAAAGTACATGCTTAATTTCTTCAAAACTAACGATACAACACTGTGTGTGAAACGATGTGCTTAAGTACATGAGAAATTACCATATAACACTGTAATAGAAACTACGTGCTCAATTACTTCAAAACTAGTGATACAACACTGTGTGTGAAAGTACATTTTTATCTCCTTCAAAACTAACGATACAACACTGTGTGTGAAACTATGTGGTTAATTTCTTCAAAACTAACAATACAGTACTGTGTGTGAAACTCATGCTTAACTTCTTCAAAACTAACAATACTACACTGTGTGTGAAAGTACATGCTTAACTTCTTCAAAACTAACGATACGACACAGTGTGTGAAACTACGTGCTTAACTTCTTCAAATCTAACGATACAACACAGTGTGTGAAACTACGTGCTTAACTTCTTCAAAACTAACAATACAACACTGTATATTAATCTAAATGCCTAACTTCTTAAAACTAAAGATACAACACTGTGTGTGAATCTATGTGCTTAACTACATGAGAATTTACCATATAACACTGTATTAGAAACTTCGTGCCTAACTTCTTCAAAACAAACAATACAACACTGTGTGTGAAACTAGGTGATTAACCCCTTCAAAACAAACAATACAACACTGTGTGTGAAACTAGGTGATTAACCCCTTCAAAACAAACGATACAACACTGTGTGTGAAACTACATGCTTAACTTCTTCAAAATTTACGATACAACACTGTGTGTGAAAGTACATGCTTAACTTCTTCAAAACTAACGATACAACACTGTGTGTGAAACTTCTTCACAACTAACGATAAAACACTGTGTGTGAAAGTAGATGCTTAATTTCTTCAAAATTAACGATACAACTCTGTGTGTGAAACGATGTGCTTAACTACATGAGAACTTACCATATAACATTGTAATAGAAACTACGTGCTCAATTACTTCAAAACTAACGATACAACACAGTGTGTGAAATTAGGTGCTTAACTTCTTGAAAACTAACGATAACAGTATATATGAAACTGCATGCTTAACTTCGTCAAAACTAACGATACAACACTGTGTGTCAACGTACATGCTTATCTTCCTGAAAACTAATGATACAACACTGTGTGTGAAACTACGTGCTTAACTTCTTCAAAACTAACAATACTACACTGTGTGTGAAAGTGCATGCTTAACTTCTTCAAAACTAGCAATACAACATTGTGTGTGAAAGTACATGGTTTACTTCTTCAAAACTAACGATACGACACTGTGTGTGAAACTATATGCTTAACTTCTTCAAAACTAATGATTCAACACTGTGTGTCAAAGTACGTGCTTAACTTCTTCAAAACTAACGATACGACACAGTGTGTGAAACCACGTGCTTAACTTCGTCAAAACTAACGATACAACATTGTGTGTGAAACTTCGTGCTTAACATCTTCAAAATAACAATACAACACTGTGTGTGAAACTACATGCTTAACTTCTTCGAAACTAACGATACAACACTGTGTGTGAAAGTACATGCTTAACTTCTTCAAAACTAACGATACAACACTGTGTGTGAAACTACGTGCTTAACTTCTTCAAAACTAACAATAAAGCACTGTATATTAATCTACATGCCTAACTTCTTAAAACTAAAGATACAACACTGTGTGTGAATCTATGTGCTTAACTACATGAGAATTTACCATATAACACTGTATTAGAAACTTCGTGCTTAACTTCTTCAAAACAAACAATACAACACTGTGTGTGAAACTACGTGATTAACCCCTTCAAAACAAACGATGCAACACTGTGTATGAAACTACATGCTTAAATTCTTCAAAATTTACGATACAACACTGTTTGTGAAAGTACTTGCTTAACTTCTTCAAAACTAACGATACAACACTGTGTGTGAAATCAGGTGTTTAACTTCTTCAAAACTAACGATACAACACTGTTTGTGTAACTGCATGCTTAACATCGTCAAAACTAACAATACAACACTGTGTGTGAAACTACATGCTTAACTTCTTCCAAACTAACGATACAACACTGTGTGTGAAAGTACATGCTTAACTTCTTCAAAACTAACGATACAACACTGTGTGTCAAACTACATGCTTAACTTCTTCAAACTAACGATACTACAGTGTGTGTGAAAGTACATGCTTAACTTCGTCAAAACTAACGATACAACACTGTGTGTCAATGTACGTGCTTATCTTCCTCAAAACTAACGATACAACACTGTGTGTCAACGTACGTGCTTATCTTCCTCAAAACAAACGATACAACACAGTGTGTGAAACTACGTGCTTAACTTGTTCAAAACTAACAATACAACACTGTGTGAAACTACATGCTTAACTTCTTCAAAACTAACAATACTACACTGTGTGTGAAAGTGGATGCTTAACTTCTTCAAAACTAACGATACAACATTGTGTGTGAAAGTACATGCTTTAATTCTTCCAAACTAACGATACGACACTGTGTGTGAAACTACATGCTTAACGTCTTCAAAACTAATATACACTGTATATTAATCTACAGTGTTACAATACTGTATATTAATCTACATGCCTAACTTCTTAAAACTAAAGATACAAAACTGTGTGTGAATCTATGTGCTTAACTACATGAGAATTTACCATATAACACTGTATTAGAAACTTCGTGCTTAACTTCTTCAAAACAAACAATACAACACTGTGTGTGAAACTAGGTGATTAACCCCTTCAAAACAAACGATACAACACTGTGTGTGAAACTACATGCTTACCTTCTTCAAAATTTACTATACAACACTGTGTGTGAAAGTACATGCTTAACTTCCTCAATACTAACGATACAACACTGTGTGTGAAATCAGGTGCTTAACTTCTTCAAAACTAACGGTACAACACTGTTTGTGTAAGTACATGCTTAATTTCTTCAAAACTAAAGATACAACACTGTGTGTGAAACTGCATGCTTAACGTCTTCAAAACTGACGATACATACTGTGTGTGAAACTACATGCTTAACGTCTTCAAAACTAACGATACAACACGGTGTGTGAAACTACATGCTTAACTTCTTCCAAACTAACGATACAACACTGTGTGTGAAACTACATGCTTAACTTCTTCAAAACTAACGATAAAACACTGTGTGTCAAACTACAAGATTAACTCCTTCAAAACAAACAATACTACAGTGTGTGTGAAAGTACTTGCTTAACTTCTTCAAAACTAACGATACAACACTGTGTGTCAACGTACGTGCTTATCTTCCTCAAAACTAACGATACAACACTGTGTGCGAGTCTATGTGCTTAACTACATGAGAATTTACCATATAACACTGTATTAGAAACTTCGTGCTTAACTTCTTCAAAACAAACAATACAACACTGTGTGTGAAACTAGGTGATTAACCCTTTCAAAACAAACGATACAACACTGTGTGTGAAACTACATGCTTAACTTCTTCAAAAGTTACGATACAACACTGTGTGTGAAAGTACTTGCTTAACTTCCTCAAAACTAACGATACAACACTGTTTGTGTAAGTACATGCTTAACTTCTTCAAAACTAACGATACAACACTGTGTGTGAAACTACATGCTTATTTTCTTCTAAACTATCAATACAACACTGTGTGTGAAAGTACATACTTAACTTCTTCAAAACTAACGATACAACACTGTGTGTCAAACTACAAGCTTAAGTTCTTCAAAACAAACGATACTACAGTGTGTGTGAAAGTGCATGCTTAACTTCTTCAAAACTAACGATACAACACTGTGTGTCAACGTACGTGCTTATCTTCCTCAAAACTAACGATACAACACTGTGTGTCAACGTACGTGCTTATCTTCCTCAAAACTAACGATACAACACAATGTGTGAAACTACGTGCTTAACTTGTTCAAAACTAACAATACAACACTGTGTGTGAAACTACATGCTTAACTTCTTCCAAACTAACGATACAACACTGTGTGTGAAAGTACATGCTTAACTCCTTCAAAATTTATGATACAACACTGTGTGTGAAAGTACATGCTTAACTTCTTCAAAAATAACGATACAACACTGTGTGTGAAATCAGGTGCTTAACTTCTTCAAAACTAACGATACAACACTGTTTGTGTAAGTACATGCTTAACTTCTTCAAAACTAACGATACAAGACTGTGTGTGAAACTACATGCTTATCTTCTTCAAAACTATCAATACACCACTGTGTGTAAAACTACATGCTTAACTTCTTCAAAACTAACGTTACAACACTGTGTGTTAATCTATGTGCTTAACTACATGAGAATTTACCATATAACACTGTATTAGAAACTTCGTGCTTAACTTCTTCAAAACAAATAATACAACACTGTGTGTGAAACTAGGTGATTAACCCCTTCAAAACAAACGATACATCACTGTGTGTGAAACTAAATGCTTAACTTCTTCAAAATTTACGATACAACACTGTGTGTGAAAGTACTTGCTTAACTTCCTCAAAACTAACGATACAACACTGTGTGTGTAAGTACATGCTTAACTTCTTCAAAACTAACGATACAACACTGTGTAAGTACATGCTTAACTTCTTCAAAACTAACGATACAACACTGTGTGTGAAACTACATGCTTATCTTCTTCAAAACTATCAATACAACACTGTGTGTGAAAGTACATGCTTAACTTCTTCAAAACTAACGATACAACACTGTGTGTCAAACTACAAGCTTAACTTCTTCAAAACAAACGATACTACAGTGTGTGTGAAAGTGCATGCTTAACTTCTTCAAAACTAACGATACAACACTGTGTGTCAACGTACGTGCTTATCTTCCTCAAAACTAACGATACAACACTGTGTGTCAACGTACGTGCTTATCTTCCTCAAAACTAACGATACAACACAGTGTGTGAAACTACGTGCTTAACTTGTTCAAAACTAACAATACAACACTGTGTGTGAAACTACATGCTTAACGTCTTCCAAACTAACGATACAACACTGTGTATGAAAGTACATGCTTAACTTCTTCAAAATTTACGATACAACACTGTGTGTGAAAGTACATGCTTAACTTCTTCAAAACTAACGATACAACACTGTGTGTGAAATCAGGTGCTTAACTTCTTCAAAACTAACGATACAACACTGTTTGTGTAAGTACATGCTTAACTTCTTCAAAACTAACGATACAACACTGTGTGTGAAACTATGTGCTTAACTTCATGGTAACTATTGATACAACACTGTGTTAAAAACTCCATGTTTCCCTCATAAAAATTAAGGATACAACACTGTCTTAGAAAGTACGACTTAACTTCATGAAAACTTACGATACAAAACTGTTTGAAAATCTACCCGCTTATCTTCATGAAATCTAATGATAAATCATGGTGTATGGAGGAAAGAGATCAGCCCCTCCAAAACCCCAACCCAGCGAACCCAGCTTCAGGTGAGATTGGGTCTCCGGCTGGGAAGTCCCACCCATCACACATCCCCCTCCATCTTCGGGGCCGCTCCCGGGTTCCAGAAGTGCCGCCCACACAGGAAAGAGATCAGCCCCTCCAAGACCCCAACTCCAGGGAGCCCAGCTTCAGGTTAGATTGGGTCTCCGGCTGGGACTGCCCACCCATCACCCATCCCCCTCCATCTTCTGGGCCGCTCCCGCCTTCCAGAAGAGCCGCCCACACAGGAAAGACATCAGCCCCTCCAAGACCCCAACCCCAGCGAGTCCAGCTTCAGGAAAGATATCAGCCCCTCCAAGACCCCAACCCCAGCGAGTCCAGCTTCAGCATCCCCAGCTTCAGCCCACAGTAAGGAAGGAGACCAGTGGAGACGGAAAGACCCCACCATCACCCACTGGAAGAAGAGATGGGAAGAAGACAGAATAAGAGATCACTCAGCAATAGAAACACCAACATGACCCCACCAGAATCCAGGGATCCAACACCAGCAAGACCCGAAAAGCACTACAAGGATGAAGAAGAGGAGACAGACCTTAAAAATTATTTCATGAAGATGATGGAGAGCCTCAAAGAAGAAACGAGGAAATCCCTTAAAGAAATAGAAGAAAAAACAAACAAAAAATCCATGAAATGGGGGAAAATTCAAGAAATAAACAAATCTCTCAAAGAATCTAAAGAGCACCAAGAAAAAACAACCAAGAAAATTAAGGAAACAGCTCAAACAGTTGAAGGATTGAAAGCTGAAATGGAAACGATAAAGAAAATACAGAATGAAGGGATGCTGGAAATAGAAAAGCTCGGTAAATGGTCTGGAACTACAGATGCAAGTATCACCAATAGAATACAAGAGATAGAAGAGAGAATCTCAGGTGTTGAAGACTCATTAGAGGATATAGAGTCGTCAACCAAAGAAAATCTCAAAACCAACAAATCCTTAACATAAAATATCCAGGAAATATGGGACACCATGAAGAAGCCAAACCTGAGAATAATAGGTATAGAAGAAGGTGAAGAACTTCAACTTAAAGGTACAGAAAACATATTCAACAAAATCATAGAAGAAAACTTCCCTAACCTAAAGAAAGACATGCCTATGAAAGTACAAGAATCTTACAGAACACCAAATAGGCTTGACCAGAAAAAGAGGTCACCTCGCCATATAATAATCATAACATCAAACCTACAGAGCAAAGAGAAAATATTAAGAGCAGCTAAAGAAAAAGGCCAAGTAATATACAAAGGCAGACCTATCTGAATTACACCTGACTTCTCAATGGAAACGATTAAAGCTAGAAGATCCTGGTCAGATGTCCTACAAACGCTAAGGGAACAAGGATGCCAGCCCAGACTACTATATCCAGCAAAGCTCTCAATTACCATAGATGGAGAAAACAAAATATTCCATGACAAAGCCAGATTTAAACAATACGTATCCATGAATCCAGCTCTACAGAAAATACTAGAAGGAAAATCTAGAGCCAAGGAAGATAACTACAGTCACAAAGACACAGGCAATATATAATCATACTTTACAAAACACTAAAAGAAAAAGGGAGGAGAAACAACACAAAATAACTTCACTAACAATAAATCAAGCACAAACAAGGATCACCAATCAATGGTCATTAATATCCCTCAATGTCAACGGCCTCAACTTGCCTATAAAAAGACACAGACTAGCAGAATGGATACGAAGACAGAACCCTTCCTTCTGCTGCATACAAGAAACACATCTCAACAACAAAGACAGACGTTATCTCAGAGTAAAGGGCTGGGAAAAGATCTTCCAATCAAACGGCCCCAAGAAACAAGCGGGCATAGCAATCCTAATATCTAACAAATTAGACTTCAAATTAAAATCAATCAAAAGAGATGAAGAAGGGCACTTCATATTCATCAAAGGAAAAATACATCAAGACAAAGTCTCGATTTTAAACATCTACGCCCCAAATACAAAGGCACCTACATTCGTGAAAGAAACATTACTAAAGCTCAAAATGCACATAAAATCTCACACACTAATAGTAGGAGACTTCAACACTCCGCTCTCACCGCTAGACAGGACCTCCAGACAGAAACTTAACAAAGAAACAAAAGAATTAATAGAAGTTATGACCCAGCTGGGTTTAACAGACATCTATAGAACATTCCATCCAAATACAAAGGGATATACCTTCTTCTCGGCACCACATGGAACCTTCTCTAAAATTGACCACATAAGAGGAAACATAGCAAATCTCCACAGATACAAAAAAATTGGAATAACCCCTGCATCTTATCAGACCACCATGCATTAACATTAGAATTCAACAATAACACAAATCGCAGAAACCCTACAAACTCATGGAGATTGAACAATGCACAATTGCACCATCCCTGGGTAAAGGAACAAATAAAAAAAGAAATTAAAGACTTCCTCGATTTCAATGAGAATGAAGACACAACATACACAAACTTATGGGACACTTTGAAAGCAGTGCTGAGAGGAAAGTTTATAGCACTAAGTGCCCACATGAAAAAACTGGAGAACAGTCATACTAGAGAATTAATAGCACAGCTGAATGTTCTAGAACAAAAAGAAGCAAACTCCCCCAGGAGGAGCAGACGCCAGGAAATAATCAAATTGAGGGCTGAAATCAATCAAGTAGAAACCAGGAAAACACTGAGAAGAATCAATGAAACAAAGAGTTGGTTCTTTGAGAAAATCAACAAAATAGACAACCCTCTGTCCAAACTAACCAAAAGACAGAGAGAGAACATGCTAATTAACAAAATCAGGGATGAAAAAGGGGACATAACAACGGACTCTGAGGAAATCAAGAGAATCATCAGGGCATACTTTGAAAATCTGTACTCCACAAAATTTGAAAATTTAAAGGAAATGGACAATTTCCTGGATAGATATCACTTGCCAAAACTAAATCAAGAACAGATAAATAATCTAAAGAGACCTATAACCCCTAATGAAATAGAAGCAGTCATCAAAAGTCTCCCAAACAAAAAAAGCCCAGGCCCAGATGGCTTCAGTGCAGAATTCTACCAGAAATTCAAAGAAGAGCTCATTCCAATACTCGTCAAAGTATTCCACACAATAGAAGCAGGAGGCTCACTGCCAAACTCTTTCTACGAGGCTACAATTACCTTGATACCCAAGCCACACAAAGACACAACTAAGAAAGAGAACTATAGACCAATTTCCCTCATGAACATTGATGCGAAAATACTCAATAAAATACTTGCAAACCGGATTCAAGAACACATCAGAAAAATCATCCACCATGATCAAGTAGGCTTCATTCCAGGAATGCAGGGATGGTTCAACATTAGAAAATCTATCAATGTAATCCACCATATTAACAATCTGCGAAAGAAAAACCACATGATCATCTCACTAGATGCTGAAAAAGCCTTTGACAAAATCCAGCACCCCTTCATGATAAAGGTCCTAGAGAGATCAGGGATAACAGGAACGTACCTGAATATAACAAAAGCAATATACAGTAAACCAACAGCTAACATCAAACTAAATGGAGAGAAACTCAAAGCAATTCCTCTAAAATCAGGAACAAGACAAGGCTGTCCACTCTCTCCATATCTCTTCAATATTGTACTTGAAGTTCTAGCTACAGCAATAAGACAACAAAAGGAGATAAAGGGGATACAAATAGGAAAAGAAGAAGTCAAACTTTCATTATTTGCAGATGATATGATACTTTACATAAGTGATCCAAAAAACTCCGCAAGGTTACTCCTAGAGCTGATAAACACCTTCAGCAATGTGGCAGGATACAAGGTAAACTCAAAAAAATCAGTGGCCCTAGTATATACAGATGATGAAGTGACTGAGAAAGAAATCAGAGAAACATCACCTTTTACAATAGCCAAAAACAGCATCAAATATCTGGGGATAATGTTAGCCAAGGAAGTGAAAGACCTGTATATCAAGAACTTTGTGTCTTTGAAGAAAGAAATCAAAGAAGATACCAGAAAATGGAAAGATCTCCCATGCTCTTGGATTGGTAGGATCAACATAATAAAAATGGCAATCTTGCCAAAAGCAGTCTATAGATTCAATGCAATCCCTATCAAAATTCCATCACAATTCTTCAAGGACCTGGAAAGAACATTAATCAACTTTATATGGAAAAACAAAAGGCCCAGGATAGCCAAAACATCCCTATATAATAAAGGAACTTCAGGAGGCATCACCATACCTGACTTCAAGCTCTATTATAGAGCTATAGTCCTGAAAACAGCTTGGTATTGGCACAAAAATAGGCAGGTAGACCAATGGAACCGAATCGAAAGCCCTAATTTTAACCCACACACCTATGAACACCTGATTTTTGACAAAGAAGCTAAAACTGTACAGTGGAAAAAGAAAGCATCTTCAACAAATGGTGCTGGCATAACTGGGTACTGGTATGCAGAAGACTGCAGATAGATCCATGTTTATCGCCTTGTACAAAACTTAAGTCCAAATGGATCAAAGATCTCAACATACATCCAGCCACACTGAAACTTTTAGAAGAGAAAGTGGGAGATACTCTTCAACGAGTTGGTACAGGAGACCACTTCCTAAACATAACACCAGTGGCACAGGCACTGAGGTCGACAATTAACAAATGGGACCTTCTGAAACTAAAAAGCTTCTGTAAGGCAAAGGACACAGTCAAAAAGACAAAAAGGCAGGCCACAGAATGGGAAAAGATATTCACTAACCCTACATCTGACAGAGGGCTAATCTCCAAAATTTACAAAGAACTCAAGAAACAAGTCTCCAAAACACCAAAGGATCCACTTGAAAGGTGGGGTACAGAGCTAAATAGAGAATTCTCAGTAGAGGAGGCTAAAATGGCCAAGAGACACTTAAGAAAGTGCTCAACATCCTTAGCCATCAGGGAAATGCAAATCAAAACAACTCTGAGATACCATCTTACTCCTGTCAGAATGGCTAGAATCAATAACACCGAAGACAATTTATGCTGGAGAGGATGTGGAGAGAGAGGAACACTCCTCCACTGCTGGTGGGAATGCCGACTCATACAGCCTCTTTGGAAATCAGTATGGAGATTCCTCAGGAAAATGGGAATTAATCTACCACTAGACCCAGCAATTCCACTCTTAGGCATTTATCCAAATGAGGCAGGTTCATACAACAAGGGCATCTGCTCCACTATGTTCATAGCAGCATTGTTTGTAATAGCCAGAACCTGGAAGCAACCTAGATGCCCCTCAACTGAAGAGTGGATAGAGAAAATGTGGTACATTTACACAATGGAGTATTACTCAGCAGAAAAAAACAATGGAATCTTGAAATTCACAGGGAAATGGATAGCACTGGAAGAAACCATCCTGAGTGAGGTAACCCAGTCGCAAAAAGACAAACATGGTATGTACTCACTCATATATGGATTCTAGATATGGATCAGGATAGTGCCAGTCTGCACTTCCACAGATAGAGAGTCTGGGAAACAGGAAAGAACCTAAAAGATATGCATATATGCATAGTACCCAAGAGAAGAGGATGGAGACAAGATCCTCTGAATGGATGGGGAACACGGGGAGGGTGGGGGGAGTGGGACCTGGGAAGAATAGAGGGAGTAAAGAGGAAGGGAGTTGGTCATGGGGGAACAGGAAGTTGAGGGGGTGGGGGTAGAATAGGGGGAAGAGGGAATCATAGGATCGAAGACAGATCAGGCACCAGAGTGACCTCGAGTGATCTAAAGGTATAACATCAATTGGCAAGATAAGCAATAGTGGAGGGACCACCTCGAATGCCCATTCCTGATAATGAACTTGATGTCTATAACCACCCAGGAGCCTTCATCCTGTGACTGATGGAAGCAGAGGCAAACACACAACTAAGCACTGAACTGAACCCAAGGAACCCAGTGACAGAGAGAGAGGAGTGATGAGCAAATTGGCAAAGAATGGGCTGGCAAAACCAGCAGAGACAGCTGATCTGAACAGGGGAGTGCTCTTGGACCCCAGACCGACAGTGGGGAGGCCAGCATGGGACTGATCTGGACCCCCCCAATGTGAGTGTCAGTGAGAAGGCCTGGGCAACCTATGGGGCCCTGAGCTGTGGATCAGTGTCTATCCCTGGTATACAAACTGTCTTCATGTGCCTATAGCACAAAGAGAGATGCTCTCTCAGCCTGGACTCTTAGGGGAGTACCTTGACCCTACCAAGAGTAAAATGACAGACTCTAGATATCCCCTATGTGGAAGGATTTGGCAATAGGGTGGGAGGGATGGGGGAAGGGGAGTGTGGGAGGAGGGGAGGGAGAGGGAACTGGGATTGACATGTAAAACAAGCTATTTAAAATTAAAATAAAAAATGATAATAAAAAACACGGTGTATGAAACTACATGCTTAACTTGATGAAAACCAAGCATACAAAGCTGTTTGAGAATCTACATGATTAACTTCATGAGAACTTATGATATAACACTGTAGGAGAAACTACGTGCCTGACTAGATGAAAAATAATGGAACAACACTGTGCGTGAATCTACGTGCTTAACCTCTTCAAAGCTAACCATACACACTATGTGTGAAATACGTTTCTGAAGTTCATGAAGACTAAATGTACAAAACTGTTTGTGAAACTACGTGCTTAACTTCTTCAAAACTAGCGATACAACACTCTGTGTAAAACTATGTGCTTAACTTCATGAAATCTAACTCTATAACACTATATGAGAAACTACATACTTCATGAAAACAAACAATACAACACTGTATGTGAAACTAAGTGCTTAATTTCTTGATAACTAATGAAACAACACTGTGTGAGAATCTTGTTGGGTAACTACTTAAACACACGATACAATACTGTGTGAGAAACTGCTTGCTTAACTTCATGAAACCTAACGATACAAACCTGATTGAGAATCTACCTGCTTAACTTCAATGAAACTAATGATACAGCATAGTATGTGGAACTAAGTGCTTAACTTATTCAAAACTAACGATACAACATTGTGTGAGAACCTCTTGCTTAACTTCTTCAAAACTAACGATACAACACTGTGTGAGAATCTTGTTGAGTAACTACTTAAAAGCAAACGATACAACACTGTGTGAGAAACTACTTGCTTAACTTCATGAAACATAACGATACAAACCTGTTTGAGAACCTACCTGCTTAACTTCATGAAAACTAACGATACAACACAGTATGTGAAATGAAGTGCTTAACTTCTTCAAAACTAACGATATAACATTGTGTGAGAAGCTACGTGCTTAACTTCATGAAAACTAATGATACAACACTGTGTGTGAAACTCCGTGCTTAGCTTCATGAAAACTATTGATACAACACGGTGTGAGAAACTACATGCTTAACTTCGTAAAAAGTAATGATAGAATACTGTGTTTTAAACTACATGCTTAACGTCATGAAAACTAACAATACAAAACTGTGTGAAAATCTACCTGCTTAATTTCACGAAATCTAACGATAAAACACGGTGTATGAAACTAAGTGCTTAACTTCATGAAAACAAACGATACAATATAGTATGTGAAACTAAGTGCTTAACTCCTCGAAACTAACGATACACCACTGTGAGTGAAACTATGTGCTTTACTTCTGCAAAACTAACGATACAACACCGTGTGTGAATCTATGTGCTTAACTTCATGAAACCTAACTATATAACACTAAATGAGAAACTACGAACTTGACTTGATGAAAACTAACAATACAACACAGTATGTGAAACTAAGTGCTTAACATCTCCAAAATTAACTATACAACATTGTGTGAGAAGCTAGGTGCCTAACTTCATGAAAACTAACGATACAAAACTGTGTGTGAAACTTCGTGCTTAACGTCTTCAAAACTAACGATACAACACTGTGTGTAAAACTATGTGCTTAACTTCAAGAAAACTTACTATGTACCACTGTAGGAGATTCTGCATGTGTAACTTCATGAAAAGTATTGATACAACATAGTATGTGAAACTAAGTGCTTAACTTCTTGAAAACTAACGATACAACATTATGTGAGAAACTACGTGCTTAAATTCTTCAAAATTAACGATACAACACTGTGTGTGAAACTATGTGCTTAACTTCATGGTAACTATTTATACAACACTGTGTTAAATCCTCCATGTTTACCTCATAAAAATTGACGATACAACACTGTGTTAGAAAGTAGGACTTAACTTCATGAAAACTAACGATAAAAACTGTGTGAGAATCTACCTGTTTAACTTCATGAAGTCTAACAATAAAACACGGCATATGAAACTACGTTCTTCACTTCAGGAAACCTAATGATAAAACCTGTTTGAGAATCTATCTGCTTAACTACATGAAAACTAATGAGACAACACTGTGTGTAAAACTATGTGCTTAACTTCAAGAAAACTTACTATATAACACTGTATGAGGATCTGTATGCTTAGCTTCATGAACACTAAAGATACAAAACTGTTTGAGATACTAATTGCTTAACTTAACGACAACTATTGATACAACACTGTGCGAAAATTACAGGCTTACCTTTATAAAAAGTAAGGATATAACACTGTAAGAAACTACGTGGTTAACTTCATGAAACTAAATATACAAAACTGTTTGAGAATCTACCTGCTTAACTTCATGAAATCTAACGATAAAACACGGTATATGAAACTAAGTACTTAACTTCTTGAAAACTAACGATACAACACAGTATGTGAAACTATGTGCTTAACTTTTCAAAACTAACGATACAACATTGTGTGGGAAACTACGTGCTTAACTTCATGAAAACTAACGATACAACACTGTTGGTGAAACTACGTGCTTAACTTCTTCAAACTAAGGATACAACACTGCGTGTGAAACTATGTGCTTAACCTCATTTAAACTAACGATACAAAACTGTTTTAAAATCTACCTGCTTAACTTCATGAAATCTAACGATAAAACACCGTATATGAAATTACGTGCTTAACTTCATGAAAACTAATGATACAAAGCTCTTTGAGAATCTACATGCTTAACTTCATGAAAACTAATGATACAACACTGTCTGTGAAACTAACTGCTTAACTTCTTCAAAACCAGCAATACAACACTGTGTGTGAAACTACTTGCTGAACTTCCTGAAAACTAACGATAGAAAACTGTTTGAAAATCTACCTTCTTATCTTCATGAATCTAACGATAAAACACGGTGTATGAAACCACATGCTTAACTTGATGAAAACCAAGCATACAAAGCTGTTTGAGAATCTACATGATTAACTTCATGAGAACTTATGATATAACACTGTAGGAGAAACTACGTGCTTGATTAGATGAAAAATAACGAAACCACACTGGGCTTGAATATATGTGCTTAACCTCTTCAAAGCTAACGACACACACTATGTGTGAAATACATTGCTGAAGTTCATGAAAACTAAATGTACAAAACTGTGTGTGAAACTACGTGCTTAACTTCTTCAAAACTAATGATACAACACTCTGTGTAAAACTATGTGCTTAACTTCATGAAATCTAACTCTATAACACTATATGAGAAACTATGTACTTCATGAAAACAAACAATACAACACTGTATGTGAAACTAAGTGCTTAACTTCTTCATAACTAACGAAACAACACTGTGTGAGAATCTTGTTGGGTAGCTACTTAAAAACAAATGATACAACAATGTGTGAAAAACAGCTTGCTTAACTTCATGAAACCTAACAATACAAACCTGATTAAGAATCTACCTGCTTAACTTCATTGAAACTAACGATACAGCATAGTATGTGGAACTAAGTGCTTAACTTATTGAAAACTAACGATACAACATTGTGTGAGAACCTCGTGCTTAACTTCTTCAAAAGTAACGATACAACACTGTGTGAGAATCTTGTTGAGTAACTACTTAAAAACAAACGATACAACACTGTGTGAGAAACTACGTGCTTAAATACATGAAAACTAACGTTACGACACTGTGTGAATCTAGGTGCGTAACTTCTTCAAAACTAGCAGTACAACACTGTGTGTGAAACTATGTGCTTAACTTCATGAAAACTTACGATATAACACTGTATTAGAAACTACGTGCTTAACTTCTTCAAAACTGACGATACAACACCGTGTGTCAATCTATGTGCTTAACTTCTTCAAAACTAAGGATACAACACTGTGTGTGAAACTGCTTGAAGTTTATGAAAACTAAATGTACAACACTGTGTTTGAAACTACGTGCTTAACTTCTTCAAAACTAACGATACAACACTGTGTGTGAAACTACGTGCTTAGCTTCATGAAAACTATTGATACAACACTGTGTGTGAAACTACTTGGTGAACTTTATGAAAACTAAATGTACAACATTGTGTTTGAAACTACGTGCATATCTTCTTCAAAACTAACGATACAACACTGTGTGTGAAACTACGTGCTTAGCTTCATGAAAACTATTGATACTACACTCTGTGAGAAACTACTTGGTGAACTTTATGAAAACTAAATGTACAACACTGTGTTTGAAACTACGTGCTTAATTTCTTCAAAATTATCGATACAACACTGTGTGTGAAATTATGTGATTAGCTTCATGAAAACTGTTGATACAACACTGTGTGAGAAACTACATGCTTACCTTCATAAAAAGTAATGATAGAACACTGTTTTAAACTACATGCTTAACTTCATGAAAAGTAACGATACAAAACTGTATGAAAGTCTACCTGCTTAACTTCATAAAATCTAACGATGAAACACGTTATATGAAACTAACTGCTTAACTTCATGAAAACAAACGATACAACATAGTATGTGAAACTAATTGCTTAACTTCCTCGAAACTATCGATACAACACTGTGTGTGAAACTACGTGCTTAACTTCTTCAAAACTAATGATACAACACTGTGTGTGAAACTATGTGCTTAACTTCATGAAATCTAACTGTATAACTCTAAATGAGAAACTACGACTTGACTTGATGAAAACTAACAATACAACACAGTATGTGAAACTAAGTGCTTAACATCTCCAAAATTAATGATACAGCATTGTGTGAGAAGCTAGGTGCCTAAATTCAAGAAAACTAACAATACAACACTGTGTGTGAAACTACTTGCTGAACTTAATGAAAACTAAATGTACAAAACTGTGTGTGAAACTTCGTGCTTAACTTCTTCAAAACTAACGATACAACACTGTGTGTAATATATGTGCTTAACTTCAAGAAAACGTACTACATACCACTGTAGGAGATTCTACATGCTTAACTTCATGAAAAGTAATGATACAACATAGTATGTGAAATTAAGTGCTTAACTTCTTCAAAACTAACTATACAACAAAGTGTGAGAAACTACGTGCTTAACTTCTTCAAAACTAACGATACAACACTGTGTGAAACTACTTGCTGAACTTCATGAAAATTAACGATACAACACTGTGTGTGAAACTATGTGCTTAACTTCATGAAAACTATGGATACAACCCTGTGTTAAAAACTACATGTTTACCTCATAAAAATTAACGATACAACACTGTGTTAGAAAGTAGGACTTAACTTCATGAAAACTATCGATAAAAACTGTGTGAGAATCTACCTGGTTAACTTCATGAGGTCTAACAATAAAACACGGTATATGAAACTAAAATACGTGCTTAACTTCAAGAAACCTAACGATAAAAACTGTTTGAGAATCTACCTGCTTAACTTCATGAAAACTAATGAGACAACACTGTGTGTAAAACTATGTGCTTAACTTCAAGAAAACTTACTATATAACACTGTATGAGAATATGTATGCTTAGCTTCATGAAAACTAAAGATACAAAACTGTTTGAGGTACTAATTGCTTAACTTAACTATTGATACAACACTGTGCGAAAATTACAGGCTTACCTTTATAAAACGTAACGATATAACACTGTTAGAAACTACATGGTTAACTTCATGAAACTAAATATACAAAACTGTTTGAGAATCTACCTGCTTAACTTCATGAAATCTAATGATAAATAACGGTATATGAAACTAAGTACTTAACTTCTTGAAAATTAACGATACAACACAGTATGTGAAACTATGTGCTTAACTTTTCAAAACTAACGATGCAACATTGTGTGGGAAACTACGTGCTTAACTTCATGAAAACTAACGATACAACACTGTGGGTGAAACTACGTGCTTAACTTCTTCAAACTAAGGATACAGCACTGTGTGTGAATCTATGTGCTTAACTTCATGAAAACTAATGATACAAAGCTGTTTGAGAATCTACATGCTTAACTTCATGAAAACTAAAAATACAACACTGTGTGTGAAACTAACTACTTAACTTCTTCAAAACCAGCAATACAACACTGTGTGTGAAACTACTTGCTGAACTTCCTGAAAACCAACTATAAAACACTGTGTAGAAACTATGTTTTCAACTTCATGAAAACTGACGATACAAAACTGTTTGAAAATCTACCTGCATATCTTCATGAAATCTAACGATAAACCATGGTATATGAAACTGCATGCTTAACTTGATGAAAACCAAGCATACAAAGCTATTTGAGAATCTACGTGATTAACTTCCTGACAACTTATGATATAACACTGTAGGAGAAACTACGTGCCTGACTAGATGAAAAATAAGGAAACAACACTGTGCATGAATCTACGTGCTTACGTTCTTCAAAGCTAACGATACAACACTGTGTGTGAAACTACTTACTTAACTTCATGAAAACTAAAGATACAACATAGTATGTGGAACTAAGTGCTTAACTTCTTCAAAACTAACGATATAACATTGTGTGAGAAAGTACGTGCTTAACTTCATGAAAACTAACGATAGAACACTGTGTGTGAAACTACGTGCTTAACTTCTTCAAAACTAACTATGCACCATTGTGTGTGAAACTACATACTTAACTTCTTCAAAACTAACGATACAACACTGTGTGTGAAAATACTTGCTGAACTTCATGAAAGCTACCGTTACAACACTGTGTGTAAAACTATGTGCTTAACTTCATGAAAACTTACTATACAACACTGTAGGAGAATCTTCATGCTTAACTTCATGAAAACTAACAATACAACATAGTATGTGGAACTAAGAGCTTAACTTTTCAAAACTAACGAAACAACATTGTGTGAGAAACTACGTGCTTTGCTTCATGAAAACGAACGATACAATACCGTGTTGAAACTACGTGCTTAACTTCTTCAAATCTAAGGATACAACACTGTGTGTGAAACTACATGTTTACCTTCATGAAAATTAAGGATACAACACTGTGTGTGAAACTACGTGCTTAACTTCTTCAAAATTAACGATACAACACTGTATGTGAAACTGCATGCTTACCTTCAAAAAAAGTAACGATAAAACACTGTTTTAAACTACATGCTTACCTTCATGAAAACTAACGATACAAAACTGTATGAAAGTCTACGTGCTTAACTTCATGAAATCTAACGTTAAAACACGGTATATGAAACTAAGTGCTTAACTTCATGAAAACTAACGATACAACACTGTGTGTGAAACTATGTGCTCAACTTCTTCAAAACTAACTATACAACATTGTGTGTGAAACTACGTGCTTAACTTCTTAAAACCAAAGGATACAACACTGTGTGTGAAACTACTTGCTGAACTTCATGAAAACTACCGGTACAACACTTTGAGTGAAACTATGTGCTTAATTTCATGAAAATTTATGATACAACACTGTGTGTAAAACTATTTGCATAACTTCATGAAAATTTACTATATAATACTGTAGCAGAATCTTCATGCTTAACTTCATGAAAAGTAACGATACAACACAGTTGTGGAACTAAGTGCTTAACTTCTTCAAAACTAACGATACAACCTTGTGTGAGAAACTTTGTGCTTAACTTCTTCAAAACTAAGGATACAACACTGTGTGTAAAACTATGTGCTTAACATCATGAAAACTTACTATATAACACTGTAGGAGAATCTACATGCTTAACTTCATGAAAACTAACGATACAACATAGTAAGTGGAATTAAGTGCTTAACTTTTCAAAACAAAAGACACAACATTGTGTGACAAACTACGTGCTTAGCTTCATGAACTCTAACGATAAAACACGGTATATGAAACTAAGCGCTTAACTTCATGTAAACTAATGATAAAACATAGTATATGAAACTAAGTGCTTAACTTCTTCAAAACTAACGATACAACACTGTGTGTGAAACTATGTGTCTAACGTCATGAGAACTCACAATATAACACTGTAGGAGAAACTACTTTTGTAACTTCATGAAAAATGACGAAATAACACTGTGCATGAATCTACGTGCTTAACGTCTTCAAAACTAACGATACAACACTGTGTGTGAAATAACTTGCTGAAGTTCATGAAAACTAACAATTCAACACTGTATGAGAAACTACATACTTAACTTCATGAAAACTCACTATATAACACTATATGAGAAACTACGTTCTTAGCTTCATGAAACTAATGATACAACACGGTATGTGAAACTAAGTGCCTAACTTCTTCAAAACTGACGATACAACATTTTGTGAGAAACTACGTGCTTAACTTCATGAAAACTAACAATACAACACTGTGTGTGAAACTACATGCTTAACTTCTTCAAAACTAACTATGCAACATTGTATGTGAAACTACATGCTTAACATCTTCAAAAATAATGATACAACACTGTGTGTGAAACTACTTGCTAAACTTCATGAAAACTACGGGTACAACACTTTGAGTGAAACTATGTGCTTAACTGCATGAAAACTTATGATACAACACTGTGTGTAAAACTATGTGCTTAACTTCATGAAAACTTATGTAAAACTATGTGCTTAAGGTCATGAAAACTTACTATATAACACTGTAGGAGAATCTTCATGCTTAACCTCATGGAAATTAATGATACAACATAGTATGTGGAAGTAAGTGCTTAACTTTTCAAAACTAACGATACAACATTGTGTGAGAAACTACGTGCTTAGCTTCATGAAAATTAACGACACAACACCGTGTTTGAAACTAAGTGCTTAACTTCTTCAAAACAAAGGATACAACACTGGGTGTGAAACTACTTGGTGAACTTCATGAAAAGTATATATACAACACTGTGTGTGAACCTATGTGCTTAACTTCATGAAAATAACCGGTACAACACTTTGAGTGAAATTATGCTTAACTTCATGAAAACCTACAATATAACACTGTAGGAGAATCTACATGCTTAACTATAGGAAAACTAACGAAACAACATAGTATGAGGAACTAAGTGCTTAACTTTTCAAAACTAACGATAAAACATTGTGTGTGAAACTACGTGCTTCACTTCTTCAAAACTAAGGATACAACACTGTGTGTGAAACTACATGCTTAACTTCTTCAAAACTAACTATACAACATTGTGTGTGACACTACATGCTTAACTTCTTCAAACCGAACGATACAACACTGTGTGTGAAACGACTTGCTGGACTTCATGAAAACTACCAGTACAACACTTTGAGTGAATCTATGTGATTAACTTCATGAAAACATATGATACAACACTGTGTGTAAAACTATGTGCTTAACTGCATGAAAACTTACTATATAAAACTGTAGGAGAATCTACATGCTTAACTTCATGAAATCTAACGATACAACACTGTGTGAGAAACAACATGCTTACCTTCATAAAAAGTAACGATAAAACAATGTGTTTTAAACTACATGCTTAACTTCATGAAAACTAATGATACAACATAGTATGTGAAACTAAGTGCTTAACTTCTTCAAAACTACCGGTACAACACTTTGAGTGAAACTATGTGCTTAACTTCATGAAAACTTATGACACAACACTGTGTGTAAAATTATGTGCTTACCTTCATGAAAACTTACTACATAACACTGTAGGAGAAACTACGTGATTAACGTCATGAAAAATAACGAAATAACACTGTGATGAATCTACGTGCTTAACGTCTTCAAAACTAACGATACAACAATGTGTGAGAAAATATGTGCTTAACTTCATGAAAACTTGCTATATAACACTGTAGGAGAATCTACATGCTTAACATCATGAAAACTAACGATACAACATAGTATGTGGAACTAAGTGCTTAACTTCCAAACTAACGATACAACATTGTGTGAGAAACTTTGTGCTTAACTTCATGAAAACTAATGATACAACACTGTGTGTGAAACTATATGCTTAACTTCTTCAAAACTAACGATACAACACAGTATGTGGAACTAAGTGCTAAAGTTTTTCAAAACTAGTGATACAACACTGTGTTTGAAATTACTTGTTGAATTTCAAGAAACATCAGGATACAACACTGTGTGTGAAACTATGTGCTTAACTTCATGAGAACTTACAATATAACACTGTAGGAGAAACTACGTGCTTAACTTCATGAAAAATAAGGAAATAACACTGTGCCTGAATCTACGTGCTTAACGTCTTCAAAACTAACGATACAACACTGTGTGTGAAATGACTTGCTGAAGTTCATTAAACTAACAATACAACACAGTATGTGAAACTAAGTGCCTAACTTCTTCAAAACTAACGATATATCATTGTGTGAGAAGCTATGTGCTTAACGTCATGAAAACTAACAATACAACACTGTGTGTTAAACTACGTGCTTAACTCTTCAAAACTAACGATACAACATTGTGGGAGAAACTTCGTGCTTAACCTCATGAAAACTAAGGATATAACAATGTGTGTGAAACTACGTGCTTAACTTCTTCAAAACTAAGGATACAACACTGTGTGTGCAACTAAGTGATTAGCTTCATGAAATCTAACGACATAACACGGTATATGAAACTAAGTGCTTAACTTCATGAAAACTAACGATACAACATTGTGAGTGAAACTACGTTGTTAACTTCATCAAAACGAACGATACAACACTATGTGTAAAACTATGTGCTTAACATCATGAAAACTTACTATATAACACTGTAGGAGATCTACATGCTTAACTTTATGAAAACAAACGATACAACGTAGTATGAGGAACTAAGTGCTTAACTTTTCAAAACTAACGATACAATATTATGTGAGAAACTTCGTGCTTAGCTTCATGAAATCTAACGATAAAACACGGTATGTGAAAATACGTGCTTAACTTCTTCAAAACTAAGGATACAACACTGTGTTTGAAATTACTTGCTGCACTTCCAGAAACCTCACGATATAACACTGTGGGTGAAACTATGTGCTTAACTTCATGAGAACTTACAAAATAACACTGTAGGAGAAACTACGTGCTTAACTTCATGAAAAATAACGAAATAACGATGTGCATGAATCTACGTGCTTAACGTCTTCAAAACTAAAGATACACCACTGTGTGTGAATATATGTGCTTAACTTCATGAAAACTTACTATACAACAATATAGTAGAATCTAAATGCTTAACTTCATGAAAACTAACAATACAACACAGTATGTGGAACTATGTGCTTCTTGAAAACTAAAGATAAAACATTGTGTGAGAAACTACGTGCTTAACTTCGTGAAAACTAACGATACAAAACTGTGTGTGAAACTACGTGCTTAACTTCCTCAAAATTAACTATACAACATTGTGTGTGAAACTACATGCTTACCTTCTTCAAAACTAGCGATACAACACTGTGTGTGAAACTACTTCCTGAACTTCATGAAAACTACTGGTACAACATTGTGTGTAAAACTATGTGCTTAACTTCATGAAAACTTATGACACAACACTGTGTAAAACTATGTGCTTAACTTCATGAACACTTACTGGATAACACTGTAGGAGAATCTACATGCTTACCTTCATGAAAACTAACGATACAACACAGTATGTGGAAATAAGTGCTTAATGTCATGAAAACTAACGATACAACACTGTGTGTGAAATTACATGCTTAACTTCTTCAAAACTAACTATGCAACATTGTGTGTGAAACAACGTGCTTAACTTCTTCAAAACTAACGATACAAGACTGTGTGTGAAAACTTGCTGAATTTCATAAAAACTATCGGTAAAACACTTTGAGTGAGACTACGTGCTTAATTTCATGAAAACTTATGATACAACACTGTGTGTGAAACTACTTGCTGAACTTCCTGAAAATTACTGGTACAACACTTTGAGTGAAACTATGTGCTTTACTTCATGGAAAATTAAGATACAATACTGTGTGTAAAACTATGTGATTAACTTCATGAACACTTAATATATAAAACTGTAGGAGAATCAAAATGCTTAACTTCATGAAAACTAACGATACAACACAGTATGTGGAACTAAGTGCTTAACTTCTTCAAAACTAACGATCCAACACTGTGTGTGAAAATATGTGCTTAATTTCATGAAATGTAACTATATAACACTGTATGACAAACTACGTACTTAGCTTCATGAAAACTAGCGATACAAGACAGTATGTGAAACTAAGTCCCTAACTTCTTCAAAACTAACGATAAAACATTGTGTGTGACTCTATGTGCTTAACCTCATGAAAACTAACGATACAACACTGTGTGTGAAATTACGTGCTTAACTTCTTCAAAACTAACTATGCAACATTGTTTGTGTATCTATGTGCTTATCTTCTTCAAAACTAATGATACAACACTGTGTGTGAAACTAATTGCTGAATTTCATGAAAACTACCGGTACAACACTTTGAGTGAAACTATATGCTTAACTTCATGAAAACTCATGATACAACACTGTGTGTAAAACTATGTGCTTAACTTTATGAATACTTAGTATATAATACTGTAGGCGAATCTACATGCTTAACTTCCTGAAAACTAACGATACAAAACAGTATGTGGATATAAGTGCTAAACTTCTTCAAAACTAACTATACAACATTGTGTGAGAAACTTCGTGCTTAACTTCATGAAATATAACTATATAACACTGTATGAGAAACTATGTGCTTAACTTCATGAAAACTAACGATACAACAAAGTATGTGGAACTAAGTGCTAAACTTCTTCAAAACTAACGATACAACACTGTCTGTGAAAATATGTGCTTAACACTTGAAATCTAACTATATAAAAGTGTATGATAAACTACGTACTTACCTACATGAAAACTAACGATACAACACAGTATGTGGAACTAAGTCCTAAACTTCTTCAAAACTAACGATACAACACTGTGTGTGAAAATATGTGCTTAACATCATGAAATCTAACTATATAACACTGTATGAAAAACTATGTACTTAGCTTCATGAAAACTAACGATACAACACAGCATGTGAAACTACATGCCTAACTTCTTCAAAACTAATGATATAATATTGGGTGAGAAGCTACGTGCTTAACTTCATGAAAACTAACGATACAACAGTGTGTGTGAAACTACGTGCTTAACTTCTTCAAATCTAAGGATACAACACTGTGTGTGAAACTACATTGTGAACTTACTGAAAACTAAATGTTCAATACTGTGTGTGAAGCTACGTGCTTAACTTCTTCAAAACTAACTATACAACACTGTGTGTAAAACTATGTGCTTAACGTCATGAAAACTTACTATATAACAATGTAGGAGAATCTACATGCTTAACTTCATGAAAACTAACGATACAACATAGTATGTGGAACTAAGTGCTAAACTTTTCAAAACTAAAGATACAACATTGTGTGAGAAACTACGTGCTTAGCTTCATGAAATCTAACGATAAAACGTGGTATATGAAACTAAGTGCTTATCTTCATGAAAACTAACGATACAACATAGAATATGAAACTAAGTGCTTAACTTCTTCAAAACTAACGATACAACACTGTGTTTGAAATTACTTGCTGAACTTCTAGAAACCTCACGATACAACACGGTGTGAAACTATGTGCTTAACTTAATGAAAAATAACGAAATAACACTGTGCATGAATCTACGTGCTTAACGTCTTCAAAACTAACGGTACAATTCTGTGTGTGAAAATATGTTCTTAACTTCATGAAAACTTACTATACAACACTATAGGAGAATCTACATCCTTAACTTCATGAAAACTAACGATACAACATAGTATTTGGAACTAAGTGCTTAACTTCTTTAAAACTAACTATACAAAATTGTGTGAGAAACTACGTCCTTAACTTCATGAAAACTAACGATACAACACTGTGTGTAAAACTACGTGCTTAACTTCCTCAAAACTAACTATGCAACCTTGTGTGTGAAACTACCTGCTTATCTTCTTCAAAACTAACTATGCAACAATGTGTGTGAAAATACTTGCTGAACTTCATGAAACCTACCCGTACAACACTGTGTGTAAAACTATGTGCTTAACTTCATGAGAACTTACAATAGAACAGTGTAGGAGAAACTTCGTACTTACCTTCATGAACAATAACGAAATAACACTGTGCAGGATCTACGTGCTTAACTTCTTCAAAACTAACTAAGCTACATTGTGAGCGAAACTATGTGCTTAACTTCTTCAAAACTAACGATATAACACTGTGTGCGAAACTACTTGCTAAATTTCATGAAAAGTATCGGTACAACACTCTGAGTGAAACTATGTGCTTAACTTGATGAAAACTTATGATAAAACACTGTGTGTAAAACTATGTGCTTCACTTCATGGAAACTTGCTATATAACACTGTAGGAGAATCTACATGCTTAACTTCATGAAAACTAACGATACAACACAGTATGTTGAAATAAGTGCTTAAATTCTTCAAAACTAACGATACAACATTGTGTGAGAAACTTCATGCTTAACTTCATGAAATATAACTATATAACACTGTATGAGAAACTACATACTTAAGTTCATGAAAAGTAACGATACAACACAGTATGTGGAACTAAGTGCTAAACTTCTTCAAAAGTAACGATACAACACTGTGTGTGAAAATATGTGCTAAACTTCATGAAATCTAACTATATTACACTGTATGAGAAACTACGTTATTAGCTTCATGAAAACTAACGATACAACACAGTATGTGAAACTAAGCGCCTAACTTCTTCAAAACTAACGATATAACACTGTGTGTGAAATTACTTCCTGAATTTAATGAAAACTACCGGTACAACACTTTGAGTGAATCTATGTGCTTAACTTCATGAAAACTTACTATATAACACTGTAGGAGAATCTACATGCTTAACTTCATGAAAAGTAACGATACAACACAGTATGTGGAAATAAGTGCTTAACTTCTTCAAAACTAACGATACAACATTGTGTGAGAAACTTCGTGCTTAACTCCATGAATTCTAACTATATAACACTGTATGAGAAACTATGTACTTAACTTCATGAAAACTAACGATACAATACCGTATGTGGAACTAAGTGTTAAACTTCTTCAAAAGTAACGATACAACACTATATGTGAAACTACATGCTGAACTTCATGAAAACTACCGGTACAACACTTTGAGTGAAACCATGTGCTTAACTTCTTGAAAACTTACTATATATAACTGTAGGAGGATCTACATGCTTAACTTCATGAAAACTAACGATACAACACAGTATGTGGAAATAAATGCTTAACTTCTTCAAAACTAACGATTCAACACTGTGTTTGAAAGTATGTGCTTAACTTCATGAAATCTAACTATATAACACTATGAGAATCTACGTTCTTAGCTTCATGAAGACTAATGATACAACACAGTATGTGAAACTAAGTGCTTAACTTCGTCAAAACAACGATATAATATTGGGTGAGAATCTACGTGCTTAACTTTATGAAAACTAACGATACAACACTGTGTGTGAGACTATGTGCTTAACTTCTTCAACACTAACGATACAACACTGTGTGTGAAACTACATGCTGAACTTCATGAAAACTACCGGTACAACACTTTGAGTGAAACCATGTGCTTAACTTCATGAAAACTTACTATATAAAACTGTAGGAGAATCTACATGCTTAACTTCATGAAAACTAACGATACAACACATTATGTGGAAATAAGTGCTAAACTTCTTCAAAAATAGCTATACAACACTGTGTCTGAAAGTATGTGCGTAACTTCATGAAATCTGACTAGATAACACTGTATGAGAAACTACGTACTTAGCTTCATGATAACTAACGATACAACACAGTATGTGCACCTAAGTGCTCAACTTCTTCAAAACTAACGATACAAAACTGTGCGTGAAACTACGTGCTTAACTTCTTCAAAACTAACGATACAACACTGTGTGTAACTGCTTGCTTAACTTCATGAAATTTACCGGTACAACACTTTGAGTGAAACTATGTGCTTAACTTCATGAAAACTTATGATGCAACTCTGTGTGTAAAACTATGTCCTTAACTTCATGAAAACTTACTATATAACACTGTAGAAGAATGTACATGCTTAACTTCATGAAAACTAACGATACAACACAGTATGTGGAAATAAGTGCTTAACTTCTTCAAAACTAACGATATAACATTGTGTGAGAAACTGTGTGCTTAACTTCATGAAATGTAACTATATAACACTGTCTGAGAAACTACATACTTAAGTTCATGAAAACTAACGATACAACACAGTATGTGGAACTAAGTGCTAAACTTCTTCAAAAGTAACTATACAACACTGTGTGTGAAAGTAAGTGCTTAACTTCATGAAATCTAACAATATAACACTGTATGATAAACAACGTACTTAGCTTTATGAAAACTAACGATACAACACAGTATGTCTAACTAAGTTCTTAACTTCTTCAGAACTAACGGTATAATATTGGGTGAGAATATACGTGCTGAACTCTATGAAAACTAATGATAGAACACTGTGTGTGACAATATGTGCTTAACTTCTTCAAAACTAACGATACAACACTGTGTCTGAAACTACATGCTGAACTTCATGAAAACTTACTATATAAAACTGTAGGAGAATCTACATGCTTAACTTCATGAAAACTAAGGATACAACACAGTATGTGGAAATTTGTGCTTAACTTCTTCAACAGTGACGATACAACACTGTCTGTGAAAACATATGCTTAACTTCATGAAATCTAACTATATAACACTGTTTGAGAAACTACATACTTAGCTTCATGAAAACCAACGATACAACACAGTATGTGAAACTACGTGCTTAACTTCTTCAAAACTAACGATTTGACTGGATTACCTCAACCTCCTCACATTACTGAAATCTTTTTCCATGTGGAATCCAGAGCACTCTTTCAAAAGTACAAGTTGTGCAATCTGACTCAATTGTTTAAACATTGTTTGTGGCTTGGAATGGAACTTTGAATATTGCCTGTACTTCTAATGATGGCCCATTAATTGTATCTGATCTGAAGTCAGTAGGTTCATGCGTGGCCTTTACTGATATCCTGTGACCTACTGAGCACAGCTTTTCTCATTGTAGTTTCCTTATGAGACCTTAGGCTATCATTCACAAACTTTTTCAACTGTCATACATGTCTGATAGTACTTCTTTAACACTCTTCCTTCCTATACTTAAGGCCCAGTTTAAAATCACACAGAGTTTTTCTTAATAATAGATAACTATTACAGGTGTTTAAATTTTATTTACTTTACAAACAATCATATTTTATATATCAATCCCAGTTCCCTCTCCCTTTCATCCTCCCATGCCCCCCATCCCACTCCTCATCTACTCCCCATGGAAGATGAAGCCTTCCATGGTAATCTTCAAAGTCTATCGTATCATCTTTAAATTAAATTAATTAACTGATTAATTTGATTTGCTTCCTGACTACAGCCTCCCCTCCCTCCTCGCCTCTCACTCCTTCCACTCAGTCCCTCCAATTCACCCCTCCTTAGTATTAGTTTGGAAAGGGACAGGACTCCCAGAGACATCAGTAAATTGTGGCATATCAATCTACAATAAGACCAAGCACCAACCCCTGTGTTCAGGATGGGTCAGCCTGAGGAATAGGTTCCCCACAGCCAGTCAAATCATCAGGAACAGCCCTGTTCCCATTGCCAGGAGTTCCACAAAGAGACCAAGCTACACAATGGTCACATATGTGCAGGCTCTGTGAGTTCCCATGATCCGGGCTAGCTATATCTGTGGGATTTTAAATTTATGTTTGTTATGGAAGTTTATATTTTGCCAATAATTATAATCTGTAATAGAACCTACAACAGTTTGGTCTATGTAATTCTTGACTAAAATTTGCTTTGTCCAAGATATTGTCTTTTACATATACATAAGTTTGCTTTGCACATCTCTAGGTGATTTATGTAGCAATTACTGCTGCTTCTTCAGGGCTAATACCTTGGTTTGGGATGCCTGACTCACATAGTAGGAAACTTTGATTACTTGAGACATAGCCACAAACAGGAGTCAAGTCATTTTATTGTCTAATCAAGATTGTATGGAAACCTCAGACATTTCACAGTCTTACCAAGAGCTAGTACATATACTGTTTAATACCACAGTCACTTCAGATGGCATAGGGGTTTCATTCACTATTCTCCAAAGACTTAATCTGTTTCACTGCATATATTCATTTTCTATCCATAATTCATATGTTCATAGTACTATAACTTTTCAAATGTTTCAAGCAGCTTTGACTGGTTTATATACCTTAATATTGAATTTGTGAGTTTGTGGGATTATTTGTTCTCTCTCTAGACACTTACGTTATGGATCAAGAATGTCTCCTGCTACCTTGTACATTTTTTCTCAATTGTTCTAATTTCTAAGAAAGACAACTCCAAGCTGGAAAAGATGTAAAAATGAATTCTGCAGGCCAGGAAGAACTAAGTCGGATTAAATTGGAACCTCTGGCTCAGTCCCTGGACCGCTGACAGCTACAGAAGTCGTATGTGTAGGACAGACACTGTGATTTGTCTGAGAGAGAATTTCAATCTGTATTTGAGACAATCTGTTATCCATTGAAGAAGGTAATCACAGTGGATAGGACCTGCGTGGCAACCATGCCCCTCTGTCTGCCTATTTGAATTTGGCCTGCGTTTCCAGACCCAGATCATTACATGAAAAGCTTACCCTGCACCATGGATCAAGCCATTACCACAGAGTCTGTTGTTGATGTCCTTTAGCTTAAATAGCACTGGTTAAAGATTTTGTCTGTAGTAGTTGCCTTGAAGAAGGACTGACTCTTTGCTAATGGGCAATCACATGGTGTGCTCTTCCCTGGAAAAACTATTTCTCCTGATCTCACCGTTCCTTAGAGAATCTATAGGTATCTGCCTCTGCTCTCATCACTTGCTGGATGAAGGTTCTGTTTCCCAGACTCTCTGGTGGTGGGATTGTATGCTGGCACTCCCCTGATTCATGCCTAAAATCCATAAATGATCTTTCAGGAGACAGGAACAAAGTCTCAGGATTCCGATGATTCCATCTGATCCCATTCCAGCAACAAAACTTTCTCTTATATGAACATCCAGGAAAGCTGTTATCAGATTCTGACTTTAAAAAATAAGCAGAGGTATCATGCTCCAGTCCAACTTTGTCTGAGCCAGTCAAATCCCTGTTGCTACACAACCCCGCCAAGGCCAAGAACTGTCGTGATGACTATACCTCCACAGAGAAAGCAGATTAGTTCAACCATGAACCTCGGTTGAACCAATAGTTGCTGTTCCCAAGAAAGAAATTAAAACACTGGAGGAAGCTGAAAGGAAACTTAAAAGATGCAGCAAAATTATTCTGATTTGCTTCAGAGAATAACCCGCTATAATAGAAGGAGCAAGGCACTGGAGATCTAAAGTTTCTGAAGCTTAAGGAGAAAGGGATCATACATCTTCTCAAGAGGAGGGCCAAGACCCTGAAGGTAAATGCCAATCCCTGTATCACTCCGATGAAGGAGCTGAAGTTGACTGCTGACAGCGACCATGTCTGGGTCTGGAATACACATGCCTGATTTGCTAATGAGTATCCAAAGTCTGACCCACTTGCCCTCTGCTTCCCACTCTGAGACACCACAAAAGCAAACACAAAGTTTGAAGAATTCAGGCGTGAGATTGATGAGATAGAAAATAAAGGAGCAGGCAATACTGAAAATGCCGAAAGGTGGCTCAGAAGCTGGAAGCCCTTTCTGTGAGGGAGGCTGAAGAGAAATCTGAGAAGGAGCAATGAGTAATTCTCTGTCCTTTTCTTTCCTTCTGCTTTTTACATACTTGCCCCAACCTTTAAGATTTGTCTTTAGTCTGATTTGTTTCTACAAAGGACTTCGAAAATAATTTGATTTCAAACTCCAGATTGTTTTCTTTCTTTTTCCTCCAGAAGTCCGGACACCATGGGAAATGACTTCAGAAATCCATTCCCCAGTCATAAAAATTTACTTTATTTAAAAAAAAAGAAAATATGTGCTTAACTTAATGAAAACTAACTATATAACACTATGAGAAAATACGTACTTAGCTACATGAAAACTAACGATACAACACAGTATGTGAAATAAAGTGCTTAACTTCTTCAAAACTAACGATATAATATTGGGTGAGAATCTACGTGCTTAACTTTATGAAAACTAACGATACAACACTGTGTGTGAAAACGTGCTTAACTTCATGAAATCTAAATATATAACACTGTTTGAGAATCTACATACTTATCTTCATGAAAAGTAACGATACAACACAGTATGTGAAACTAAGTGCTAAACTTCTTCAAAAGTAACGATACAACAATGTGGGTGTAAATATGTGCTTAACTTCATGAAATCTAACGATGTAACACTGTAAAAGAAACTACATGCTTAACTTCATGAAAACTAACGATACAACACAGTATGTGAAACTAAGTGCTAAACTTCTTCAAAAGTAACGATACAACACTGTGTTTGAAAATATGTGCTTAACTTAATGAAAACTAACTATATAACACTGTACGAGAAAATACGTACTTAGCTACATGAAAACTAACGATACAACTCAGTATGTGACAATAAGTGCTTAAGTTCTCCAAAACTAACGATACAACACTGTGTGAAACTACGTGCTTAAGTTCTTCAAAACTAACGATGCAACACTGTGTGTGAAACTACTTGCTGAACTTCATGAAATCTACCGGTAAAACACTTTGAGTGAACCCATGTGCTTAACTTCATAAAAAGTTATGATACAACTCTGTGTGTAAAACTATGTGCTTAACTTCATGAAAATTTATGATGCAACTCTGTGTGTAAAACTATGTGATTAACTTCATGAAAACTTACTACATAACACTGTAGGAGAATCTACATGCTTAACTTCATGAAAACTAACGATACAACACAGTATGTGGAAATAAGTGCTTAACTTCTTTAAAACTAACGATACAATATTGTGTGAGAAACTGCGTTCTTACTTCATGAAATCTAACTATATGACACTGTCTGAGAAACTACATACTTAACTTCATGAAAAATAACGATACAACACAGTATGTGGAACTAAGTGCTAAACTTCTTAAAAGTAACTAAACAACACTGTGTGTGAAAGTATGTGCTTAACTTCATTAAATCTGACTATATAACACTGTATGAGAAACTACGTACTTAGCTTCATGAAAACTAACGACCCAACACAGTATGTGAAACTAACTGCTTAACTTCTTCAAAACTAACGATATAATATTGGGCGAGAATCAACGTGCTTAACTTAATGAAAACTAATGATACAACACTGTGTGTGAGACTATGTGCTGAAATTCTTCATAACTAACGATACAACACTGTGTGTGAAACTACATGCTTAACTTCATGAAAACTACCGGTACAACACTTTGAATGAAACCATGTGCTTAACTTTATGAAAACTTACTATATAAATCTGTAGGAGAATCTACATGCTGAACTTCATGAAATCTAACGGTACAACACTTTGAGTGAAACTATGTGCTTAACTTCATGAAAACTTATGATGCAACTCTGTGTGTAAAACTATGTGCTTAACTTCATAAAAACTTACTATATAACACTGTAGGAGAATCTACATGCTTAACTCCTTCAAACCTAACGACACAACATTGTGAGAGAAACAGCGTGCTGAACTTCATGAAATCTAACTATATAACACTGTCTGAGAAACCACATACTTAACTTCATGAAAACTAAATATACAACACAGTATGTGGAACTAAGTGCTAAACTTCTTCAAAAGTAACTATACAAAACTGTGTGTGAAAGTATGTGCTTATATTCATGAAATCTAACTATATAACACTGTATGAGAATCTACGTGCTTAGCTTCATGAAAACTAACGATACAAAACAGTATGTGGAACTAAGTGCTTAACTTCTTCAAAACTATCGATATACTATTGGGTGAGAATCAACGTGCTTAACTTTATGACAACTAACAATACAACACTGTGTGTGAGACTATGTGCTTCACTTTTTCAAAACTAACGATAAAACACTATGTGCGAAACTACATACTGAACTTCATGAAAACTACCGGTACAACACTTTGAGTGAAACCATGTGCTTAACTTCATGAAAACTTACTATATAAAACTGTAGGAGAATCTACATGGTTAACCTCATGAAAACTAACGATAGAACACAGTATGTGGAAATAAGTGCTAAACTTCTTCAAAAGTAACGAACCAACACTGTGTGTGAAAATATGTGCTCAACTTCCTGAAACACAACTATATAATACTGTATGAGAATCTACGTACTTAGCTTCATGAAACCTAACAATACAACACAGTATGTGGAATTAAGTGCTAATTTCTTCAAAAGTAACGACAAAACACTGTGTTTGAAAATATGTGCTTAACTTAATGAAAACTAACTATATAACACTGTATGAGAAAATACGTACTTAGCTACATGAAAACTAACGATACAACACTGTGTGTGAAACTACTTGCTTAACTTCATGAAATCTACCGGTACAACACTTTGAGTGAAACTATGTGCTTAACTTCATGAAAACTTACTATATAACACTGTAGGAGAATCTACATGCTTAACTTCATGAAAACTAACGATACAACACAGTATGTGGAAATAAGTGCTTAACTTCTTCAAAACTAACGATACAACATTGTGTGAGAAACTGCGCTCTACCTCATGAAATCTAACTATATAACACTGTCTGAGAAACTACATACTTACCTTAATGAAAACTAATGATACAACACAGTATGTGGAACTAAGTGCTAAACTTCTTAAAAGTAACTAAACAACATTGTGTGTGAAAGTATGTGCTTAATCTCATTAAATCTGACTATATAACACTGTATGAGAAACTACGTACTTAGCTTCATGAAAACTAACGATACAACACAGTATTTGGAACTAAGTGCTAAACTTCTTAAAAGTAACTAAACAACACTGTGTATGAAAGTATGTGCTTAACTTCATTACATCTGACTATATAACACTGTATGAGAAACTACGTACTTAGCTTCATGAAAACTAACGACACAACACAGTATGTGAAACTAACTGCTTAACTTCTTCAAAACTAACAATATAATATTGGGCGAGAATCTGCGTGCTTAACTTAATGAAAACTAACGATACAACACTGTGTGTGAGAGTATGTGCTGAAATTCTTCATAACTAACGATACAACACTGTGTGTGAAACTACATGCTGAACTTCATGAAAACTACCGGTACAACACTTTGAGTGAAACTATGTGCTTAACTTCACGAAAACTTATGATGCAACTCTGTGTGTAAAACTAAGTGCTTAACTTCATGAAAACTTACTGTATAACATTGTAGGAGAATCTACATCCTTAACTTCATGAAAACTAACGATACAACACAGTATGAGGAACTAAGTGCTAAACTTCTTCAAAAGTAACGATACAACACTGTGTTTGAAAATATGTGCTTAACTTAATGAAAACTAACTATATAACACTGTATTAGAAAATATGTACTTAGCTACATGAAAACTAACGATACATCATAGTATGTGAAACTAAGTGCTTAAGTTCTCCAAAAATAACGATACAACACTGTGTGTGAAACTACGTGCTTAACTTATTCAAAACTAACGATACAACACTGTGTGTGAAACTACTTTCTGAACTTCATGAAATCTACCGGTACAAAACTTTGAGTGAAACTATGTGCTTAACTTCATGAAAACTTACCATATAACACTGTAGGAGAATCTACATGCTTAACTTCATGAAAAATAACGATACAACACAGTATGTGGAAATAAGTGCTTAACTTCTTCGAAACTAACGATACAACATTGTGTGAGTAACTGCCTTCTTACTTCATGAAATCTAACTATATAACACTGTCTGAGAAACTACATACTTCACTCATGAAAACGAACGATACAACACAGTATGTGGAACTAAGTGCAAAACTTCTTCAAAAGTAACTATACAACACTGTGTGTGAAAGTATGTGCTTAACCTCATTAAATCTGACTATATAACACTGTATGAGAAGCTACGTACTTAGCTTCATGAAAACTAACGATATAACACAGTATGTGAAACTATGTGCTTAACTTCTTGAAAACTAACGATACAAAACTGTGTGTGAGACTATGTGCTTAACTTCTTCAAAACTAACGATACAACACTGTGTGTGAAACTACATGCTGATCTTCATGAAAACTACCGGTACAACACTTTGAGTGAAACCATGTGCTTAACTTCATGAAAACTTACTATAAAAAACTGTAGGAGAATCTACATGCTTAACCTCATGAAAACTAACGATACAACACAGTATGTGGAACTAAGTGCTAAACTTCTTCAAAAGTAACGATACAACTCTGTGTGTGAAAACATGTGCTTAAATTTATGAAATCTTACTATATAACACTGTTTGAGAAACTACATACGTAGCTTCTTGAAAACTAACGATACAACACAGTATGTGGGACTAAGTGCTAAACTTCTTCAAAGTAACGATACAACACTGTGTTTGAAAATATGTGCTTAACTTAATGAAAACTAACTATATAACACTGTATAAGAAAATACATACTTAGCTACATGAAAACTAACGATGCAACACAGTATGTGAAATAAAGTGCTTAACTTCTTCAAAACTAACGATACAGAACTGTGTGTGAAACTACGTGCTTATCTTCTTCAAAACTAACGATACAACACTGTGTGTGAAACTCCTTGCTTAACTTCATGAAATCTACAGGTAAAACACTTTGAGTGAAACTATGTGCTTAACTTCATGAAAACTTATGATGCAACTCTGTGTATAAAACTATGTGCGTAACTTAATGAAAACTTACTATATAACACTGTAGGAAAATCTACATGCTTAACTTCATAAAAACGATACAACACAGTATGTGGAAATAAGTGCTTAATTCTTCAAAACTAACGATCCAACACTGTGTGTGAAACTATGTGCTCAACTTCATGAAACCTAACTATGTAACACTGTATGAGAATCTACGTACTTAGCTTCATGAAAACTAATGATACAACACAGTATGTGAAACTAAGTGCTTAACTTCTTCAAAATTAACGATATAATATTGGGTGAGAATCTACGTGCTTAAGTTTATGAAAACTAACGATACAACACTGTGTTTGAGACTATGTGCTTAACTTCTTCAAAACTAACGATACAACACTGTGTGTGAAACTACATGCTGAACTTCATGAAAACTACTGGTACAACACTTTGAGTGAAACTATGTGCTTAACTCCTTGAAAACTTATGATCCAACTCTGTGTGTAAATCTATGTGCCTAATTTCATGAAATCTAACTATATAACACTGTTTGAAAAACTACATACTTAGATTCATGAAAACTAACGATACAACACACTATGTGAAACTAAGTGCTAAACTTCTTCAAAAGTAACGATACAACAATGTGTGTGTAAATATGTGCTTAACTTCATGAAATCTAACGATGTAACACTGTAAGAGAAACTACATGCTTAACTTCATGAAAACCAACAATACAACACAGTATGTGGAAATAAGTGCTAAACTTCTTCAAAAGTAACGCTCCAACACTGTGTGTGAAACTATGTGCTCAACTTCATGAAATCTAACTATATAACACTGTATGAGAATCTACGTACTTAGCTTCATGAAAACTAACGATACAACACAGTATGTGGATTAAGTGCTAATTTCTTCAAAAGTAACGATAAAACACTGTGTTTGAAAATATGTGCTTAACTTAATGAAAACTAACTATATAACACTGTATGAGAAAATACGTACTTAGCTACATGAAAACTAACGATACAACACTGTGTGTGAAACTACTTGCTTAACTTCATGAAATCTACCGGTACAACACTTTGAGTGAAACTATGGCCTTAACTTCATGAAAACTTATGATCCAACTCTGTGTGTAAATCTATGTGCTTACCTTCATGAAAACTTACTATATAACACTGTAGGAGAATCTATGTACTTAGCTTCATGAAAACTAACGATACAAAACTATCTGTGAAACCATGTGCTTAACTTCTTCAAAACTAACGAAATAATATTGGGTGAGAATCTACGTGCTTAATTTTATGAAAACTAACGATACAACACTGTGTGTGAGACTATGTTCTTAACTTCTTCAAAATTAACGATACAACACTGTGTGTGAAACTACATGCTGAACTTCATGAAAACTACCGGTACAACCCTTTGAGTGAAACCATGTGCTTAACTTCATGAAAACTTACTATCTAAAACTGTAGGAGAATCTACATGCTTAACTTCATGAAAACTAACGATACAACACAGTATGTGGAAATAAGTGCTAAACTTCTTCGAAAGTAACTATACAACACTGTGTTTGAAAGTTGTGCTTAGCTTCATGAAATCTGACTATATAACATTGTATGAGAAACTACGTGCTTAGCTTCATGAAAACTAACGATACAACACAGTATGTGAAACTAAGTGCTTAACTTCTTCAAAACTAACGATATAATATTGGGTGAGAATCTACGTGCGTAACTTTATTAAAACTAACGATACAACACTGTGTGTGAGACTATGTGCTTAACATCTTTAAAACTAACGATACAACACTGTGTGTGAAACTACATGCTGAACTTCATGAAAACTACCGGTACAACACTTTGTGTGAAACCCTGTGCTTAACTTCATGAAAACTTACTATATAAAACTGTAGGAGAGGGATGGGTGATGCGCGGGTGGTTCCAGCCGGGGACCCAATCTCACCTGAAGCTGGGCTCCCTGGGTTGGGGTCTTGGAGGGGCCTGTTATTAGCCAAGGAAGTGAAAGACCTGTATATCAAGAACTTTGTGTCTTTGAAGAAAGAAATCAAAGAAGATACCAGAAAATGGAAAGATCTCCCATGCTCTTGGATTGGTAGGATCAACATAATAAAAATGGCAATCTTGCCAAAAGCAGTCTATAGATTCAATGCAATCCCTATCAAAATTCCATCACAATTTTTCAAGGACCTGGAAAGAACATTAAGCAACTTTATATGGAAAAACAAAAGGCCCAGGATAGCCAAAACATCCCTATACAACAAAGGAACTTCAGGAGGCATCACCATACCTGACTTCAAGCTCTATTATAGAGCTATAGTCCTGAAAACAGCTTGGTATTGGCACAAAAATAGGCAGGTAGACCAATGGAACCGAATCGAAAGCCCTAATTTTAAACCACACACCTATGAACACCTGATTTTTGACAAAGAAGCTAAAACTGTACAGTGGAAAAAGAAAGCATCTTCAACAAATGGTGCTGGCATAACTGGGTAGTGGTATACAGAAGACTGCAGATAGATCCATGTTTATCGCCTTGTACAAAACTTAAGTCCAAATGGATCAAAGATCTCAACATACATCCAGCCACACTGAAACTTTTAGAAGAGAAAGTGGGAGATACTCTTCAACGAGTTGGTACAGGAGACCACTTCCTAAACATAACACCAGTGGCACAGGCACTGAGATCAACAATTAACAAATGGGACCTTCTGAAACTAAAAAGCTTCTGTAAGGCAAAGGACACAATCAAAAAGACAAAAAGGCAGGCCACAGAATGGGAAAAGATATTCACTAACCCTACATCTGACAGAGGGCTAATCTCCAAAATTTACAAAGAACTCAAGAAACAAGTCTCCAAAACACCAAAGGATCCACTTGAAAGGTGGGGTACAGAGCTAAATAGAGAATTCTCAGTAGAGGAGGCTAAAATGGCCAAGAGACACTTAAGAAAGTGCTCAACATCCTTAGCCATCAGGGAAATGCAAATCAAAACAACTCTGAGATACCATCTTACTCCTGTCAGAATGGCTAGAATCAAAAACACCGAAGACAATTTATGCTGGAGAGGATGTGGAGAGAGAGGAACACTCCTCCACTGCTGGTGGGAATGCCAACTCATACAGCCTCTTTGGAAATCAGTATGGAGATTCCTCAGGAAAATGGGAATTAATCTACCACTAGACCCAGCAATTCCACTCTTAGGCATTTATCCAAATGAGGCAGGTTCATACAACAAGGGCATCTGCTCCACTATGTTCATAGCAGCATTGTTTGTAATAGCCAGAACCTGGAAGCAACCTAGATGCCCCTCAACTGAAGAGTGGATAGAGAAAATGTGGTACATTTACACAATGGAGTATTACTCAGCAGAAAAAAACAATGGAATCTTGAAATTCGCAGGGAAATGGATAGCACTGGAAGAAACCATCCTGAGTGAGGTAACCCAGTCGCAAAAAGACAAACATGGTATGTACTCACTCATATATGGATTTTAGATATGGATCAGGATAGTGCCAGTCTGCACTTCCACAGATAGAGAGTCTGGGAAACAGGAAAGAACCTAAAAGATATGCATATATGCATAATACCCAAGAGAAGAGGATGGAGACAAGATCCTCTGAATGGATGGGGAACAGGGCGAGGGGGGGGTAGTGGGACCTGGGAAGAATAGAGGGGGTAAAGAGGAAGGGAGTTGGTCATGGGGGAACAGGAAGTTGAGGGGATGGGGATAGAATAGGGGGGAGAGGGAATCATAGGATCGAAGACAGATCAGGCACCAGAGTGACTTCGAGTGATCTAAAGGTATAACATCAATTGGCAAGCTAAGCAATAGTGGAAGGACCACCTCGAATGCCCATTCCTGATAATGAACTTGATGTCTATAATTATCCGGGAGCCTTCATCCTGGGACTGATGGAAGCAGAGGCAAACACACAACTAAGCACTGAACTGAACCCAAGGAACCCAGTGACAGAGAGAGAGGAATGATGAGCAAATTGGCAAAGAATGGGCTGGCAAAACCAGCAGAGACAGCTGATCTGAACAGGGGAGTGCTCTTCGACCCCAGACCGACAGTGGGGAGGCCAGAATGGGACTGATCTGGACCCCCCAAATGTGAGTGTCAGTGAGAAGGCCTGGACAACCTATGGGGCTCTGAGCTGTGGATCAGTGTCTATCCCCGGTATACAATCAGTCTTCATGTGCCTATAGCACAAAGAGAGATGCTCTCTCAGCCTGGACTCTTAGGGGAGTGCCTTGACCCTACCAAGAGTAAAATGATAGACTCTAGACATCCCCTATGTGGAAGGATTTGGCAATAGTGTGGGAGGGAGGGTGGAAGGGGAGTGCGGGAGGAGGGGAGAGAGAGGGAACTGGGATTGACATGTAAAACAAGCTATTTAAAATTAAAATAAAAAAACTGTAGGAGAATCTACATGCTTAACTTCATGAAAACTAATGATACAACACAGTATGTGGAAATAAGTGCTAAACTTCCTCAAAAGTAACGATCCAACACTGTGTGTGAAACTATGTGCTCAACTTCATGAAACCTAACTATATAACACTGTATGAGAATCTACGTACTTAGCTTCATGAAAACTAACGGTACAACACAGTATGTGAAACTAAGTGCTTAACTTCTTCAAATAATGGTATAATATTGGGTGAGAATCTACGTGCTTAACTTTATGAAAACTAATGATACAACACTGTGTGTGAGACTATGTGCTTAACATCTTCAAAACTAACGATAAAACACTGTGTGTGAAACTACATGCTGAATTCATGAAAATTACCGGTACAACACTTTGAGTGAAACCATGTGCTTAACTTCATGAAAATTTTTGATGCAACTCTGTGTGTAAAACTATGTGCTTAACTTCATGAAAACTTGCAATATAAAACTGTAGGAGAATCTACATGCTTAACTTCATGAAAACTCACGATACAACACAGTATGTGGAAATAAGAGCCTAACTTCTTCAACATTAACGATACAACACTGTGTGTGAAACTACATGCTGAAATTCATGAAAACTACCCTTACAACACTTTGAGTGAAACCATGTGCTTAACTTCATGAAAACTTATGATGCAACTCTGTGTGTAAAACTATGTGCTTAACTTCATGAAAACTTACTATATAACACTGTAGGAGAATCTACATACTTATCTTCATGAAAACTAACGATACAACACAGTATGTGGAACTAAGTGCTAAACTTCTTCAAAAGTAACGATACAACACTGTGTTTGAAAAGAAGTGCTTAACTTAATGAAAACTAAGTATGTAACACTGTATGAGAAAATACGTTCTTAGCTACATGAAAACTAACGATACAACTCAGTATGTGACAATAAGTGCTTAACTTCTCCAAAACTAACGATACAACACTGTGTGTGAAACTACGTGCTTAACTTCTTCAAAACGAACGATACAACACTGTGTGTGAAACTACTTGCTGAACTTCATGAAATCTACCGGTACAACACTTTGAGTGAAACTATGTGCTTAACTTCACGAAAACTTATGATGCAACTCTGTGTGTAAAAATATGTGCTTAACTTCATTAAAACTTACTATATAACACTGTAGGAGGATCCACATACTTATCTTCATGAAAACTAACGATACAACTCAGTATGTGGAAATAAGTGCTAAACTTAGTCTAAAGTAACGATCCAACACTGGGTGTAAAACTATATGTCAACTTCATGAAACCTAACTATATAACACTGTATGAGAATCTATGTACTTAGCTTCATGAAAACTAACGATACAACACAGTATGTGAAACTAAGTGCTTAACTTCTTCAAAACTAACGACATAATATTGGGAGAGAATGTACGTGCTTAACTTTATGAAACCTAACGATACAACACTCTGTGTGAGACTATGTGTTTAACTTCTTCAAAACTAACGATACAATACTTTGTGTGAAACTACATGCTGAACTTCATGAAAACTATCGGTACAACACTTTGAGTGAAACCATGTGCTTAACTTCATGAAAACTTGCAATATAAAACTGTAGGAGGATCTACATGCTTAACTTCATGAAAACTAACGATACAACACAGTATGTGAAACTAAGTGCTTAACTTCTCCAAAACTAACGATACAACACTGTGTGTGAAACTACGTGCTTAACTTCTTCAAAACTAATGATACAACACCATGTATGAAACTACTTGCTGAACTTCATGAAATCTACCGGTACAACACTTTGAGTGAAACTATGTGCTTAACTTCATGAAAACTTATGATGCAACTCTGTGTGTAAAACTATTTGCTTACCTTCATGAAAACTTACTATATAACACTGTAGGAGAATCTACATGCTTAACTTCATGAAATCTAACGATACAACACAGTATGTGGAAATAAGTGCTTAACTTCTTCAAAACTAACGATACAACATTGTGTGAGAAACTGTGTGCTTAACTTCATGAAATCTAACTATATAACACTGTCTGAGAAACTACATACTTAACTTCATGAAAACTACCGATACAACACAGTATGTGGAACTAAGTGCTAAACTTCTTCAAAAGTAACTATACAACACTGTGTGTGAAAGTATGTGCTTAACTTCATGAAATCTAACTGATATAAAACTGTATGAGAATCTACGTGCTTAGCTTCATGAAAACTAACGATACAACACAGTATGTGGAACTAAGTGCTTAACTTCTTCAAAACTAACGATACAACACTGTGTGTGAAACTACGTGCTTAACTTCATGAAAACTAATGATACAACACTGTGTGTGAAACTATGTGCTTAACTTCATGAAAACT
>NW_024429191.1:0-113253 GCF_017639785.1 Mesocricetus auratus | reverse complement strand
GTGAGAATTACATGCTTAACTTGATGAAAACTAACGATACCAAACTGTTTGAGAATCTACATGCTTATCTTCATGAAAACTAACGATACAACATAGTTTGTAAATCTACGCATTTAACTTCATGAAAATTCAGCATACAACACTGTGTGAGAAACTACAAGCTTAATTTCATGAAGACTAACTATACAACACTGTGTGTGTATCTGCTTTCTTAAATCCATGAAAACTAACGACAAAACACTGTTAGTGAAACTACGCGCTTCACTTCATGAAAACTAAAGATACAACACTGTTTGTGAACCTACTTGCTTAGCTTTATGAAAACTCATGATACAACACTGTGTGAGAAACTGTGTGCTTACTTTCTTGAAAAGTTACAATACAACACTGTGTGAGAAACTACATGCCTATTTTCATGAACACTAACGATACAACACTGTTTGAGAAACTACAAGCTTTATTTCATGAAAACTTACGATACAACACTGCGTGAGAATCTGCTTGCTTAACTCCATGAAAACTAACGATACAACACTGTTTGAGAAACTACTTTCTTAACTTCATGAAAACTATGGATACAACCCTGTGTGAGAATTACATGCTTAACTTGATGAAAACTAACGATACCAACCTTTTGAGAATCTACATGCTTATCTTCATGAAAACCTACGATACAACATAGTTTGTGAAACTACACCCTTAACTTCATGAAAACTAACGATTCAACACTGTGTGAGAATCTGCTTGCTTATCTTCATGAAAACTATCTATACAACATTGTTTGTGAAACTATGCACTTAACTTCATGAAAACTAAAGATACAACACTGTTTGTGAACCTACTTGCTTAGCTTCATGAAAACTAATGATACAACACTGTGTGAACAACTACAAGCTTAACTTCATGAAAACTAATGATACAACACTGATTGTGAAACCGTGTGCCTAATTGCTTGAAAAGTTACAATACAACACTGTGTGAGAAACCACATGCTTATTTTCATGAAAACTAACGATACAACACTGTGTGAGAATCTGCATGTTTAACTCCATGAAAACTAATGATACAACACTGTGTGAGAAATTTCATGCTTAATTTCATGAAAACTAACAATAAAACACATTTTGTGAAACTACGCGCTTAACTCATGAAAATTCAGGATACAACACTGTTTGACAAACTGCAAGCTTAACTTGATATAAACTAACGATACAACACTGTGTGAGAATCTGCTTGCTCTAACTCCATGAAAACCAACGATACAACACTCTTTGTGAAACTAAGCGCTTAACGTCATGAAAACAATGGATACAACAGTGTGAGAAACTACAAGCTTAACTTGATGAAAACTAACTGTACCAAACTGTTTGAGAATCTACATGCTAATCTTCATGAAAACTAACGATACAACATAGTTTGTGAAACTACCCCCTTAACTTCATGAAAACTAACGATACAACACTGTGTGAGAATCTGCTTGCTTATCTTCATGAAAACTAACGATAAAACACTGTGAACCTACTTGCTTAGCTTCATGAAAACTCATGATACAACACTGTGAACAACTACAAGCTTAACTTCATGAAAACTCATGATACAACACCGTGTGCCAACCTGCTTGATTAACTCCCTGAAATCTAACGACACAGCACTGTTTGTGAAACTAATGGCTTAACTTCATGAATACTAAGGATACAACACTGTTTGTGAAACCGTGTGCTTACTGTCTTGAAAAGTTACAATGAAACACTGTGTGAGAAACCACATGCTCATTTTCATTAAAACTAACGATACAACACTGTGTGAGAATCTGCTTGCTTAACTCCATGACTACTAACGATACAACACTGTTTGTGAAACTTCTTTCTTAACTTCATGAAAACTATGGATACAACACTGGGTGAGAATTACATGCTCAACTTGATGAAAACTAACGATACCAACTGTTTGAGAATCTACATGCTTATCTTCATGAAAACTAACCAAACAACATTGTTTGTGAAACTACGTGCTTAACTTCATGAAAACTAACGATACAACACTGTTTGAGAATCTAAATGCTTATCTTCATGAAAACTCATGATACAACACTGTGTGAACAACTACAAGCTTAACTTCATGAAAACTAATGATACAACACTGTGTGACAACCTGCCTGCTTAACTCCCTGAAAACTAACGACACAACACTGTTTGTGTAACTAATGGCTGAAGTTCATGAATACTAAGGATACAACACTGTTAGTGAAACCGTGTGCTTACTTTCTTGAAAAGTTACAAGACAACACTGTGTGAGAAACTACATGCTTATTTTCATGAAAAATAAAGATACAACACTGTGTGAGAAACTACAAGCTTAACATCATGAAAACTAACGGACCAACACTGTCTGAGAATCTGCTTGCTTAACTCCATGAAAACTAACGATACAGCACTGTTTGTGAAACTACGCACTTAACTTCTTGAAAACTCAGGATACAACAATGTGTGAGAGACTACAAGCTTAACTTGATGAAAACTAACGACACAACACTGTGTGAGAGTCTGCTTGCTTAACTCCATGAAAACTAACGATACAAAACACTTTGTGAAACTTCTTTCTTAACTTCATGAAAACTATGGATACAACACTGTGTGAGAATTACATGCTTAACTTGATGAAAACTAACGATACCTAACTGTTTGAGAATCTACATGCTTATCTTCATGGAAACTAACGATACAACATGGTTTGTGAAACTATGCGCTTAACTTCATGAAAACTCAGGATACAACACTGTGTGAGAAACTACAACTTAACTTCATGAAATCAAAAGATACAACATTGTGTGAGAATCTGCTTTCTTAAATCCATGAAAACTAACGACACAATACTGTTTGAGAAACTACTGGCTTAACTTCATGAATACTAAGGATACAACACTGTTTGTAAAACCGTGTGCTTACTTTCTTTTAAAGTTACAATACAACACTGTTTGAGAAACCACATGCTTATTTTCATGAAAACTAGAGATACAACACTGAGTGAGAATTTGCTTGCTTAACTCCATGAAAACTAACGGTACAACACTGTGTGAGAATCTGCTTGCTTAATTTCATGAAAACTAACGATACAACACTGTGAAACTAGGCGCTTAACTTCATGAAATCTCAGGATACAACACTGTGTGAGAAATTACAAGCTTAACTTGATGAAAACAAACGATACATCACTCTGTGAGAATCTACATGCTTATCTTCATTAAAACTAACAATACAACATAGTTTGTGAAACTATGCCCTTAACTTCATGAAAACTAACGATACAACACTGTGTGAGAATCTGCTAGCTTACCTCCATGAAAGCTAACCATACAACATTATTTATGAAACTACACGCTTCACTTCATGAAAACTAAAGATACAACACTGTTTGTGAACCTACTTGCTTAGCTTCATGAAAACTCATGATACAACACTGTGTGAACAACTACAAGCTTAACTTCATGAAAACTAATGATACAACACTGTGTGACCACTTGCTTGCTTAACTCCCTGAAATCTAACGACACAACACTGTTTGTGAAACTAATGGCTTAACTTCATGAATACTAAGGATACAAAACTGTTTGTGAAACCGTGTGTTTTCTTTCCTGAAAAGTTACAATACAACACTGTGTGAGAAACTACATGCTAATTTTCATGAAAACTAACGATACAACACTGTGTTAGAAATTACAAGCTTAACTTCTTGAAAAATAACGATACAACACTGTGTGAGAATCTGCTTGCTTAACTCCATGAAAACTAACGATACAACACTTTTTGTGAAACTAGGCACTTAATGTCATGAAAAATATGGATACAACACTGTGTGAGAAACTACATGTTTTTCTTGATGAAATCTTACGATACCAAACAGTTTGAGAATCTACATGTGGATCTTCATGAAACCTAACGATACAACATAGTTTGTGAATCTATGCCCTTAACTTCATGAAAACTAACGATACAATACTGTGTGAGAATCTGCTTGCTTATCTTCATGAAAACTAACTATACAACATTGTTTGTGAAACTACGTGCTTAACTTCATGAAAACTAATGATACAACACTGTTTGTGAACTTACGTTCTTAGGTTCATGAAAACTCATGATACAACACTGTGTGAACAACTACACGCTTAACTTCAAGAAAACTAATGATACAACACTGTGTGACAACCTGCTTGCTTAACTCCCTGAAAACTAACGACACAACACTGTTTGTGAAACTAATGGCTTCACTTCATGAATACTAAGGATACAAAACTGTTTGTGAAACCGTGTGTTTTCTTTCCTGAAAAGTTACAATACAACACTGTGTGAGAAACTACATGCTAATTTTCATGAAAACTAACGATACAACACTGTGTTAGAAATTACAACCTTAACTTCTTGAAAAATAACGATACAACACTGTGTGAGAATCTGCTTGCTTAACTCCATGAAAACTAACGATACAACACTTTTTGTGAAATTAGGCGCTTAATGTCATGAAAAATATGGATACAGCACTGTGTGAGGAACTACATGTTTTTCCTGATGAAATCTAACGATACCAAACAGTTTGAGAATCTACATGTGTATCTTCATGAAACCTAACGATACAAAATAGTTTGTGAAACTATGCCCTTAACTTCATGAAAACTAACGATACAACACTGTGAGAATCTGCTTGCTTATATTCATGAAAACTAACTATACAACATTGTTTGTGAAACTACGTGCTTAACTTCATGAAAACTAATGATACAACACTGTTTGTGAACATACATTCTTAGGTTCATGAAAACTCATGATACAACACTGTGTGAACAACTACACGCTTAACTTCAAGAAAACTAATGATACAACACTGTGTGACAACCTGCTTGCTTAACTCCATGAAAACTAACGATACAACACTGTTTGTGAAACTTCTTTCTTAACTTCATGAAAACTATTGATACAACACTGTGTGAGAATTACATCCTTAACTTGATGAATACTAACGATACCAAACTGTTGGAGAATCTACATGCTTATCTTCATGAAAACTAATGATACAACACTGTGTGAGAATCTGCTTGCTTAACTCCTTGAAAACTAATGATACAACACTCTGTGAGAAACTTCATGCTTAATTTCATGAAAACTAACAATACAACACTGTTTGTCAAACTATGCGCTTAACTTCATGAAAAATAAAGATATAACACTCTTTGTGAACCTAGTTGCTTAGCTTCATGAAAAGTCATGATACAACACTGTGTGAACAATTATAAGCTTAACTTAATGAAAATTAATGATGCAACACTGTGTGACAACCTGCTTGCTTAACTCCCTGAAATCTAACGACACAACACTGTTTGTGAAACTAATGGCTTAACTTCATGAATACTAGGGATACAACACTGTTTGTGAAACCGTGTGCTTACTTTCTTTTAAAGTTACAATGAAACACTGTGTGAGTAACCACAATGTTATTTTCATTAAAACTAACGATACAACACTGTGTGAGAATCTGCTTGCTTAACTCCTTGAAAGCTAACGATACAAAACTGTGTGAGAATCTGCTTGCTTAACTCCATGAAAACTAACAATAGAACACTGTTTGTGAAACTAAGCGATTACATTAATGAAAATTCAGGATACAACACTGTGTAAGAAACTACAGTCTTAACTTGATGAAAACTAATGATACAACACTGTGTGAGAATCTGCTTGCTTAACTCCATGAAAACTAACGATACAACACTGTGAAACTTCTTTCTTAACTTCATGAAAACTATGGCTACAACACTGTGTGAGAATTACATGCTTAACTTGATGAAAATTAAAGATACCAAACTGTTTGAGAATCTACATGCTTATCTTCATGAAAACTAACGATACAACATAGTTTGTGAATCTACGCCCTTAACTTCATGAAAACTAACGATACAACACTGTGTGAGAATCTGCTTGGTTAACTCCCTGAAAACTAACCAAACAACACTATTTGAGAAACTAATGGCTTAACTTCATGAATACTAAGGATACAACATTGTTCGTAAAACCGTGTGCTTACTTTCTTGAAAAGTTACAATACAACACTGTTTGAGAAACCACATGCTTATTTTTATGAACACTAACGATATAACAAGTGTGAGAATCTGCTTGCTTAACTCAATGAAAACTAACGATACAACACTGTTTGTGAAACTTCGTGCTTAACGTCATGAAAACTATGGATACAACCCTGTGTGAGAACTCCATGCTTAACTTGATGAAAACTAACGATACCAAACTGTTTGAGAATCTACATGCTTATCTTCATGAAAACTAATGATACAACATAGTTTGTGAAACTATGCCCTTAACTTCATGAAAACTAACGATACAACATTGTTTATGTAACAACGCGCTTAACTTCATGAAAACTAATGATTCAACATTGTTTGTGAACCTACTTGCTTAGCTTCATGAAAACTCATGATACAACACTGTGTGAACAACTACAAGCTTAAGTTAATGAAACCTAATGACACAACAATGTGTAGCAACCTGCTTGCTTAACTCCATGAAAACTAACGGTACACCAATGTGTGAGAAACTTCATGCTTTATTTCATGAAAACTACAATACAACACTGTTTGTGAAACTACGCGCTTAACTTCATGAACCCTCAGGATAAAACACTGTGTGAGAAACTACATACTTATTTTCATGAAAACTAACGATACAACACTTTGTGAGAAACTACAAGCTTAACTTCATAAAAACTAACGATACAACACTTTGTGAGAATCTGCTTGCTTAACTCCATGAAAACCAATGATACAACACTGTTTGTTTTACTAAGTGCTTAACTTCTTGAAAACTAACGATACAACACTGTGGGAGAAACTACAAGCTTAACTTCATGAAAACTAATGACACAACACTGTGTGAGAATCTGCTTGCTTAACTCCATGAAAACTAACGATAGAACACTGTTTGTGAAACTACGCGCTTATCTTCATGAAAACTCAGGATACAACACTGTGTGAGAAACTACAAGCTTAATTTCATGAAAACTAATGATACAACTCTGTGTGAGAATCTGCTTGCTTAACTCCATGAAAACTAACGATAGAACACTGTTTGTGAAACTACACTCTTAACTTCATGAAAACTCAGGATACAACACTGTGGGAGAAACTACAAGCTTAATTTCATGAAAACTAATGATACAACACTGTGTGAGAATCTGCTTGCTTAACTCCATGAAAACTAAGTATACAACATTGTTTGTGCAACCATGCACTTAACGTCATGAAAACTATGGATACAACACTGTGTGAGAATTACATGCTTAACTTGCTGAAAACTAACGATAACAAAGTGTTTGAGAATCTACATGCTTACCTTCATGAAATCTAACGATACAAATTAGTTTGTGAAACTATGTGCTTAACTTCATGAAAACTCAGGATACAACATGGATTGTGAAAATACGCCCTTAAGTTCATGAAAACTAACGATAAAACACTATGTGAGAATCTGCTTGCTTATCTTCATGAAAACTAACTATGCAACATTGTTTGTGAAACTACGCGCTTAACTTCATGAAAACTAATGATACAACACTGTTTGTGAACCTACTTGCTAAACTTCATGAAAACTAACGATACAACACTATTTGTTTAACTAAGCGCTTAACTTCTTGAAAACTCAAGATACAACACTGTGTGGGAAACTACAAGCTTAACTTGATGAAAACTAACGATACAACACTGTGTGAGAATCTGCTCGCTCGTCTTCATGAAAACTAACTATACAACATTGTTTGTGAAACTACGCGCTTAACTTCATGAAAACTAATGATACAACACTGTTTGTGAACCTACTTGCTTGGGTTCATGAAAACTCATGATACAACACTGTGTGAACAACTACAAGCTTAACTTTATGAAAACTAATAATACAACACTGTGTGACAACCTGCTTGGTTAACTCCCTGAAAACTAACGATACAACTCTGTTTGTGAAACTAATGGCTTAAGTTCATGTATACTAAGGATACAACACTGTTTGTGAAACCGGGTGCTTACTTTCTTGAAAAGTTACAATACAACACTGTATGAGAAACCACATGCATATTTTCATAAAAATTAACGATACAACACTGTGTGAGAATCTGCTTGCTTAACTCCATGAAAACTAACGATACAAAGCTGTTTAAGAAACTACGCGCTTAACTTCATGAAAACTCAGGATACAACACTGTGTGAGAAACTACAAGCTTAACTTCATGAAAACTAACTATACAACACTGTGTGAGTATCTGCTTGCTTAGCTCCATGAAAACCAACGATACAACGCTGTTTGTGAAACTATGCGCTTAACTTCATGAAAACTTAGGATACAAAACTGTGTGAGAAACTACAAGCGTAACTTGATGAAAAAAACGGTACAACACTGTGTGAAAATCTGCTTGCTTAATTGATGAAAACTAATGATACCAAACTGTTTGAGAATCTACATGCCTCTCTTCATGAAAACTAACGATACAACATAGTTTGTGAAACTATGCGTTTAACTTCATGAAAACTCAGATACAACACTGTATGAGAAACTACAAGCTTAATTTCATGAAAACTAACGATACAATACTGTGTGAGAATCTGCTTGCTTAACTCCATGAAAACTCATGATACAACACTGTTTGTGAAACTACACGCTTAACTTCATGAAAACTCAGGATACAACACTGTGTGAGAAACTAAAAGCTAACTTGATGAAAACTAACGAAAAATCACTGTGTGAGAATCTGCTTGCTTATCTTCATGAAAACTAACTATACAACATTGTTTGTGCAACCATGCGCTTAACGTCATGAAAACAATGGATACAACACTGTGTGAGAATTACATGCTTAACTTGCTGAAAACTAACGATAACAAAGTGTTTGAGAATCTACATGCTTATCTTCACGAAAAGTAACGATACAAATTAGTTTTTGAAACTATGCGCTTAACTTCATGAAAACTCAGGATACAACACTGTGTGAGAATCTGCTTGCTTAACTCCATGAAAACAAAAGATACAACACTGTTTGTGCAACTATGCGCTTAACGTCCTGAAAACTATGGATACAACACTGTGTGAGATACTACATGCTTACCTTGTTGAAAACTAGCGATACGAAATTGTTTGAGAATCTATATGCTTATCTTCATGAAAACTAACTATACAACATGGTTTGTGAAAATATGCCCTTAAGTTCATGAAAACTATCGATACAACACTGCGTGAGAATCTGCTTGCTTATCTTCATGAAAAGTAACTATACAACATTGTTTGTGAAACTACACGCTTAACTTCATGAAAACTAAGGTACAACACTGTTTGTGAACCTACTTGCTTAGCGTCATGAAAACTAACGATACAACACTATTTGTTTAACTAAGCGCTTAACTTCTTGAAAACTCAGGATACAACACTGTCTGGGAAACTACAAGCTTAACTTGATGAAAACTAACGATTCAACACTATGTGAGAATCTGCTTGCTTAACTCCATGAAAACCAATGATACAACACTGTTTGTTTAACTAAGCTCTTAACTTCTTGAAAACTAACGATACAACACTGTGGGAGAAACTACAAGCTTAACTTCATGAAAACTAATGATACAACACTGTGTGAGAATCTGCTTGCTTAACTCCATGAAAACTAACGATAGAACACTGTGAAACTACGCGCTTAACTTCATGAAAACTCTGGATACAACACTGTGTGAGAAACTACAATCTTAACTTCATGAAAATTAATGATACAACACTGTGTGAGAATCTGCTTGCTTAACTCCATGAAAACTAACGATAGAACACTGTTTGTGAAACTACGCGCTTAACTTCATGAAAACCCAGGATACAACACTGTGTGAGAAACTACAAGCTTAACTTCATGAAAACTAACGATACAACACTGCTTGTGAAACTAATTTCTTAACTTCATGAAAACTATGGATACAACACTGTGTGACAATTACATGCTTAACTTGATGAAAACTAACGATACCAAACTGTTTGAGAATCTACATGCTTATCTTCATGAAAACTAACGATAAAACATAGTTTGTGAAACTACGCACTTAAATTCATGATAACACAGGATACAACACTGTGTGAGAAACTATAAGCTTAACTTCATGAAAACTAAATATACAACACTGTTTGTGAACCTACTTGCTTAGCTTCATGAAAACTCATGATACAACACTGTGTGAACAACCTGCTTGCTTAACTCCCTGAAATCTAATGATACAACACTGTTTGTGAAAATAATGGCTTAACTTCGTGAATACTAAGGATACAACACTGTTTGTGAAAACGTGTGCTTACTTTCTTGAAAAGTTACAATAAAACACTGTGTGAGAAACTACAAGCTTAACTTCATGAAAACTAATGATACAACACTGTTTGTGAACCTACTTGCTTAGCTTCATGAAAACTCATGATACAACACTGTGTGAACAATTACAAGCTTAACTTAATGAAAACTAATGACACAACAGTGTGTCACAACCTGCTTGCTTAACTCCATGAAAACTAACGATACAACAGTGTGTGAGAAACTTCATGCTTTATTTCATGAAAACTAACAATTAAACACTGTTTGTGAAACTACGCGCTTAACTTCATGAACCCTCAGGATACAACACTGTGTGATAAACTACAAGCTTAACTTCATGAAAACTAACAATGCAACACTGTGTGAGAATCTGCTTGCTTAACTCCATGAAAACTAACGATACAACACTGTTTGTGCAACTATGCGCTTAACGTCATGAAAACAATGGATACAACACTGTGTGAGATACTACATGCCTACCTTGTTGAAAACTAACGATACGAAACTGTTTGAGAAGCTATGTGCTTATCTTCATAAAAACTAACTATACAAAATTGTTTGTGAAACTACACGCTTAACTTCATGAAAACTAAAGATACAACACTGTTTGTGAACCTACTTGCTTAGCGTCATGAAAACTAACGATACAACACTGTTTGTTTAACTAAGCGCTTAACTTCTTGAAAACTCAGGATACAACACTGTGTGGGAAACTACAAGCTAAACTTGATGAAATCTAACGATACAACACTGTGTGAGAATCTGCTTGCTTAACTCCATGAAAACAAATAATACAACACTGTTTGTTTAACTAAGCGCTTAACTTCATGAAAACTCAGGATACAACACTGTGTGAGAAACTACAAGCTTAAGTTGATGAAAACTAATGAAAAATCACTGTGTGAGAATGTGCTTGCTTATCTTCATGAAAACTAACTATACAACATTGTTTGTGCAACCATGCACTTAACGTCATGAAAACTATGGATACAACACTGTGTGAGAATTACAGGCTTAATTTGCTGAAAACTAACGATAACAAAGTGTTTGAGAATCTACATGCTTATCTTCATGAAAACTAACGATAGAAATTAGTTTGTGAAACTATGCCCTTAACTTCATGAAAACTCAGCATACAACACTGTGTGAGAATCTACTTGCTTAACTCCATGAAAGGTAACGATACAACACTGTGCGAGGAACTTCATGCTTAATTTCATGAAAACTAACGATACAACACTATTTGTGAAACTACGTGCTTAACTTCATGAAAACTCAGGATACAACACTGTGTGAGAAACTACAAGCTTCACTTGATGAAAACTGATGATACAATACTGTGTGAATCTTCTTGCTTAACTCCAAGAAAACTAACGATACAACACTGTTTGTGAAACTACGCACTTAACTTCATGAAAGCTATGGATACAACACTGTGTGAGAATCTACATGCTTAACTTGATGAAAAGTAATGATACCAAACTGTTTGAGAATCTAAATGCTTATCTTCATGAAAACTAACGATACAACATAGTTTGTGAAACTATGCCCTTAACTTCATGAAAACTAACGATACAACACTGTGTGAGAATCTGCTTGCTTTGCTCCATGAAAACTAACGATACAAAGCTGTTTGTGAAACTACGCGCTTAACTTCATGAAAACTCAGGATTCAACACTGTGTGAGAAACTACAAGCTTAACTTCATCAAAACTAACTATACAATACTGTGTGAGTATCTGCTTGCTTAACTCCATGAAAACCAACGATACAAAGCTGTTTGTGAAACTACGCGCTTAACTTCATGAAAACTTAGGATACAAAAGTGTGTGAGAAACTACAAGCATAACTTGATGAAAACTAACGGTACAACTCTGTGTGAGAATATGCTTGCTTAACTTGATGAAAACTAATGATACCAAAAATGTTTGTGAAACTACACGCTTAACTTCATGAAAACTCAGGATACACCACTGTGTGAGAAACTACAAGCTTAACTTGATGAAAACTAACGGTACAACACTGTGTGAGAAAGTATATGCTTATTTTCATGAAAACTAACGAAACAAAACTGTGTGAGAAACTACAAGCTTAACTTCATAAAAGCTAACGATACAACACTTTTGAGAACCAGCTTGCTTAACTCCATGAAAACTAATGATACAACACTGTTTGTGAAACTACACGCTTAACTTCATGAAAACTCAGGATACAACACTGTGTGAGAAACTACAAGCTTAACTTGATGAAAACTAACGAAAAATCACTGTGTGAGAATCTGGTTGCTTATCTTCATGAAAACAAAGTATCCAACATTGTTTGTGCAACCATGCGCTGAACGTCATGAAAACTAGGGATACAACACTGTGTTAGAATTACATGCTTAACTTGCTGAAAACTAACGATAACAAAGTGTTTGAGAATCTACATGCTTATCTTCATGTAATCTAACGATACAAATTAGTTTGTGAAACTATGTGCTTAACTTCATGAAAACTCAGGATACAACACTTTGTGAGAATCTGCTTGCTTAACTCCATGAAAACTAACGATACAACACTGTTTGTGCAAATATCTGCTTAACGCCATGAAAAGTATGGATACAACACTGTGTGAGATACTACATGCTTACCTTTTTGAAAACTAACGATACCAAACTGTTTGAGAATTTATATGCTTATCTTCATGAAAACTAACGATACAACATGGTTTGTGAAAATATCCCTTAAGTTCACGAAAACTAACGATACAACACTATGTGAGAATCTGCTTGCTTATCTTCATGAAAACTAACTATACAACATTGTTTGTGAAACTACACGCTTAACTTCATGAAAACTAAAGATACAACACCGTTTGTGAACCTACTTGCTTAGCTTCATGAAAACTCATGATACAACACTGTGTGAACAACTACAAGCTTAACTTCATGAAAACTTACGATACAACACTGTTTGTTTAACTAAGCGCTGAACTTCTAGAAAACTCAGGATACAACACTGTGTGGGAAACTACAAGCTTAACTTGATGAAAACTAACGATACAACACTGTGTGAGAATCTGCTCGCTCGTCTTCATGAAAACTATCTATACAACATTGTTTGTGAAACTACGCGCTTAACTTCATGAAAACTAATGATACAACACTGTTTGTGAATCTACTTGCTTGGGGTTCATGAAAACTCATGATACCACACTGTGTGAACAAGTACAAGCTTAACTTTATGAAAACTAATAATACAACACTGTGTGACAACCTGCTTGGTTAACTCCCTGAAAACTAACGATACAACACTGTTTGTGAAACTAATGGCTTAAATTCATGAATACTAAGGATACAACACTGTTTGTGAAACCGGGTGCTTCTTGAAAAGTTACAATACAACACTGTATGAGAAATCACATGCATATTTTCATAAAAATTAACGATAAAACACTGTGTGAGTATCTGCTTGCTTAACTCCATGAAAACCAACGATACAACGCTGTTTGTGAAACTACGCGCTTAACTTCATGAAAACTTAGGATACAAAACTGTGTGAGAAACTACAAGCTTAACTTGATGAAAACTAACGATACAACACTGTGTGAGAATCTGCTTGCTTAACTCCATGAAAATTAACGAAACAACAATGTTTGAAGACTACTTTCTTAACTCCATGAAAACTATGGATACAACACTGTGTGAGAATCTACATGCTTAACTTGATGAAAACTAACGATACCAAACTGTGTGAGAATCTACATGCTTATCTTCATGAAAACTAACGACAAAACATAGTTTGTGAAACTACGCACTTAAATTCATGATAACACAGGATACAACACTGTGTGAGAAACTATAAGCTTAACTCATGAAAACTAAATATACAACACTGTTTGTGAACCTACTTGCTTAGCTTCATGAAAACTCATGATACAACACTGTGTGAACAACCTGCTTGCTTAACTCCCTGAAATCTAATGACACAACACTGTTTGTGAAAATAATGGCTTAACATCGTGAATACTAAGGATACAACACTGTTTGTGAAAACGTGTGCTTACTTTCTTGAAAAGTAATAATACAACACTGTGTGAGAAACTACAAGCTTAAGTTGATGAAAACTAATGAAAAAACACTGTGTGAGAATCTGCTTGCTTATCTTCATGAAAACTAACTATACAACATTGTTTGTGCAACCATGCACTTAACGTCATGAAAACTATGGATACAACACTGTGTGAGAATTATAGGCTTAACTTGCTGAAAACTAACGATAACAAAGTGTTTGAGAATCTACATGCTTATCTTCATGAAAACTAACGATAGAAATTAGTTTGTGAAACTATGCCCTTAACTTCATGAAAACACAGGATACAACACTGTGTGAGAATCTGCTTGCTTAACTCCATGAAAGGTAACGATGCAACACTGTGCGAGGAACTTCATGCTTAATTTCATGAAAACTAACGATACAACACTATTTGTGAAACTACGTGCTTAACTTCATGAAAACTCAGGATACAACACTGTGTGAGAAACTACAAGCTTCACTTGATGAAAACTGATGATACAATACTGTGTGAATCTTCTTGCTTAACTCCAAGAAACCTAACGATACAACACTGTTTGTGAAACTACGCACTTAACTTCATGAAAGCTATGGATACAACACTGTGTGAGAATCTACATGCTTAACTTGATGAAAAGTAATGATACCAAACTGTTTGAGAATCTAAATGCTTATCTTCATGAAAACTAACGATACAACATAGTTTGTGAAACTATGCCCTTAAATTCATGAAAACTAACGATACAACACTGTGTGAGAATCTGCTTGCTTAGCTCCATGAAAACTAACGATACAAAGCTGTTTGTGAAACTACGCGCTTAACTTCATGAAAACTCAGGATACAACACTGTGTGAGAGATTACAAGCTTAACTTCATCAAAACTAACTATACAATACTGTGTGAGTATCTGCTTGCTTAACTCCATGAAAACCAACGATACAAAGCTGTTTGTGAAACTACGCGCTTAACTTCATGAAAACTTAGGATACAAAAGTGTGTGAGAAACTACAAGCATAACTTGATGAAAACTAAAGGTACAACTCTGTGTGAGAATATGCTTGCTTAACTTGATGAAAACTAATGATACCAAAAATGTTTGTGAAACTACACGCTTAACTTCATGAAAACTCAGGATACACCACTGTGTGAGAAACTACAAGCTTAACTTGATGAAAACTACGGTACAACACTGTGTGAGAAACTATATGCTTATTTTCATGAAAACTAACGAAACAAAACTGTGTGAGAAACTACAAGCTTAACTTCATAAAAGCTAACGATACAACACTTTTGAGAACCAGCTTGCTTAACTCCATGAAAACTAATGTTACAACACTGTTTGTGAAACTACACGCTTAACTTCATGAAAACTCAGGATACAACACTGTGTGAGAAACTACAAGCTTAACTTGATGAAAACTAACGAAAAATCACTGTGTGAGAATCTGCTTGCTTATCTTCATGAAAACTAAGTATCCAACATTGTTTGTGCAACCATGCGCTGAACGTCATGAAAACTAGGGATACAACACTGTGTTAGAATTACATGCTTAACTTGCTGAAAACTAACGATAACAAAGTGTTTGAGAATCTACATGCTTATCTTCATGAAATCTAACGATACAAATTAGTTTGTGAAACTATGTGCTTAACTTCATGAAAACTCAGGATACAACACTGTGTGAGAATCTGCTTGCTTAACTCCATGAAAACTAACGATACAACACTGTTTGTGCAAATATCCGCTTAACGCCATGAAAAGTATGGATACAACACTGTGTGAGATACTACATGCTTACCTTTTTGAAAACTAACGATACCAAACTGTTTGAGAATTTATATGCTTATCTTCATGAAAACTAACGATACAACATGGTTTGTGAAAATACGCCCTTAAGTTCATGAAACCTAACGATACAACACTATGTGAGAATCTGCTTGCTTATCTTCTTGAAAACTAACTATACAACATTGTTTGTGAAACTACACGCTTAACTTCATGAAAACTAAAGATACAACACCGTTTGTGAACCTACTTGCTTAGCTTCATGAAAACTCATGATACAACACTGTGTGAACAACTACAAGCTTAACTTCATGAAAACTAACGATACAACACTGTTTGTTTAACTAAGCGCTGAACTTCTAGAAAACTCAGGATACAACACTGTGTGGGAAACTACAAGCTTAACTTGATGAAAACTAACGATACAACACTGTGTGAGAATCTGCTCGCTCGTCTTCATGAAAACTATCTATACAACATTGTTTGTGAAACTACGTGCTTAACTTCATGAAAACTAATGATACAACACTGTTTGTGAATCTACTTGCTTGGGTTCATGAAAACTCATGATACAACACTGTGTGATCAAGTACAAGCTTAACTTTATGAAAACTAATAATACAACACTGTGTGACAACCTGCTTGGTTAACTCCCTGAAAACTAACGATACAACACTGTTTGTGAAACTAATGGCTTAAATTCATGAATACTAAGGATACAACACTGTTTGTGAAACCGGGTGCTTACTTCTTGAAAAGTTACAATACAACACTGTATGAGAAACCACATGCATATTTTCATAAAAAGTAACGATACAACACTGTGTGAGTATCTGCTTGCTTAACTCCATGAAAACCAACGATACAACGCTGTTTGTGAAACTACGCGCTTAACTTCATGAAAACTTAGGATACAAAACTGTGTGAGAAACTACAAGCTTAACTTGATGAAAACTAACGATACAATACAGTGTGAGAATCTGCTTGCTTAACTCCATGAAAACTAATGATACAACACTGTTTGTGAAACTACACACTTAACTTCATGAAAACTCAGGATACACCACTGTGTGAGAAACTACAAGCTTAACTTGAGAAAACTAACGATACAACACTGTGTGAGAAACTACACGCTTATTTTCATGAAAACTAACGATACAACACTGTGTGAGAAACAACAATCTTAACTTCATAAAAACTAACGATACAACACTGTGTGAGAATCTGCTTGCTTAACTCCATGAAAACTAACGATACAACACTGTTTGTGCAACTATGTGCTTAACGTCATGAAAACTATGGATACAACACTGTGTGAGATACTACATGCTTACCTTGTTGAAAACTAACGATACGAAACTGTTTGAGAATCTATATGCTTATCTTCATGAAAACTAACTATACAACATGGTTTGTGAAAATACGCCCTTAAGTTCATGAAAACTAACGATACAACACTGCGTGAGAATCTGCTTGCTTATCTTCATGAAAACTATCTATACAACATTGTTTGTGAAACTACACGCTTAACTTCATGAAAACTAACGATACAACACTGTTTGTGAACCTACTTGCTTGGCGTCATGAAAACTAACGATACAACACTGTTTGTTTAACTAAGCACTTAACTACTTGAAAACTCAGGATACAACACTGTGTGGGAAACTACAAGCTTAAGTTGATGAAAACTAATGAAAAAACACTGTGTGAGAATCTGCTTGCTTATCTTCATGAAAACTAACTATACAACATTGTTTGTGCAACCATGCACTTAACGTCATGAAAACTATGGATACAACACTGTGTGAGAATTATAGGCTTAACTTGCTGAAAACTAACGATAACAAAGTGTTTGAGAATCTACATGCTTATCTTCATGAAAACTAACGATAGAAATTAGTTTGTGAAACTATGCCCTTAACTTCATGAAAACACAGGATACAACACTGTGTGAGAATCTGCGTGCTTAACTCCATGAAAGGTAACGATGCAACACTGTGCGAGGAACTTCATGCTTAATTTCATGAAAACTAACGATACAACACTATTTGTGAAACTACGTGCTTAACTTCATGAAAACTCAGGATACAACACTGTGTGAGAAACTACAAGCTTCACTTGATGAAAACTGATGATACAATACTGTGTGAATCTTCTTGCTTAACTCCAAGAAACCTAACGATACAACACTGTTTGTGAAACTACGCACTTAACTTCATGAAAGCTATGGATACAACACTGTGTGAGAATCTACATGCTTAACTTGATGAAAAGTAATGATACCAAACTGTTTGAGAATCTAAATGCTTATCTTCATGAAAACTAACGATACAACATAGTTTGTGAAACTATGCCCTTAACTTCATGAAAACTAACGATACAACACTGTGTGAGAATCTGCTTGCTTAACTCCATGAAAACTAACGATACAAAGCTGTTTGTGAAACTACGCGCTTAACTTCATGAAAACTCAGGATACAACACTGTGTGAGAGATTACAAGCTTAACTTCATCAAAACTAACTATACAATACTGTGTGAGTATCTGCTTGCTTAACTCCATGAAAACCAACGATACAAAGCTGTTTGTGAAACTACGCGCTTAACTTCATGAAAACTTAGGATACAAAAGTGTGTGAGAAACTACAAGCATAACTTGATGAAAACTAACGGTACAACTCTGTGTGAGAATATGCTTGCTTAACTTGATGAAAACTAATGATACCAAAAATGTTTGTGAAACTACACGCTTAACTTCATGAAAACTCAGGATACACCACTGTGTGAGAAACTACAAGCTTAACTTGATGAAAACTAACGGTACAACACTGTGTGAGAAACTATATGCTTATTTTCATGAAAACTAACGAAACAAAACTGTGTGAGAAACTACAAGCTTAACTTCATAAAAGCTAACGATACAACACTTTTGAGAACCAGCTTGCTTAACTCCATGAAAACTAATGATACAACACTGTTTGTGAAACTACACGCTTAACTTCATGAAAACTCAGGATACAACACTGTGTGAGAAACTACAAGCTTAACTTGATGAAAACTAACGAAAAATCACTGTGTGAGAATCTGCTTGCTTATCTTCATGAAAACTAAGTATCCAACATTGTTTGTGCAACCATGCGCTGAACGTCATGAAAACTAGGGATACAACACTGTGTTAGAATTACATGCTTAACTTGCTGAAAACTAACGATAACAAAGTGTTTGAGAATCTACATGCTTATCTTCATGAAATCTAACGATACAAATTAGTTTGTGAAACTATGTGCTTAACTTCATGAAAACTCAGGATACAACACTGTGTGAGAATCTGCTTGCTTAACTCCATGAAAACTAACGATACAACACTGTTTGTGCAAATATCCGCTTAACGCCATGAAAAGTATGGATACAACACTGTGTGAGATACTACATGCTTACCTTTTTGAAAACTAACGATACCAAACTGTTTGAGAATTTATATGCTTATCTTCATGAAAACTAACGATACAACATGGTTTGTGAAAATACGCCCTTAAGTTCATGAAAACTAACGATACAACACTATGTGAGAATCTGCTTGCTTATCTTCATGAAAACTAACTATACAACATTGTTTGTGAAACTACACGCTTAACTTCATGAAAACTAAAGATACAACACCGTTTGTGAACCTACTTGCTTAGCTTCATGAAAACTCATGATACAACACTGTGTGAACAACTACAAGCTTAACTTCATGAAAACTAACGATACAACACTGTTTCTTTAACTAAGCGCTGAACTTCTAGAAAACTCAGGATACAACACTGTGTGGGAAACTACAAGCTTAACTTGATGAAAACTAACGATACAACACTGTGTGAGAATCTGCTCGCTCGTCTTCATGAAAACTATCTATACAACATTGTTTGTGAAACTTCGCGCTTAACTTCATGAAAACTAATGATACAACACTGTTTGTGAATCTACTTGCTTGGGTTCATGAAAACTCATGATACAACACTGTGTGATCAAGTACAAGCTTAACTTTATGAAAACTAATAATACAACACTGTGTGACAACCTGCTTGGTTAACTCCCTGAAAACTAACGATACAACACTGTTTGTGAAACTAATGGCTTAAATTCATGAATACTAAGGATACAACACTGTTTGTGAAACCGGGTGCTTACTTCTTGAAAAGTTACAATACAACACTGTATGAGAAACCACATGCATATTTTCATAAAAAGTAACGATACAACACTGTGTGAGTATCTGCTTGCTTAACTCCATGAAAACCAACGATACAACGCTGTTTGTGAAACTACGCGCTTAACTTCATGAAAACTTAGGATACAAAACTGTGTGAGAAACTACAAGCTTAACTTGATGAAAACTAACGATACAATACAGTGTGAGAATCTGCTTGCTTAACTCCATGAAAACTAATGATACAACACTGTTTGTGAAACTACACACTTAACTTCATGAAAACTCAGGATACACCACTGTGTGAGAAACTACAAGCTTAACTTGAGAAAACTAACGATACAACACTGTGTGAGAAACTACACGCTTATTTTCATGAAAACTAACGATACAACACTGTGTGAGAAACAACAATCTTAACTTCATAAAAACTAACGATACAACACTGTGTGAGAATCTGCTTGCTTAACTCCATGAAAACTAACGATACAACACTGTTTGTGCAACTATGCGCTTAACGTCATGAAAACTATGGATACAACACTGTGTGAGATACTACATGCTTACCTTGTTGAAAACTAACGATACGAAACTGTTTGAGAATCTATATGCTTATCTTCATGAAAACTAACTATACAACATGGTTTGTGAAAATACGCCCTTAAGTTCATGAAAACTAACGATACAACACTGCGTGAGAATCTGCTTGCTTATCTTCATGAAAACTATCTATACAACATTGTTTGTGAAACTACACGCTTAACTTCATGAAAACTAACGATACAACACTGTTTGTGAACCTACTTGCTTGGCGTCATGAAAACTAACGATACAACACTGTTTGTTTAACTAAGCACTTAACTACTTGAAAACTCAGGATACAACACTGTGTGGGAAACTACAAGCTTAAGTTGATGAAAACTAATGAAAAAACACTGTGTGAGAATCTGCTTGCTTATCTTCATGAAAACTAACTATACAACATTGTTTGTGCAACCATGCACTTAACGTCATGAAAACTATGGATACAACACTGTGAGAATTATAGGCTTAACTTGCTGAAAACTAACGATAACAAAGTGTTTGAGAATCTACATGCTTATCTTCATGAAAACTAACGATAGAAATTAGTTTGTGAAACTATGCCCTTAACTTCATGAAAACACAGGATACAACACTGTGTGAGAATCTGCTTGCTTAACTCCATGAAAGGTAACGATGCAACACTGTGCGAGGAACTTCATGCTTAATTTCATGAAAACTAACGATACAACACTATTTGTGAAACTACGTGCTTAACTTCATGAAAACTCAGGATACAACACTGTGTGAGAAACTACAAGCTTCACTTGATGAAAACTGATGATACAATACTGTGTGAATCTTCTTGCTTAACTCCAAGAAACCTAACGATACAACACTGTTTGTGAAACTACGCACTTAACTTCATGAAAGCTATGGATACAACACTGTGTGAGAATCTACATGCTTAACTTGATGAAAAGTAATGATACCAAACTGTTTGAGAATCTAAATGCTTATCTTCATGAAAACTAACGATACAACATAGTTTGTGAAACTATGCCCTTAACTTCATGAAAACTAACGATACAACACTGTGTGAGAATCTGCTTGCTTAACTCCATGAAAACTAACGATACAAAGCTGTTTGTGAAACTACGCGCTTAACTTCATGAAAACTCAGGATACAACACTGTGTGAGAGATTACAAGCTTAACTTCATCAAAACTAACTATACAATACTGTGTGAGTATCTGCTTGCTTAACTCCATGAAAACCAACGATACAAAGCTGTTTGTGAAACTACGCGCTTAACTTCATGAAAACTTAGGATACAAAAGTGTGTGAGAAACTACAAGCATAACTTGATGAAAACTAACGGTACAACTCTGTGTGAGAATATGCTTGCTTAACTTGATGAAAACTAATGATACCAAAAATGTTTGTGAAACTACACGCTTAACTTCATGAAAACTCAGGATACACCACTGTGTGAGAAACTACATGCTTAACTTGATGAAAACTAACGGTACAACACTGTGTGAAAAACTATATGCTTATTTTCATGAAAACTAACGAAACAAAACTGTGTGAGAAACTACAAGCTTAACTTCATAAAAGCTAACGATACAACACTTTTGAGAACCAGCTTGCTTAACTCCATGAAAACTAATGATACAACACTGTTTGTGAAACTACACGCTTAACTTCATGAAAACTCAGGATACAACACTGTGTGAGAAACTACAAGCTTAACTTGATGAAAACTAACGAAAAATCACTGTGTGAGAATCTGCTTGCTTATCTTCATGAAAACTAAGTATCCAACATTGTTTGTGCAACCATGCGCTGAACGTCATGAAAACTAGGGATACAACACTGTGTTAGAATTACATGCTTAACTTGCTGAAAACTAACGATAACAAAGTGTTTGAGAATCTACATGCTTATCTTCATGAAATCTAACGATACAAATTAGTTTGTGAAACTATGTGCTTAACTTCATGAAAACTCAGGATACAACACTGTGTGAGAATCTGCTTGCTTAACTCCATGAAAACTAACGATACAACACTGTTTGTGCAAATATCCGCTTAACGCCATGAAAAGTATGGATACAACACTGTGTGAGATACTACATGCTTACCTTTTTGAAAACTAACGATACCAAACTGTTTGAGAATTTATATGCTTATCTTCATGAAAACTAACGATACAACATGGTTTGTGAAAATACGCCCTTAAGTTCATGAAAACTAACGATACAACACTATGTGAGAATCTGCTTGCTTATCTTCATGAAAACTAACTATACAACATTGTTTGTGAAACTACACGCTTAACTTCATGAAAACTAAAGATACAACACCGTTTGTGAACCTACTTGCTTAGCTTCATGAAAACTCATGATACAATACTGTGTGAACAACTACAAGCTTAACTTCATGAAAACTAACGATACAACACTGTTTGTTTAACTAAGCGCTGAACTTCTAGAAAACTCAGGATACAACACTGTGTGGGAAACTACAAGCTTAACTTGATGAAAACTAACGATACAACACTGTGTGAGAATCTGCTCGCTCGTCTTCATGAAAACTATCTATACAACATTGTTTGTGAAACTACGCGCTTAACTTCATGAAAACTAATGATACAACACTGTTTGTGAATCTACTTGCTTGGGTTCATGAAAACTCATGATACAACACTGTGTGATCAAGTACAAGCTTAACTTTATGAAAACTAATAATACAACACTGTGTGACAACCTGCTTGGTTAACTCCCTGAAAACTAACGATACAACACTGTTTGTGAAACTAATGGCTTAAATTCATGAATACTAAGGATACAACACTGTTTGTGAAACCGGGTGCTTACTTCTTGAAAAGTTACAATACAACACTGTATGAGAAACCACATGCATATTTTCATAAAAAGTAACGATACAACACTGTGTGAGTATCTGCTTGCTTAACTCCATGAAAACCAACGATACAACGCTGTTTGTGAAACTACGCGCTTAACTTCATGAAAACTTAGGATACAAAACTGTGTGAGAAACTACAAGCTTAACTTGATGAAAACTAACGATACAATACAGTGTGAGAATCTGCTTGCTTAACTCCATGAAAACTAATGATACAACACTGTTTGTGAAACTACACACTTAACTTCATGAAAACTCAGGATACACCACTGTGTGAGAAACTACAAGCTTAACTTGAGAAAACTAACGATACAACACTGTGTGAGAAACTACACGCTTATTTTCATGAAAACTAACGATACAACACTGTGTGAGAAACAACAATCTTAACTTCATAAAAACTAACGATACAACACTGTGTGAGAATCTGCTTGCTTAACTCCATGAAAACTAACGATACAACACTGTTTGTGCAACTATGCGCTTAACGTCATGAAAACTATGGATACAACACTGTGTGAGATACTACATGCTTACCTTGTTGAAAACTAACGATACGAAACTGTTTGAGAATCTATATGCTTATCTTCATGAAAACTAACTATACAACATGGTTTGTGAAAATACGCCCTTAAGTTCATGAAAACTAACGATACAACACTGCGTGAGAATCTGCTTGCTTATCTTCATGAAAACTATCTATACAACATTGTTTGTGAAACTACACGCTTAACTTCATGAAAACTAACGATACAACACTGTTTGTGAACCTACTTGCTTGGCGTCATGAAAACTAACGATACAACACTGTTTGTTTAACTAAGCACTTAACTTCTTGAAAACTCAGGATACAACACTGTGTGGGAAACTACAAGCTTAACTTGATGAAAACTAACGATACAACACTGTGTGAGAATCTGCTTGCTTAACTCCATGAAAACCAATGATACAACACTGTTTGTTAAACTATGCACTTAACTTCCTGAAAACTAACGATACAACACTGTGGGAGACACTACAAGCTTAACTTCATGAAAATTAATGATACAACACTGTGTGAGAATCTGCTTGCTTAACTCCATGGTAACTAACGATAGAACACTGCTTGTGAAACTACGCGCTTAACTTCATAAAACTCAGGATACAACACTGTGGGAGAAACTACAAGCTTAATTTCATAAAAACTAATGATACAACACTGTGTGAGAATCTGCTTGCTTAACTCCATGAAAACTAACGATAGAACACTGTTTGTGAAACTACGCGCTTAACTTCATGAAAACCCAGGATACAACACTGTGTGAGAAACTACAAGCTTAACTTCATGAAAACTAACGATACAACACTGCTTGTGAAACTAATTTCTTAACTTCACGAAAACTATGAATACAACACTGTGTGAGAATTATATGCTTAACTTGATGAAAACTAACGATACCAAACTGTGTGAGAATCTGCATGCTTATCTTCATGAAAACAAACGATAAAACATAGTTTGTGAAACTACGCACTTAAATTCATGATAACACAGGATACAACACTGTGTGAGAAACTATAAGCTTAACTCATGAAAACTAAATATACAAAACTGTTTGTGAACCTACTTGCTTAGCTTCATGAAAACTCATGATACAACACTGTGTGAACAACCTGCTTGCTTAACTCCCTGAAATCTAATGACACAACACTGTTTGTGAAAATAATGGCTTAACATCGTGAATACTAAGGATACAACACTGTTTGTGAAAACGTGTGCTTACTTTCTTGAAAAGTTACAATACAACACTGTTTGAGAAACTACAAGCTTAACTTCATGAAAACTAACGATACAACACTGTGTGAGAATCTGCTTGCTTAACTCCAGGAAAACTAACGATACAACACTGTGTGTGAAACTATGCGCTTAACTTCATGAAAACTCAGGAAACGACACTTTGTGAGAAACTACAAGCTTTACTTGATGAAAACTATCGAGACGAAACTGTGTGAGAATCTGCTGTTTAACTCAATGAAAACTAACGATACAACAATGTTTGTAGACTACTTTCTTAACTTCATGAAAACTTTGGATACAACACTGTGTGAGAATCTCCATGCTTAACTTGATGAAAACTAACGATACCAAACAGTTGGAGAATCTACATGCTTATCTTCATGAAAACTAACGATACAACATAGTTTGTGAAACTACGCCCTTAACTTCATGAAAACTAACGATACAACACTGTGTGAGAATCTGCTTGCTTATCTTCATGAAAACTAACGATAAAACACTGTTTGTGAACCTACTTGCTTAGCTTCATGAAAACTCATGATACAACACTGTGGGAGAAACTACAAGCTTAACTTAATGAAAACTAATGACACAACAGTGTGTCACAACCTGCTTGCTTAACTCCGTGAAAACTAACGATACAACAATGTGTGAGAAACTTCATGCTTTATTTCATGAAAACTAACAATACAACACTGTTTGTGAAACTATGCGCTTAACTTCTTGAAAACTCAGGATACAACACTGTGGGAGAAACTACAAGCTTAATTTCATGAAAACTAATGATACAACACTGTGTGAGAATCTGCTTGCTTAACTCCATGAAAACTAACGATAGAGCACTGTTTGTGAATCTACGCGCTTAACTTCATGAAAACCCAGGATACAACACTGTGTGAGAAACTACAAGCTTAACTTCATGAAAACTAACGATACAACACTGTTTGTGAAACTACTTTCTTAACTTCATGAAAACTATGGATACAACACTGTGTGAGAATTACATGCTTAACTTGATGAAAACTAACGATACCAAACTGTTTGAGAATCTACATGCTTATCTTCATGAAAACTAACGATACAACATAGTTTGTGAGACTATGCACTTAACTTCATGAAAACTCAGGATACAACACTGTGTGAGAAACTATAAGCTTAACTTCATGAAAACTAAATACACAACACTGATTGTGAACCTTCTTGCTTAGCTTCATGAAAACTCATGTTACAACACTGTGTGAACAACCTGCTTGCTTAACTCCCTGATATCTAATGACACAACACTGTTTGTGAAAATAATGGCTTTACTTCGTGAATACTAAGGATACAACACTATTTGTGAAAACGTGTGCTAACTTTCTTGAAAAGTTACAATACAACACTGTGTGAGAAACTATAAGCTTAACTTCATGAAAACTAAATACACAACACTGATTGTGAACCTTCTTGCTTAGCTTCATGAAAACTCATGTTACAACACTGTGTGATCAACCTGCTTGCTTAACTCCCTGATATCTAATGACACAACACTGTTTGTGAAAATAATGGCTTAACTTCGTGAATACTAAGGATACAACACTATTTGTGAAAACGTGTGCTAACATTCTTGAAAAGTTACAATACAACACTGTGTGAGAAACTACAAGCTTAACTTCATGAAAACTAATGATACAACACTGTGTGAGAATCTGCTTGCTTAACTCCATGAAAACTAACGATACAACAGTGTTTGTGAAACTATGCACTTAACTTCATGAAAACTCAGGATACAACACTTTGTGAGAAACTACAAGCTTAACTTGATGAAAACTATCGATACGACACTGTGTGAGAATCTGCTTGTTTAACTCCATGAAAACTAACGATACAACAATGTTTGTAGACTACTTTCTTAACTTCATGAAAACTATGGATACAACACTGTGTGAGAATCTCCATGCTTAACTTGATGAAAACTAATGATACCAAACAATTTGAGAATCTACATGCTTATCTTCATGAAAACTAACGATACAACATAGTTTGTGAAACTACGCCCTTAACTTCATGAAAACTAACGATACAACACTGTGTGAGAATCTGCTTGCTTATCTTCATGAAAACTAACGATAAAACACTGTTTGTGAACCTACTTGCTTAGCTTCATGAAAACTCATGATACAACACTGTGTGAACAATTACAAGCTTAACTTAATGAAAACTAATGACACAACAGTGTGTCACAACCTGCTTGCTTAACTCCATGAAAACTAACGATACAACAGTGTGTGAGAAACTTCATGCTTTATTTCATGAAAACTAACAATTAAACACTGTTTGTGAAACTACGCGCTTAACTTCATGAACCCTCAGGATACAACACTGTGTGAGAAACTACAAGCTTAACTTCATGAAAACTAACAATGCAACACTGTGTGAGAATCTGCTTGCTTAACTCCATGAAAACTAACGATACAACACTGTTTGTGCAACTATGCGCTTAACGTCATGAAAACAATGGATACAACACTGTGTGAGATACTACATGCTTACCTTGTTGAAAACTAACGATACGAAACTGTTTGAGAAGCTATGTGCTTATCTTCATAAAAACTAACTATACAACATTGTTTGTGAAACTACACGCTTAACTTCATGAAAACTAAAGATACAAGACTGTTTGTGAACCTACTTGCTTAGCGTCATGAAAACTAACGATACAACACTGTTTGTTTAACTAAGCGCTTAACTTCTTGAAAACTCAGGATACAACACTGTGTGGGAAACTACAAGCTAAACTTGATGAAATCTAACGATACAACACTGTGTGAGAATCTGCTTGCTTAACTCCATGAAAACAAATGATACAACACTGTTTGTTTAACTAAGCGCTTAACTTCATGAAAACTCAGGATACAACACTGTGTGAGAAACTACAAGCTTAAGTTGATGAAAACTAATGAAAAATCACTGTGTGAGAATGTGCTTGCTTATCTTCATGAAAACTAACTATACAACATTGTTTGTGCAACCATGCACTTAACGTCATGAAAACTATGGATACAACACTGTGTGAGAATTACAGGCTTAATTTGCTGAAAACTAACGATAACAAAGTGTTTGAGAATCTACATGCTTATCTTCATGAAAACTAACAATAGAAATTAGTTTGTGAAACTATGCCCTTAACTTCATGAAAACTCAGGATACAACACTGTGTGAGAATCTGCTTGCTTAACTCCATGAAAGGTAACGATACAACACTGTGCGAGGAACTTCATGCTTAATTTCATGAAAACTAACGATACAACACTATTTGTGAAACTACGTGCTTAACTTCATGAAAACTCAGGATACAACACTGTGTGAGAAACTACAAGCTTAACTTGATGAAAACTAACGATACAACACTGTGTGAGAATCTGCTTGCTTAACTCCATGAAAACCAATGATACAACACTGTTTAACTAAGCGCTTAACTTCTTGAAAACTAACGATACAAAACTGTGGGAGAAACTACAAGGTTAACTTCATGAAAACTAAGGATACAACACTGTGTGAGAATCTGCTTGCTTAACTCCATGAAAACCAACGCTACAACACTGTTTGTGAAACTACGCGCTTAACTTCATGAAAACTAACGATACAACACTGTGTGAGAAACTACAAGCTTAACTTGATGAAAACTACCGATACAACACTGTGTGAGAATCTGCTTGCTTAACTCCATGAAAACTAACGATACAACATAGTTTGTGAAACTACGTGCTTAACTTCATGATAACTCAGGATACAACACTGTGTGAGAAACTGCAAGCTTAACTTCATGAAATCTAACGAAACAACACTGTGTGAGAATCTGCTTGCTTAACTCCATGAAAACTAACGCTACAACAATGTTTGTAGACTACTTTCTTAACTTCATGAAAACAATGGATACAACACTGTGTGAGAAACTACATGCTTAACTTGATGAAAACTAACGATACCATACTGTTTGAGAATCTACATACTTATCTTCATGAAAACTAACGATACAACATAGTTTGTGAAACTACGCCCTTAACTTCATGAAAACTAACGATACAACTCTTTGTGAGAATCTGTTTGCTTATCTTCATGAAAACTTACTATACAACATTGTTTGTGAAACTATGTGCTTAACTTCATGAAAACTAAAGATACAACACTGTTTATGATCCTACTTGCTTAGCTTCATGACAACTCCTGATGCAACACTGTGTGAACAACTACGAGCTTAACTTCATGAAAACTAATGATACAACACTGTGTGACAACCTGCTTTGTTTATTCCTTGAAATATAAAGACACAACACGGTTTGTGAAACTAATGGCTTAACTTCATGAATATTAAGGATACAACACTGTTTGTGAAGCCGTGTGCTTACTTTCTTGAAAAGTTACAATACAACACTGTGTGAGAAAACACATGCTTACTTTCATGAAAACTAATGATACAACACTGTGTGAGAAACTACAAGCTTAACTTCACGAAAACTAACGATAAACACTGTGTGAGAATCTGCTTGCTTAACTCCATGAAAACTAACGATACAACACTGTTTGTGAAACTACGCGCTTTACTTCAAGAAAACTCAGGATCCAACACTGTGAGAACCTACAAGCTTAACTTCATGAAAACTAACGATACAACACTGTGTGAGAATCTGCTTGCTTAACTCCATGAAAACTAATGATACAACACTGTTTGTGGAACTACGCGCTTAACTTCATGAAAACTCAGGATACAATGCTGTGTGAGAATCTACAAGGATAATTTCATGAAATCTAACGACACAACACTGTGTGAGAATCTGCTTGCTTAACTCCATGAAAACTAACGATACAACACTGTTTGTGAAACTACGCGCTAAACGTCATTAAAACTATGGATACAATACTGTGTGAGAAACTATATGTTCAACTTGATGAAATCTAACGATACCAAACAGTTTGAGAATCTACATGCTTATCTTCATGGAAACTAACGATACAACATAGTTTGTGAAACTACGTGCTTAACTTCATGAAAACTAAAGATACAACAGTGTTTGTGAACCTACTTGCTTAGCTTCATAAAAACTCATGATACAACACTGTGTGAACAACTACAAGCTTAAGTTAATGAAAACTAATGACACAACAATGTGTAACAACCTGCTTACTTAACTCCATGAAAACTAACGGTACAACAATGTGTGAGAAACTTCATGCTTTATTTCATGAAAACTAACAATACAACACTGTTTGTGAAACTACGCGCTTAACTTCATGAACCCTCAGGATACAACACTGTGTGAGAAACTACAAGCTTAACTTCATGAAAACTAACAATGCAACACTGTGTGAGAATCTGCTTGCTTAACTCCATGAAAACCAACGATACAACACTGTTTGTGAAACTACGCGCTTAACTTCATGAAAACTAACGATACAACACTGTGTGAGAAACTACAAGCTTAACTTGATGAAAACTACCGATACAACACTGTGTGACAATCTGCTTGCTTAATTCCATGAAATCTAACGATACGACACTGTTTGTGAAACTGCGCACTTAACTTCTTGAAAACTCAGGATACAACACTTTGTGAGAATCTACAAGCTTAACTTCATGAAATCTAACGATACAACACTGTGTGAGAATCTGCTTGCTTATCTTCATGAAAACTAACTATACAACATTGTTTGTGAAACTACGCGCTTAACTTCATGGAAACTAAAGATACAACACTGTTTGTGAACCTACGTGCTTAGGTTCATGAAAACTCATGATACAACACTGTGCGAACAACTACTAGCTTAACTTCATGTAAACTAATGATACAACACTGTGTGACAACCTGCTTGCTTAACTCCCTGAAAACTAACGACACAACACTGTTTGGGAAACTATTTGCTTAACTTCATGAATACTAAGGATACAAAACTGTTTGTGAAACCGTGTGCTTACTTTCTTGAAAAGTTACAATGAAACACTGTGTGAGAAACCACATGCTTATTTTCATTAAAACTAACGATACAACACTGTGTGAGAATCTGCTTGCTTAACTCCTTGAAAATTAACGATACAACACTGTGTGAGTAACTTCATGCTTAATTTCATGAAAACTAACAATACAACACTGTTTGTGAAACTATGCGCTTAAGTTCATGAAAAATAAAGATACAACAATGTTTGTGAACCTACTTACTTAGCTTCATGAAAACTCATGATACAACACTGTGTGAACAACTACAATCTTAACTTCATGAAAATTAATGATACAACACTGTGTGACAACCTGCTTGCTTAACTCCCTGAAATCTATCAACACAACACTGTTTGTGAAACTAATGGCTTAACTTCATGAATACTAAGTATACAACACTGTTAGTGAAACCGTGTGCTTACTTTCTTGAAAAGTTACTATACAACACTGTGAGAAACTACATGCTTATTTTCATGAAAACTAACGATACAACACTGTGTGAGAAACTGCAAGCTTAACTTCATGAAAACTAACGATACAACACTGTGTGAGAATCTGCTTGCTCGACTCCATGAAAACCAATGATACAACATAGTTTGTGAAACTACGCGCTTAACTTCATGAAAACTCAGGATACAACACTGTTTGAGAAACTACAAGCTTAACTTGATGAAAATTAACGATACAACACTGTGTGAGAATCTGCTTGCTTAACTCCATGAACAGTAACGATACAACTCTGTTTGTGAAACTCTGCGCTAAATGTCATGAAAAGTATGGATACAACACTGTGTGAGAAACTACATGTTTAACTTGATGAAAACTAACGTTACCAAACTCTTTGAGAATCTACATGCTTATCTTCATGAAAACTAACGATACAACATAGTTTGTGAAACTATGCCCTTAACTTCAGGAAAACTAACGATACAACAGGGTGTGAGAATCTGCCTGCTTATCTTCATGAAAACTAACTATACAACATTGTTTGTGAAACTACGCGCTTAACTTCATGAAAACTAAAGATACAACACTGTTTGTGAACCTACGTGTTGGGGAAGTCTCATGCTAATAAAGCACTGTCTGGCCAATACGAATTTAGATAGGTGGGGCTAGGAGTCCAATAGGATTCTGGGTAGGAGAAAAACGATGGGTTCGAGATGTAACCGCCATTTTTGTAGGAAGCCTGGAACTATTCTCCAGGAAGAGACATACTTATATTAACAATTATGGGGTAATTACTTAAGTCAGAGCTAGCCAGTTAGAAACAAGCAAGGCCAACAGCTTCATAATTCATATAGCCTCCTGTGTTTTTATTTGGGACTCATGGGGATCTAGAACCAGGCTGGCACGGCAGAGCCCAGGCGACTGGCGGGGGATAAACCAAAGCGGCTAGCAAAGAAAAAGATTCTCTTAACATAATGGTGATCTGGAGTGGGATCATGAATTTCCACGCAGAATGACAAAAGCTTTAAAGGAATTTTAGAAACAGAAGAACAGAGAGAAGCACAGATTTTGGTAGCAGCATTTTTCTCAGGTGTGCTCTGTTTTGCTAGCGACAAGCCGAGATTCACGTGGATTGCTTACCGGAGTCTTCCTGACTCGGCGTAAAAAAAAAAAAAAAAAAAAAACAACCACAAGGTTGTTTTAAGAGACTCTGCTAACGATTGAAAAGAGTGTACGTACAGCTGTAAGTGGCAGCTTTTGCTGGAGGTCAGCATGGACTGAGGCAGTAAGCTGGAATCACGCTTAAGCCCGCCATCTTGAAACGGCAGTTTAAAACAGCCGCGGTTTTACAGATAAGACATGTGGCCAGAAAAACATAAAGATTTACAGTAAAGTCAGACTTGGATTAAGAAAAACCTCTAAATGTTTACAGTGTGTTTAAAAATATACGTGAGATTATGAGTGAAAATGAAACAGCAACGTGGTAAATAAATACAAAAGCCGGCGTTGTGGTGGCGCACGCCGGTAGGATTTACTCCAGAGGCAGAGGCAGGCAGATTTCCATAGAGAAACCCTGTCTCAAGAAAAATAAATGAAAGTGGAAGAAATAAGTAATAATAGATAAATAAGCCACGTAAAGATGGAAAATACACAGAGAGTCTGGATACGGTACACTATTGTGTTTTTCAGTTTTTTGCTTGCTCAGGAAGGAACTGATACTAAAGTACACTTGCTTATAAATGCTGCTAAATTAATACAACTTATATCTTTTGAAAATACCTTGACTTCAAAATTTAAGCATAAGGATATGTTACTCGGAAAAGGAGTTTTTATTTATGTTTCTACAGAAAATGAAAAGCTAAGGATTCCTTCCAGGCTTTTGTTGTTTGACGAACCAAGATCCCTGGAAGCAGTGGACCAGGTGTTCCAACAATCGAAACAGCGAAGATGATGCAGTCTTACAGACCCCGAAAATATGGACTTATACAGGTTTCTGAGTTTTGTCATGATCCCCATGGTATAAACAGCGCCCCCTTCCAGCAGGAAGCAGTTTGGAATGAGCGACGTCCCAATTCCCATCTTGTTTATAAATCTTTGTTTTCATTTAAATGGGGTTGTTTATAATTGGCTAGTGATCACAGCCAATCTTTTTTAATGGTAAAAAGGGGAATTATGGTATGGGTATTGTTTTTCATTTATTGAGACAAAATCAAGGTCAATTTTGTGATGCTTATATTTCTCCTCTTGATTAAATATTGTGCTTATACTGATCTTTTACAACGTAATGTATAATTGAATACAGACTATAGATAGTTACTTATAATAGAATTTCTAGTTACATAAGTTAGGTTTCTAGATATACAGAAATATATTTGAGATGGACAGTCTTCAAACCTCTCAAAGACCTTCAGAACATGGCATTTAAAATGGTTTAGGGTTTGTCTTGACAATGAGAAATGTCTGCTCCTGGCAGCACCAATTACATCTGAGAGGAAGATGGGCATCGAAGAAACTCGTTATAAAGTTTGCTTTCAACATGGCAAGATTAGCCATTTGGGCAAGAAACTGCTCTTGCCTAGATTGTTTGACTGTTGTTGTATCATCTGGACATGCAGGACCCACAGGAAAGTGACTACTGAACTCAGTCTTACAGGGTTCCTGCTTGATGAAGAGTCTATGAGACTTGCTGCAGGACAAAGAAAAATGATGGACAGACTGACAAACGCAGATGGACAGTTTGAAATTTCCTGCTTTGCTGAGAAGTGTTCCAGACACATTGTGGCCTATGGGCTGAAGAAGGATGCCCCAACGTTACAGAGGAACTTCGGGTGACTGTCCAGGCAGTAAGATGTCTCTGTCAATCCTAGTGTTTATATATTATCATTCTGTAGTCTTTGATGGAGTTGAAGACAGATAGTTATAATTATAGTTTTCCTTAGTTATGATAAAAGATAAGCAACATATAGGACTTTGGACTCACAAGGATGGGATGGATGATATTTTCTTTAAATCTTGCTAAAATATTGTAACTATGTTCTTATTTGATAACTGTTCTGTTATATACAATTTGACTGTGTTAAAGTTAAGACCTTTCTTTTTGTTTAAACAGAAAAGAGGAGATGTTGGGGAAGTCTTATGCTAATAAAGCACTGTCTGGCCAATAGGAATCTAGATAGGTGGGGCTAGGAGTCCAGGAGGACTCTAGGTAGGAGAAACACGAGGGGTTCGAGATGTAACCGCCATTGGGGTAGGAAGCCTGGAAATATTCTCCGGTAAGAGACATACTTATATTAACAATTATGGGGTTTTTACTTAAGTCAGAGCTAGCCAGTTAGAAACAAACAAGGCCAAGAGCTTCGTAATTAATATAGCCTCCTGTGTGTTTATTTGGGACTCATGCGGATCTAGAACCAGGCTGGCACTGCAGAGCCCAGGCGACTGGCGGGGGATAAACCAAAGCGGCCAGCAAAAGAAAAAGCTTCTCTTAACACCTACGTGCTTAGGTTCATGAAAACTCATGATACAACACTGTGTGAACAACTACAAGCTTAACTTCATGAAAACTAATGATACAACACTGTGTGACAACCTGCTTGCTTAACTCCCTGAAAACTAACGACACAACACTGCTTGTGAAACTAATGGCTTAACTTCATGAATACTAAGGATACAACACTGTTTGTGAAACCGTGTGCTTACTTTCTTGAAAAGTTACAATGAAACACTTTGTGAGAAACCCCATGCTTATTTTCATGAAAACTAACGATACAACACTGTGTGAGAATCTGCTTGCTTAACTCCTTGAAAACTAACGATACAACACTGTGTGAGAAACTTCATGCTTAATTTCATGAAAACTAACAATACAACACTGTTTGTGAAACTAAGCGCTTACTTCAAGAAAACTCAGGATAAAACACTGTGTGAGAAATACAAGCTTAACTTGAGGAAAACTAATGATACAACACTGTGTGAGAAACTGCTTTCTTATCTTCATGAAAACTAACTATACAACATTTTTTGTGAAACTACACGCTTAAGGTCATGAAAACTAACGATACAACACTGTGTGAGAATCTGCTTGCTTATCTTCATGAAAATGAACTATACAACATTGTCTGTGAAACTACGCGCTTAACGTTATGAAAACTAAAGATACAACACTGTTTGTGAACGTACTTGATTAGCTTCATGAAAACCCATGATACAACACTGTGTGAACAACTACAAGCTTAACTTCATGAAAACTAATGATACAAAATTGTGTGACAACCTGCTTGGTTAACTCCCTGACAACTAACGATACAACACTGTTTGTGAAACTAATGGCTTACCTTCATGAATACTAAGGATACAACACTGTTTGTGAAGCCGTGTGCTTACTTTCTTGAAAAGTTAAAACACTGTGTGAGAAACTACAAGCTTAACTTCGTGAAAACTAACGATACAACACTGTGTGAGAATCTGCTTGGTTAACTCCCGGAAAACAAACGACACAACACTGTTTGAGAAACTAATGGCTTAACGTCATGAATACTAAGGATACAACACTGTTAGTGAAACCGTGTGCTTACTTTCTTGAAAAGTTACAATACAACACTGTTTGAGAAACCACATGCTTATTTTCATGAACTCTAAGGATACAACACTGTGTGAGAATCTGCTTGCTTAACTCCATGAAAACCGAAGATACAACACTGTTTGTGAAACTATGCGCTTAAGTTCATGAAAACTCAGGATACAACACTGTGTGAGAAACTACAAGCTTAACTTGATGAAAACTAACGATACAACACTGTGTGAGAATCTGCTTGCTTAACTCCATGAAAACTAACGATACAGCACTGTTTGTGAAACTTCTGTCTTAACTTCATGAAAACTATGGATACAACACTGTGTGAGAAACTACATGCTTAACTTGATGAAAACTAACGATACCAAACTGTTTGAGAATCTACATGCTTATCTTCATGGAAACTAACGATACAACATAGTTTGTGAAACTATGCGCTTACCTTCATGAAAACTCAGGATACAACACTGTGTGAGAAACTACAACTTAACTTCATGAAAACTAACGATACAAGATTGTGTGAGAATCTGCTTGATTAAATCCATGAAAACTAACGACACAACCCATGTTTGAGAAACTAATGGGTTAACTTCATTAATACGAAGGATAAAACACTGTTTGTAAAACCGTGTGCTTACTTCCTTGAAAATTTACAATACAACACTGTTTGAGAAACCACATGCTTATTTTCATGAAACCTAGGGATACAACACTGTGTGAGAATCTGCTTGCTTAACTCCATGAAAACTAATGATACAACACTGTGTGAGAAACTTCATGCTTAATTTCATGAAAACTAACGATACAACACTGTTTGTGAAACTACGCGCTTAACTTCCTGAAATCTCAGGATACAACACTGTGTGAGAAACTACAAGCTTAACTTGATGAAAACTAACGATACATCACTGTGTGAGAATCTGCTTGCTTAACTCCATGAAAACTAACGATACAAAACTGTTTGTGAAACTACGCGCTTAACTACGTGAAAACTCAGGATACAACACTGTATGAGAAACTACAAGCGTAACTTCATGAAAACTAATGATACAACACTGTGTGAGAATCTGCTTGTTTAAATCCATGAGAACTAACGATACAACACTGTTTGTGAAACTTATTTCTTAACTTCATGAAAACTATGGATACAACACTGTGTGAGAATTACATGCTTAACTTGATGGAAACTAACGATACCAAACTGTGTGAGAATCTACATGCTTATCTTCATGAAAACTAACGATACAACACTGTGTGAGAATCTGCTTGCTTAACTCCATGAAAACTAACGATACAACACTGTTTGTGAAACTACGCACTTAACTTCTTGAAAACTCAGGATACAACACTGTGTGAGAAACTACAAGCTTAACTTCATGAAAACTAATGATACAACACTGTGTGAGAATCTGCTTGCTTAACTCCATGAAAACCAACGATACAACATAGTTTGTCAAACTACGGGCTTAACTTCATGAAAACTCAGGATACAACTCTGTGTGAGAAACTACAAGCTTAACTTGATGAAAACTAACAACACAACACTGTGTGAGTATCTGCTTGCTCAACTCCATGAAAACTAACAATACAACACTGTTTGTGAACTTACGTGCTTAGGTTCATGAAAACTCATGATACAACACTGTGTGAACAACTACAAGCTTAACATCATGAAAACTAATGATACAACACTGTGTGACAACCTGCTTGCTTAACTCCCTGAAAACTAACAACACAACACTGTTTGTGAAACTAATGGCTTAACTTCATGAATACTAAGGATACAACACTGTTTGTGAAACCGTGTGCTTACTTTCTTGAAAAGTTACAATGAAACACTGTGTGAGAAACCCCATGCTTATTTTCATGAAAACTAACGACACAACACTGTGTGAGAATCTGCTTGCTTAACTCCTTGAAAACTAACGATACAACACTGTGTGAGAAACTTCATGCTTAATTTCATGAAAACTAACAATACAACACTGTTTGTGAAACTAAGCGCTTACTTCAAGAAAACTCAGGATAAAACACTGTGTGAGAAATACAAGCTTAACTTCATGAAAACTAACGATACAACACTGTGTGAGAATCTGCTTGCTTATCTTCATGAAAATGAATTATACAACATTGTCTGTGAAACTACGCGCTTAACGTTATGAAAACTAAAGATACAACACTGTTTGTGAACGTACTTGATTAGCTTCATGAAAACCCATGATACAACACTGTGCGAACAACTACAAGCTTAACTTCATAAAAACTAATGATACAAAATTGTGTGACAACCTGCTTGGTTAACTCCCTGACAACTAACGATACAACACTGTTTGTGAAACTAATGGCTTACCTTCATGAATACTAAGGATACAACACTGTTTGTGAAGCCGTGTGCTTACTTTCTTGAAAAGTTAAAACACTGTGTGAGAAACTACAAGCTTAACTTCGTGAAAACTAACGATACAACACTGTGTGAGAATCTGCTTGGTTATCTCCCGGAAAACAAACGACACAACACTGTTTGAGAAACTAATGGCTTAACTTCATGAATACTAAGGATACAACACTGTTTGTAAAACAGCGTGCTTACTTTCTTGAAAAGTTACAATACAACACTGTTTGAGAAACCACATGCTTATTTTCATGAACACTAAGGATACAACACTGTGTGAGAATCTGCTTGCTTAACTCCATGAAAACCGAAGATACAACACTGTTTGTGAAACTATGCGCTTTAGTTCATCAAAACTCAGGATACAACACTGTGTGAGAAACTACAAGCTTACCTTGATGAAAACTAACGATACAACACTGTGTGAGAATCTGCTTGCTTAACTCCATGAAAACTAACGATACAGCACTGTTTGTGAAACTTCTGTCTTAACTTCATGAAAACTATGGATACAACACTGTGTGAGAAACTACATGCTTAACTTGATGAAAACTAACGATACCAAACTGTTTGAGAATCTACATGCTTATATTCATGGAAACTAACGATACAACATAGTTTGTGAAACTATGCGCTTACCTTCATGAAAACTCAGGATACAACACTGTGTGAGAAACCACAACTTAACTTCATGAAAACTAACGATACAAGATTGTGTGAGAATCTGCTTGATTAAATCCATGAAAACTAACGACACAACAGTGTTTGAGAAACTAATGGCTTAACTTCATTAATACTAAGGATACAACACTGTTTGTAAAACCGTGTGCTTTCTTCCTTGAAAATTTACAATACAACACTGTTTGAGAAACCACATGCTTATTTTCATGAAACCTAGGGATACAACACTGTGTGAGAATCTGCTTGCTTAACTCCATGAAAACTAATGATACAACACTGTGTGAGAAACTTCATGCTTAATTTCATGAAAACTAACGATACAACACTGTTTGTGAAACTACGCGCTTAACTCCATGAAATCTCAGGATACAACACTGTGTGAGAAACTACAAGCTTAACTTGATGAAAACTAACGATACCAAACTGTTTGAGAATCTACATGCTTATATTCATGGAAACTAACGATACAACATAGTTTGTGAAACTATGCGCTTACCTTCATGAAAACTCAGGATACAACATTGTGTGAGAAACCACAACTTAACTTCATGAAAACTAACGATACAAGATTGTGTGAGAATCTGCTTGATTAAATCCATGAAAACTAACGACACAACAGTGTTTGAGAAACTAATGGCTTAACTTCATTAATACTAAGGATACAACACTGTTTGTAAAACCGTGTGCTTTCTTCCTTGAAAAATTACAATACAACACTGTTTGAGAAACCACATGCTTATTTTCATGAAACCTAGGGATACAACACTGTGTGAGAATCTGCTTGCTTAACTCCATGAAAACTAATGATACAACACTGTGTGAGAAACTTCATGCTTAATTTCATGAAAACTAACGATACAACACTGTTTGTGAAGCTACGCGCTTAACTTCATGAAATCTCAGGATACAACACTGTGTGAGAAACTACAAGCTTAACTTGATGAAAACTAACGATACATCACTGTGTGAGAATCTGCTTGCTTAACTCCATGAAAACTAACGATACAAAACCGTTTGTGAAACTACGCGCTTAACTACGTGAAAACTCAGGATACAACACTGTATGAGAAACTACAAGCGTAACTTCATGAAAACTAACGATACAACACTGTGTGAGAATCTGCTTGCTTAACTCCATGAAACTAACGATACAACACTGTTTGTGAAACTTCTTTCTTAACTTCATGAAAACTATGGATACAACACTGTGTGAGAATTACATGCTTAACTTGATGGAAACTAACGATACCAAACTGTGTGAGAATCTGCTTGCTTATCTTCATGAAAAATAACTATACAACATTGTTTGTGAAACTATGCGCTTAATGTCATGAAAACTAACGATACAACACTGTGTGAGAATCTGCTTGCTTATCTTCATGAAAATTAACTATACAACATTGTCTGTGAAACTACATGCTTAACGTCATGAAAACAAAAGATACAACACTGTTTGTGAACTTACTTGCATAGCATCATGAAAACTTATGATACAACACTATGTGAACAACTACAAGCTTAACTTCATGAAAACAAATGATACAAAATTGTGTGACAACTTGCTTGGTTAATTCCCTGACAACTAACGATACAACACTGTTTGTGAAACTATGGCTTACCTTCATGAATACTAAGGTTACAACACTGTTTATGAAGCCGTGTGCTTACTTTCTTGAAAAGTTAAAACACTGTGTGAGAAACCACATGCTTACTTTCAAGAAAACTAACGATACAACACTGTATGAGAAACTACAAGCTTAACTTCGTGAAAACTAATGATACAACACTGTGTGAGAATCCGCTTGGTTAACTCCCTGAAAACTAACGACACAACACTGTTTGAGAAACTAATGGCTTACCTTCATGAATACTAAGGATACAACACTTTTTGTGAAGCCGTGTGCTTACTTTCTTGAAAAGTTAAAACACTGTGTGAGAAAATACAAGCTTAACTTCGTGAAAACTAACGATACAACTCTGTGTGAGAATCTGCTTGGTTAACTCCCGGAAAACAAACGACACAACACTGTTTGAGAAACTAATGGCTTAACTTCATGAATACTAAGGATACAACACTGTTTGTAAAACCGTGTGCTTACTTTCTTGAAAATTTACAATACAACACTGTTTGAGAAACCACATGCTTATTTTCATGAACACTAAGGATACAACACTTTGTGAGAATCTGCTTGCTTAACTCCATGAAAACCGAAGATACAACACTGTTTGTGAAACTATGCGCTTAAGTTCATGAAAACTCAGGATACAACACTGTGTGAGAAACTACAAGCTTAACTTGATGAAAACTAACGATACAACACTGTGTGAGAATCTGCTTGCTTAACTCCATGAAAACTAACGATACAGCACTGTTTGTGAAACTTCTTTCTTAACTTCATGAAAACTATGGATACAACACTGTGTGAGAAACTACATGATTTACTTGATGAAAACTAACGATACCAAACTGTTTGAGAATCTACATGCTTATCTTCATGGAAACTAACGATACAACATAGTTTGTGAAACTATGCGCTTACCTTCATGAAAACTCAGGATACAACACTGTGTGAGAAACTACAACTTAACTTCATGAAAACTAACGATACAAGATTGTGTGAGAATCTGCTTGATTAAATCCATGAAAACTAACGACACAACCCATGTTTGAGAAACTAATGGCTTAACTTCATTAATACTAAGGATACAACACTGTTTGTAAAACCGTGTGCTTACTTCCTTGAAAATTTACAATACAACACTGTTTGAGAAACCACATGCTTATTTTCATGAAACCTAGGGATACAACACTGTGTGAGAATCTGCTTGCTTAACTCCATGAAAACTAATGATACAACACTGTGTGAGAAACTTCATGCTTAATTTCATGAAAACTAACAATACAACACTGTTTGTGAAACTACGCGCTTAACTTTATGAAATCTCAGGATACAACACTGTGTGAGAAACTACAAGCTTAACTTGATGAAAACTAACGATACATCACTGTGTGAGAATCTGCTTGCTTAACTCCATGAAAACTAACGATACAAAACTGTTTGTGAAACTACACGCTTAACTACGTGAAAACTCAGGATACAACACTGTATGAGAAACTACAAGCGTAACTTCATGAAAACTAATGATACAACACTGTGTGAGAATCTGCTTGCTTAACTCCATGAGAACTAACGAAACAACACTGTTTGTGAAACTTCTTTCTTAACTTCATGAAAACTATGGATACAACACTGTGTGAGAATTGCATGCTTAACGTAATGGAAACTAACGATACCAAACTGTGTGAGAATCTACATGCTTATCTTCATGAAAACTAACGATACAACACTGTGTGAGAATCTGCTTGCTTATCTTCATGAAAACTAACTATACAACATTGTTTGTGAACTATGCGCTTAATGTCATGATAACTAACGATACAACACTGTGTGAGAATCTGCTTGGTTAACTCCCTGAAAACTAACGACACAACACTGTTTGAGAAACTAATGGCTTAACTTCATGAATACTAAGGATAAAACACTGTTAGGGAAACCGTGTGCTTACTTTCTTGAAAAGTTACAATACAACACTGTGTGAGAAACTACATGCTTATTTTCATGAAAAGTAACGATACAACACTGTGTGAGAAACTACAAGCTTAACTTCATGAAAACTAACAATGCAACACTGTGTGAGAATCTGCTTGCTTAACTCCATGAAAACTAACGATACAACAGTGTTTGTGAAACTACGCACTTAACTTCTTGAAAACTCAGAATACAACACTGTGTGAGAAACTACAAGCTTAACTTCATGAAAACTAACGATACAACACTGTGTGAGAATCTGCTTGCTTAACTCCATGAAAACCAACGATACAACATAGTTTGTCAAACTACGCGCTTAACTTCATGATAACTCAGGATACAACACTGTGTGAGAAACTACAAGCTTAACTTGATGAAAACTAACAACACAACACTGTGTGAGTATCTGCTTGCTCAACTCCATGAAAACTAACGATACAACACTGTTTGTGAAACTACGCGCTTAATGTCATGAAAACTATGGATACAACACTTTGTGAGAAACTACAGGTTTAACTTGATGAAATCTAACGATACCAAACAGTTGTAGAATCTACATGCTTATCTTCATGAAAACTAACGATACAACATAGTTTGTGAAACTATGCCCTTAACTTCATGAAAACTATCGATACAACACTGTGTGAGAATCTGCTTGCTTATCTTCATGAAAACTAACTATACAACATTGTTTGTGAAACTACGCGCTTAACTTCATGAAAACTAAAGATACAACACTGTTTGTAAACCTAGGTGCTTAGGTTCACGAAAACTCAGGATACAACACTGTGTGAACAACTACAAGCTTAACTTCATGAAAATTAATGATACAACACTGTGTGACAACCTGCTTGCTTAACTCCCTGAAAACTAACGACACAACACTGCTTGTGAAACTAATGGCTTAACTTCATGAATACTAAGATTACAACACTGTTTGTGAAACCATGTGCTTACTTTCTTGAAAAGTTACAATGAAACACTGTGTGAGAAACCCCATGCTTATTTTCATGAAAACTAACGATACAACACTGTGTGAGAATCTGCTTGCTTAACTCCTTGAAAACTAACGATACAACACTGTGTGAGAAACTTCATGCTTAATTTCATGAAAACTAACAATACAACACTGTTTGTGAAACTAAGCGCTTACTTCAAGAAAACTCAGGATAAAACACTGTGTGAGAAATACAAGCTTAACTTGATGAAAACTAATGATACAACACTGTGTGAGAAACTGCTTTCTTATCTTCATGAAAACTAACTATACAATATTTTTTGTGAAACTACGCGCTTAAGGTCATGAAAACTAACGATACAACACTGTGTGAGAATCTGCTTGCTTATCTTCATGAAAATGAACTATACAACATTGTCTGTGAAACTACGCGCTTAACGTTATGAAAACTAAAGATACAACACTGTTTGTGAACGTACTTGATTAGCTTCATGAAAACCCATGATACAACACTGTGTGAACAACTACAAGCTTAACTTCATGAAAACTAATGATACAAAATTGTGTGACAACCTGCTTGGTTAACTCCCTGACAACTAACGATACAACACTGTTTGTGAAACTAATGGCTTACCTTCATGAATACTAAGGATACAACACTGTTTGTGAAGCCGTGTGCTTACTTTCTTGAAAAGTTAAAACACTGTGTGAGAAAATACAAGCTTAACTTCGTGAAAACTAACGATACAACACTGTGTGAGAATCTGCTTGGTTAACTCCCGGAAAACAAACGACACAACACTGTTTGAGAAACTAATGGCTTAACTTCATGAATACTAAGGATACAACACTGTTTGTAAAACCGTGTGCTTACTTTCTTGAAAAGTTACAATACAACACTGTTTGAGAAACCACATGCTTATTTTCATGAACACTAAGGATACAACACTGTGTGAGAATCTGCTTGCTTAACTCCATGAAAACCGAAGATACAACACTGTTTGTGAAACTATGCGCTTAAGTTCATGAAAACTCAGGATACAACACTGTGTGAGAAACTACAAGCTTAACTTGATGAAAACTAACGATACAACACTGTGTGAGAATCTGCTTGCTTAACTCCATGAAAACTAACGATACAGCACTGTTTGTGAAACTTCTGTCTTAACTTCATGAAAACTATGGATACAACACTGTGTGAGAAACTACATGCTTAACTTGATGAAAACTAACGATACCAAACTGTTTGAGAATCTACATGCTTATCTTCATAGAATCTAACGATACAACATAGTTTGTGAAACTATGCGCTTACCTTCATGAAAACTCAGGATACAACACTGTGTGAGAAACCACAACTTAACTTCATGAAAACTAACGATACAAGATTGTGTGAGAATCTGCTTGATTAAATCCATGAAAACTAACGACACAACAGTGTTTGAGAAACTAATGGCTTAACTTCATTAATACTAAGGATACAACACTGTTTGTAAAACCGTGTGCTTACTTCCTTGAAAATTTACAATACAACACTGTTTGAGAAACCACATGCTTATTTTCATGAAACCTAGGGATACAACACTGTGTGAGAATCTGCTTGCTTAACTCCATGAAAACTAATGATACAACACTGTGTGAGAAACTTCATGCTTAATTTCATGAAAACTAACGATACAACACTGTTTGTGAAACTACGCGCTTAACTTTATGAAATCTCAGGATACAACACTGTGTGAGAAACTACAAGCTTAACTTGATGAAAACTAACGATACATCACTGTGTGAGAATCTGCTTGCTTAACTCCATGAAAACTAACGATACAAAACTGTTTGTGAAACTACGCGCTTAACTACGTGAAAACTCAGGATACAACAGTGTATGAGAAACTACAAGCTTAACTTCATGAAAACTAATGATACAACACTGTGTGAGAATCTGCTTGGTTAACTCCCTGAAAACTAACGACACAACACTGTTTGAGAAACTAATGGCTTAACTTCATGAATACTAAGGATAAAACACTGTTAGTGAAACCGTGTGCTTACTTTCTTGAAAAGTTACAATACAAAACTGTGTGAGAAACTACATGCTTATTTCCATGAAAACTCAGGATACAACACTGTGTGAGAAACTACAAGCTTAACACCATGAAAACTAATGATACAACACTGTGTGAGAATCTGCTTGCTTAACTCCATGAAAACCAACGATACAACATAGTTTGTCAAACTACGCGCTTAACTTCATGAAAACTCAGGATACAACACTGTGTGAGAAACTACAAGCTTAACTTGATGAAAACTAACAACACAACACTGTGTGAGTATCTGCTTGCTCAACTCCATGAAAACTAACGATACAACACTGTTTGTGAAACTACGCGCTTAATGTCATGAAAACTATAGATACAACACTTTGTGAGAAACTACAGGTTTAACTTGATGAAATCTAACGATACCAAACAGTTGTAGAATCTACATGCTTATCTTCATGAAAACTAACGATACAACATAGTTTGTGAAACATATGCCCTTAACTTCATGAAAACTAACGATACAACACTGTGTGAGAATCTGCTTGCTTATCTACATGAAAACTAACTATACAACATAGTGAAACTATGTGCTTAACTTCATGAAAACTAAAGATATAACACTGTTTGTGAACCTACGTGCTTAGGTTCATGAAAACTCATGATACAACACTGTGTGAACAACTACAAGCTTAACTTCATGAAAACTAATGATATAACACTGTGTGACAACCTGCTTGCTTACCTCCCTGAAAACTAACGACACAACACTGTTTGTGAAACTAATGGCTTAACTTCATGAATACTAAGGATACAAACCTGTTTGTGAAACCGTGTGCTTACTTTCTTGAAAAGTTACAATGAAACACTGTGTGAGAATCCACATGCTTATTTTCATTAAAACTAACGATACAACACTGTGTGAGAATCTGCTTGCTTAACTCCTTGAAAACTAATGTTTCAACACTGTGTGAGAAACTTCATGCTTAATGTCATGAAAACTAACAATACAACACTGTTTGTGAACCTATGTGCTTAACTTCATGACAACTAAAGATACAACACTGTTTGTGAACCTACTTGCTTAGCTTCATGAAAACTCATGATACAGCACTGTGTGAACAACTACAAGGTTAACTTAATGAAAACTAATGATACAACACTGTGTGACCACCTGCTTGCTTAACTCCCTGAAATCCAACGACACAACACTGTTTGTGAAACTACGCGCTGAGCGTCATGAAAACTCAGGATACAACACTGTTTGTAAAACCATGTGCTTAACTTGATGAAAACTAACGATGCAACATTGTTTGAGAATCTACATGCTTATCTTCATGAACTCTAACGATACAGCATTGTTTGTATAACTACGCCATTAACTTCATGAAAACTAACGATACAACACTGTGAGAATCTGCTTGCATATCTTCATGAAAACTAACTATACAACATTGTTTGTGAAACTACGTGCTTAACGTCATGAAAACTAACGATACAACACTATGTTAGAATCTGTTTGCTTATCTTCATGAAAATTAACTATACAACATTGTCTGTGAAACTACGCGCTTAACGATATGAAAACTAAAGATACAACACTGTTTGTGAACCTACTTGCTTAGCTTCATGAAAACTCATGATACAACACTGTGTGAACAACTACAAGCTTAACTTCATGAAAACTAATCATACAAAATTATGTGACAACCTGCTTGGCTAACTCCCTGACAACTAACGATACAACACTGTTTGTGAAACTAATGGGTTACTTTCATGAATACTAGGTTACAACACTGTTTGTGAAGCCGTGTGCTTAATCTCTTGAAAAGTTACAGCACTGTGTGAGAAACCACATGCTTACTTTCATGAAAACTAACGATACAACACTGTGTGAGAAACTACAAGCTTAACTTCATGAAAACTAACCATACAACACTCTGTGAGAATCTGCTTCCTTAACTCCATGAAAACCAACGATACAACACTCTTTGTGAAACTACGTGCTTAACTTCGTGAAAACTCAGGATACAACACTGTATGAGAAACTACAAGTTTAACTTGATAAAAACTAATGATAAAACACTGTGCGAATCTGCTTGCTTATCTCCAAGAAAACTAACGATACAACACTATTTGTGAAACTACGCACTTAACTTCATGAAAGCTATGGATACAACACTGTGTGAGGATCTACATGCTTAACTTGATGAAAAGTAATGATACCAAACTGTTTGAGAATCTAAATGCTTATCTTCATTAAAACTAACGATACAACATAGTTTGTGAAACTACGCTCTTAACTTCATGAAAAATAATGATACAACACTGTGTGAGAATCTGCTTGCTTATCTTCATGAAAACTAACTATACAACATTGTTTGTGAAACTACGAGCTTAACCTCATGAAAACTAATGATACAACACTGTTTGTGAGTCTACTTGCTTAGCTTCATGAAAACTCCTGATACAACACTGTGTGACAACCAGCTTGCTTAACACCCTGAAATCTAACAACACAACACTGTTTGTGAAACTAATGGCTTAACTGCATGAATATTAAGGATACACCACTGTTTTGAAACAGTGTGCTTACTTTCTTGAAAAGTTACAATACAATACTGTGTGAGAAACTACTTGCTTATTTTCATGAAAACTAACGATACAACACTGTTTGTGAAACTACGCGCTTAACGTCATGAAAACCAACGATACAACACTGTTTGTGAACCTACGTGCTTAGGTTCATGAAAACTCATGATACAACACTGTGTGAACGACTACAAGCTTAACTTCATGAAAACTAATGATACAACACTGTGTGACAACCTGCTTGCTTAACTCCCTGAAAACTAACGACACAACACTCTTTGTGACACTAATGGCTTAAATTCATGAATACTAAGGATACAAAACTGTTTGTGAAACCGAGTGCTTACTTTCTTGAAAAGTTTCAATGAAACACTGTGTGAGAAATCACATGCTTATTTTCTTGAAAACTAACGATACAATACTGTGTGATAATCTGCTTGCTTAACTCCATGAAAATTAACGATACAACCCTGTGTGAGAAACCTCATGCTTAATTTCATGAAAACTAACAATACAACACTTTTTGTGAAACTACGCGCTTAACATCATGAAAGTCAGGATACAACACTGTGTGAGAAACTATAAGCTTAACTTCATGAAAACTAATGATACAACACTGTTTGAGAATCTGCTTACTTAACTCCATGAAAACTAACATTACAACACTGTTTTAAACTACGTGTTTAACTTGATGAAAACTAACGGTACAACACTGTGTTAGAATCTGCTTGCTTAACTCCATGAAAACTAACGATACAACACTGTTTGGGAATCTGCTTACTTAACTCCATGAAAACTAACATTACAACACTGTTTGTGAAACTACGCGCTTAACTTGATGAAAACTAACGGTACAACACTGTTTTAGAATCTGCTTGCTTAACTCCATGAATATTAACGATACAACACTGTTTGTGAAACTATGTGATTAACTTCATGAAAACTCAGGATACAACACTGTGTGAGAAACTACAAGCTTAACTTCATGAAAACTAACGATACAACACTGTGTGAGAATCTGCTTGCTTAACTCCATGAAAACAAACGATACAACACTGTTTGCAAAACTACGTGCTTAACTTCATGAAAACTAACGATACAACACTGTGTCAGAAACTACAAGCTTAACTTTATGAAAACTAACGATACAACACTGTTTGTGAAACTACGCGCTTAACTTCATGAAAACTATGGATGCAACACTGTGTGAGAATTATATGCTTAACTTGATGAAAACTAATGACACCAAACTGTATGAGAATCTACATGAAAACTAATGACACAATAATGTGTGACAACCTACTTGCTTAACTCCCTGATAACTAACGACACAACACTGATTATGAAACTAATGACTTAATTTCATGAATACTAAGGATACAACACAGTTTGTGAAACCGTGTGCTTACTTTCTTGAAAAGTTACATTACAAAACTGTGTGAGAAACCACATGCTTATTTTCATGAAAATTAAAGATACAACACTGTGTGAAAATCTGTTTGATTAACTCCTTGAAAACTAACGACACAACACTGATTGTGAATCTAATGTCTTAACTTCATGAATAGTAAGGATACAACACCGTTTGTGAAACGCTCTGCTTACTTTCTTGAAAAGTTACAATTCAACACTGTGTGAGAAACCACATGCTTATTTTCATGAAAGTTAAAGATACAACACTGTGTGAAAATCTGTTTGATTAACTCCATGAAAACTAACGATACAACACTGTGTGAGAAACATCATGCTTAATTTCATGAAAACTAACAATACAACACTGTTTGTGAAACTACGCGCTTAACTTCATGAAAACTCAGTATACAACACTGTGTGAGAAACTACAAGCTTAACTTCATGAAAACTAACGATACAACACTGTGTGAGAATCTGCTTGCTTAACTCCATGAAAACTAACATTACAATATTGTTTGTGAAACTACGCGCTTAACTTCATGAATACTAAGGATACAACACTGTTTGTGAAGCCGTGTGCTTACTGTCTTGAAAAGTTACAATACAACACTGTGTGAGAAAACACATGCTTACTTTCATTAATACTAATGATACAACACTGTGTGAGAAACTACAAGCTTAACTTCACGAAAACTAACGATACAACACTGTGTGAGAATCGGCTTGCTTAACTCCATGAAAACCAATGATACAACACTGTTTGTGAAACTTCGTGCTTAACTTCATGAAAACTAACGATACAACACAGTGTGAGAATCTGCTTGGTTAACTCCTTGTAAACTAACGATACAACACTGTTTGTGAAACTACGTGCTTAAAATCATGAAAACTGTGGATACAACACTGGGTGAGAAACTACATGCTTAACTTGATGAAAACTAACGATACCAAACTGTATGAGAAACTACATGCTTAACTTGATGAAAACTAACGATACCAAACTGTATGAGGACCTACATGCATATCTTCATGAAAACTAACGATACAACATAGTTTGTGAAATTATGGGGTTAACTTCATGAAAACTAACGATACAACACTGTGTGAGAATCTGCTTGCTTATCTTCATGAAAACTAACTATACAACATTGTGAAACTTCCCGCTTAACTTCATGAAAACTAAAGACACAACACTCTTTGTGACCTCCTTGCTTAGCTTCATGAAAACTCCTATACAACACTGTGTGAACAACTACAAGCTTAACTTCATGAAAACTAATGATACAACACTGTGTGACAACCTGTTTGATTAACTCCCTGAAATCTAACGACACAACACGGATTGTGAAAGTAATGGCTTATCTACATGAATACTAAGGGTACAACACTGTTTGTGAAGCCATGTGCTTACTTTCTTGAAAAGTTACAATACAACACAGTGTGAGAAAACACATGCTAACTTTCATGAAAACTAATGATACAACACTGTGTGAGAAACTACAAGCTTATCTTCTTGAAAACTACCGATACAACACTGTGGTAGGATCTGCTAGCTTACCTCTATGAAAACTAAGGATACAACACTGTTTGTGAAACTACTTTCTTAACTTCATGAAAACTATGGATACAATACTGTGTGAGAATTACATGCTTAACTTGATGAAAACTAACGATACCAAACCTTTTGAGAATTTTCATGCTTATCTTCATGAAAACTAACGATACAACATAGTTTGTGAAACTAAGCACTTACTTCATGACACTGTGTGAGAAACTGCAAGCTTAACGTCATGAAAACTAACGAAACAACACTGTGTGAGAATCTGCTTGCTTATCTCCATGAAAACTAATGATACAACAATGTTTGTGAAACTACTTTCTTAACTTCATGAAAACAATGGATACAACACTCTGTGAGAAACTACATGCTTAATTGATGAAAACTAACGATACCAAACTGTTTGAGAATCTACATGCTTATCTTCATGAAAACTAACGATACAACATAGTTTGTGACACTGCGCACTTAAATTCATGAAAACTAACAATACAACATTGTTTGTAACACTACGCGCTTAATTTCTTGAAAACTAAAGATACAACACTGTTTGTGGACCTATTTGCTTAGCTTCATGAAAACTCATGATAAAACACTATGTGAACAACTACAAGCTTAACTTCGTGAAAACTAATGGTACAACACTGTGTGACAACCTGCTTGCTTAACTCCCTGAAAACTAACGATACAACACTGTTTGTGAAACTAATGTCTTAACTACATTAATACTAAGGACACAACATTGTTTGTGAAACTGTGTGCTTATTTTCTTGAAAAGTTACAATACAACACTGTGTGAGAAACCACATGCTTATTTTCATGAAAACTAACGATACAACACTGTGTGAGAATCTGCTTGCTTATCTTCATGAAAACTAACTATACAACATAGTTTATGAAACTACGTGCTTAACTTCATGAAAACTAAAGATACAACACTGTTTGTGAACCTACTTGCTGAGCTTCATGAAAACTCATGATACAACACTCTGTGAACAACTACAAGCTTAACTTCATGAAAACTAATGACACAACAATGTGTGACACCTGCTTGCTTAACTCCCTGAAAACTAACGATACAACATTGTTTGTGAAACTAATGGTTTGACATCATGAATACCAAGGATACAACACTGTTTGTGAAACCGTGTGCTTATTTCTTGAAAAGTTACAATACAACACTATGTGAGAAACCCCATGCTTATTTTCATGAAAACTAACGATACAACACTGTGTGAGGATCTGCTTGCCTAACTCCATGAAAACTAACGATACAACAATGTGTGAGAAACATCATACTTAGTTTCATGAAAACTAACAATACAACTCTGTTTGTGAAACTACGCGCTTAACTTCATGAATACTCAGGATACAACACTGTGAGAAACTACAAGCTTAACTTGATGAAAATGAACGATACAACACTGTGTGAGAATCTGTTTGCTTATCTCCATGAAAACCAATGATACAACACTGTTTGTGAAACTAAGCGCTTAACTTCATGAAAACTCAGGATACAACACTGTGTGAGAAACTACAAGCTTATCTTGATGAAAACTAACGAAACAACACTGTGAGAGAATCTGCTTGCTTAACTCCATGAAACCTAACGATACAACACTGTTTGTGAACCTACTTGCTTAGTTTCATGAAAACTCATGATACAACACTCTGTGAACAACTACAAGCTTAACTTCATGAAAACTAATGACACAACAATATGTGACAACCTGCTTCCTTAACTACCTGAAAACTAACGACACAACACTGTTTGTGATACTACTGGCTTAACTTCATGAATACTAAGGATACAACACTGTTTGTGAAACCGTGTGCTTACTTTCTGGAATAGTTACAACACTGTGTGAGAAACGACATGCTTATTTTCATGAAAATTAACGATACACAACTTTTTGAGAATCTACTTGCTTAAGTACATGAAAACTATCGATACAACACTATGTGAGAAACATCATGCTTAATTTCATGAAAACTAACAATACAACACTGTTTGTGAAATTACGCGCTTAACTTCCTGAAAACTCAGGATACAACACTATGTGAGAAACTACAAGCTTAACTTCATGAAAACTAAGGATACAACACTGTGGGAGAATCTGCTTGCTTGACTCCATGAAAACTAATGTTACAACATTGTTTCTGAAACTACGCTCTTAACTTCATGAAAACTAATGATACAACACTGTGTGAGAAAGTACAAGCTTAACTTGATGAAAACTAACGATACAACACTGTGTAAGAATCTGCTTGCTTAACTCCATGAAAACTAACGATACAACACTGTTTGTGAATCTACACGCTTAACTTCATGAAAACTCAGGATACAACACTGTGTGAGAAACTACAAGCTTAACCTCATGAAAACTAATGATACAACACTGTGGGAGAATCTGCTTGCTTAACTCCATGAAAATCAACGATACAACACTGTTTCTGAAACTATGCGCTTAACTTCATGAACCCTCAGGATACAACACTGTGTGAGAAACTACAAGCTTAACTTCATGAAAACAAACAATACAACACTGTGTGAGAATCTGCTTGCTTAACTCCATGAAAACTAATGATACAACAATGTTTGTAGACTACTTTCTTAACTTCATGAAAACTATGGATACAACACTGTGTGAGAAACTACATGCTTAACTTGATGAAAACTAACGATACCAAACTGTTTGAGAATCTACATACTTATCTTCATGACAACTAACGATACAACATAGTTTGTGAAACTACGCCCTTAATTCATGAAAACTAACGATACAACACTGTGTGAGAATCTGCTTGCTTATCTTCATGAAAACTAACTATACAACATTGTTTGTGAACCTACGCACTTAACTTCATGAAAACTAAAGATACAACACTGTTTGTGATCCTACTTGCTTAGCTTCATGAAAATTCCTGATGCAACACTGTGTGAACAACTACAAGCTTAACTTCATGAAAACTAATGATACAACACTGTGTGACAAGCTGCTTGGTAAACACCCTGAAATCTAACGACACAACACGGTTTGTGAAACTAATGGCTTAACTTCATGAATACTAAGAATACAACACTGCTTGTGAAGACGTGTGCTTACTTTCTTGAAAAGTTACAATACAACACTGTGTGAGAAAACACATGCTTACTTTCATGAAAACTAATGATACAACACTGTGTGAGAAACTACAAGCTTAACGTCATGAAAACTAACGATACAACACTGTGTGAGAATCTGCTTGCTTAACTCCATGAAAACTAACAATACAACACAGTTTGTGAAACTACGCGCTTAACTTCAAGAAAACACAGGATACAACACTGTGAGAAACTACAAGCTTAACCTCTTGAAAACTACTGATACAACACTGTGTGAGAATCTGCTTGCTTAACTCCATGAAAACTAACGATACAACACTGTTTGTGAAACTACGTGCTTAACATCATGAAAACTATGGATACAACAATGTGTGAGAAACTACATGCTTAACTTGATGAAAACTAACGATACCAAACTGTTTGATAATCTACAAGCTTATCTTCATGAAAACTATCGATACAACATAGTTTGTGAATCTACGCACTTACTTCATGATAAGTCAAGATACAACACTGTGTGAGAAACTGCAAGCTTAACTTCATGAAAACTAACGAAACAACACTGTGTGAGAATCTGCTTGCTTAAACCCATGAAATCTAACGATACAACAATGTTTGTAGACTACTTTCTTAACTTCATGAAAACTATGGATACAACACTGTGTGAGAAACTACATGCTTAAATTGATGAAAACTAACGATACCAAATTGATTGAGAATCTACATGCTTATCTTCATGAAAACTAACTATACAACATTGTTTGTGAAACTACGCGCTTAACTTCATTAAAACTAAAGATACAACACTGTTTGTGAACCTACTTGCTTAGCTTCATGAAACTCATGATACAACACTCTGTGAACAACAACAAGCTTAACTTCATGAAAACTAATGATACAACAATGTGTGACAACCTGCTTGCCTAACTCCCTGAAAACTAACGACACAACACTGTTTGTGAAACTAATGGCTTAACTTCATGAATACTAAGGATTCAACACTGTTTGTGAAACCGTGTGCTTACTTTCTTGAAAAGTTACAATACAACACTGTGTGAGAAACCAAGTGCTTTTTTTCACGAAAACTAATGATACAACACATTTTGAGAATCTGCTTGCTTAGTTCCATGAAAACGAATGATACAACACTGTGTGAGAAACATCATGCTTAATTTCATGAAAACTAACCATACAACCTGTTTGTGAAACAACGCGCTTAACTTCATGAAAACTCAGGATACAACAAGGTGTGAGAAACTACAAGCTTAACCTCATGAAAACTAATGATACAACACTGTGGGAGAATCTGCTTGCTTAACTCCATGAAAACTAACGCTAAAACACTGTTTGTGAAACTACGCACTTAACCTCATGAAAACTCAGGATACAACACTGTGTGAGAAACTACAAGCCTAACTTCATGAAAACTAAAGATATAACACTGTGGGAGAATCTGCTTGCTTAACTCCATGAAAACAAACGATATAACACTCTTTGTGATACTACGCCCTTAACGTCATGAAAACTATGGATACAACACTGTGTGAGAAACTAGACGCTTAACTTGATGAAAACTAACGATACCAAACTGATTGAAAATCTACATGCTTATCTTCATGAAAACTAACGATACAACATAGTTTGTAAAACTAGGCCCTTAACTTCATGAAAACTAACGATACAACACTGTGTGAGAATTTGCTTGCTTATCTTCATGAAAACTAACTATACAACATTGTTTGTGAAACTACATGCTTACCTTCATGAAAACTAAAGATATAACACTGTTTGTGAACCTACTTGCTTAGCTTCATGAAAACTCATGATACAACACTGTGTAAACAACCTCAAGCTTAACTTCATGAATACTAATGACACAACAATGTGTGACAACCTGCTTGCTTAACTCCATGAAAACTAACGATAAAAATGTGTGAGAAACTTCATGCTTAATTTCATGAAAACTAACAAAACAACACTGTTTGTGAAACTACACGCTTAACTTCATGAACCCTCAGGATACAACACTGTGTGAGAAACTACAAGCTTAACTTCATGAAAACTAACGATACAACACTGTGGGAGAATCTGCTTGCTTAACTCCATGAAAACTAACAATACAACACTGTTTGTGAAACTACGCGCTTAACTTCATGAAAACTCAGGATACTACACTGTGTGAGAAACTACAAGCTTAACTTCAAAAAACTAACGATACAACACTGTGGGAGAATCTGCTTGCTTAACTCCATGAAAACCAACGATACAACACTGTTTGTGAAACTCTGCCCTTAACTCATAAAAACTATGGATACAACATTGTGTGAGAAACTACATGCTTAACTTGATGAAAACTAACGATACCAAACTGAATGAGAATCTACATGCTTATCTTCATGAAAACTAACGATACAACATAGTTTGTGAAACTACACCCTTAACTTCATGAAAACTAACGATACAACACAGTGTGAAAATCTGTTTGCTTATCTTCATGAAAACTAACTATACAACATTGTTTGTGAAACTACGCACTTAACTTCATGAAAATTAAAGATACAACACTGTTTGTGAACCTACTTGCTTAGTTTCATGAAAACTCATGATAAAACCCTCTGTGAACAACTACAAGCGTAACTTCATGTAAACTAATGATACAACAATGTGTGAAAACCTGCTTCCTTAACTCCCTGAAAACTAACGACACAACACTGTTTGTGAAACTAATGGCTTAACTTCATGAAAACTAACGATACAACACATTTTGAGAATCTGCTTGCTTAATTCCATGAACACGAACGATACAATACTGTGTGAGAAACATCATGCTTAATTTCATGAGAACTAACAATACAACACTGTTTGTGAAACTCCGCGCTTAACTTCATGAGAACTCAGGATACAAAACTGTGTGAGAAACTACAAGCTTAACTTCATGAAAACTAACGATAAAACACTGTGAGAGAATCTGCTTGCTTGACTCCATGAAAACTAATGATACAACACTGTTTGTGAAACTAAGTGCTTAACATCATGAAAACTATGGATCAACACTGTGTGAGAAACTACATGCTTAACTTGATGAAAACTAACGATACCAAACTGAATGAGAATCTACATGCTTATCTTCATGAAAACTAATGATACAACCTAGTTTGTGAAACTCCGCCCTTAAGTTCATGAAAACTAACGATACAACACAGTGTGAAAATCTGCTTGCTTATCTTCATGAAACCTAACTATACAACGTTGTTTGTGAAACTACGCACTTAACTTCATGAAAATTAAAGATACAACACTGTTGTGAACCTACTTGCTTAGCTTCATGAAAACTCATGATACAACACTGTGTGAACAATCTCAAGCTTAACTTCATGAAAACTAATGACACAACAATGTGTGACAACCTGCTTGCTTAACTCCATGAAAACTAACAATACAAAAATGTGTGAGAAACTTCATGCTTAATTTCATGAAAACTAACAAAACAACGCTGGTTGTGAAAATACATGAATCCTCTGGATACAACACTGTGTGAGAAACTACAAGCTTAACTTCATGAAAACTAACAATACAACACTGTTTGAGAATCTCCTTGCTTAACTCCATGAAAACCAACGATACAACACTGTGTTAGAAACTACAAGCTTAACTTCATGAAAACTAACGATACAACACTGTGTGAGAATCTGCTTGCTTGACTCCATGAAAACTAACGATACAACACTGTTTGTGAAACTACGTGCTTAAAATCATGAAAAGTATGGATCAACACTGTGTGAGAAACTACATGCTTAACTTGATGAAAACTAACAATACAACATAGTTTGTGAAACTACGCACTTAACTTCATGAAAACTAACGATACAACACTGTGTGAGAACCTGCTTGCTTATCTTCACGAAAAGTAACTATGCAACATTGTTTGTGAATCTTTGCGCTTAACTTCATGAAAACTAAAGTTACAACACTGTTTGTGATCCTACTTCCTTAGCTTCATGAAAAATCCTGATACAACACTGTGTGAACAACTACAAGCTTAACTTCATGAAAACTAATGATACAACACTGTGTGACAACCTGCTTGCTTAACTCCCTGAAAACTAACGACACAACACTGTTTGTGAAACTAATGGCTTAAGTTCATGAATACTAAGAATACAAAACTGGTGTGAAGCCCTGTGCTTACTTTCTTGAAAAGTTACAATACAACACTGTGTGAGAAAACACATGCTTACTTTCATGAAAACTAATGATACAACACTCTGTGAGATATTACAAGCTTAACTTCATGAAAATTAACGATACAACACTGTGTGAGAATTTGCTTGCTTACCTCCATGAAAACTAACGATACAACACTGTGAAACTACGTGGTTAACTTCATGAAAACTCAGGATGCAACACTGTGTGAGAAACTAAAAGCATAACTCCATGAAAACTAATGATACAATATTGTGTGAGAATCTGCTTGCTTAAATCCCTGAAAACTAACGTTACAACACTGTTTGTGAAACTACGTGATTAACTTCACGAAAACTCGGGATATAACAATGTGTGAGAAACTACAAGCTTAACATCATGAATACTATCGACACCACACTGTGTGAGAATCTGCTTGTGTACCTCTGGGAAAACCAATTATACAACACTGTTTGTGAAACTACGCATTTAACTTCATGAAAACTCAGGTTAAAACACTGTGTGAGAAACTACAAGCTTAACTTGATTAAAACTAACGATACAACACTTTGTGAGATTCTGCTTGCTTAACTCCATGAAAACTAACGATACAACACGGTTTGTGAAACTACGCACTTAACTTCATGAAAACTCAGGATACAACACTGTGGGAGAAACTACAAGCTTAACTTCATGAAAACAAATGATACAACACTGTGTGAGAATCTGCTTGCTTAACTCCATGAAACTAACGATACAACACTGTTTGTGAAACTACGCGCTTAACGTCATGAATTCTATGGATACAACACTGTGTGAGAACCTACATGCTTAACTTGATGAAAACTAACGATACCAAAGTGTTTGAGAATCTACATGCTTATCTTCATGAAAACTAACGATCCAACATAGTTTGTGAAACTACGCCCTTAACTTCATGAAAACTAACGATACAACACTGTGTGAGAATCTGCTTGCTTATCTTCATGAAAACTAACTATACAACATTGTTTGTGAAACTACGCGCTTTACTTCTTGAAAACTAAAGATACAACACTGTTTGTGAACCTAATTGCTTAGTTTCATGAAAACTCATGATAAAACCCTCTGTGAACAACTACAAGCGTAACTTCATGAAAACTAATGATACAACAATGTGTGAAAACCTGCTTCCTTAACTCCCTGAAAACTAACGACACAACACTGTTTGTGAAACTAATGGCTTAACTTCATGAAAACTAACGATACAACACATTTTGAGAATCTGCTTGCTTAATTCCATGAACACGAACGATACAACACTGTGTGAGAAACATCATGCTTAATTTCATGAGAACTAACAATACAACACTGTTTGTGAAACTCCGCGCTTAACTTCATGAGAACTCAGGATACAAAACTGTGTGAGAAACTACAAGCTTAACTTCATGAAAACTAACGATAAAACACTGTGGGAGAATCTGCTTGCTTAACTCCATGAAAACTAACAATACAACACTGTTTGTGAAATTACGCTCTTAATTTCATGAAAACTCAGGATACAACACTGTGTGAGAAACTACAAGCTTAACTTCATGAAAACTACCGATACAACACTGTGTGAGAATGTGCTTGCTTAACTCCAAGAAAACTAACGTTACAACACTGTTTGTGAAACTACGTGCTTAACTTCATGAAAACTCAGGATACAACACTGTGTGAGAAACTTCAAGCCTAACTTCATGAAAACTCAGGATACAACACTGTGTGAGAAAATACAAGCTTAACTTGTTGAAAACTAATGATACAACACTTTCTGAGAATCTGCTTGCTTAACTCCATGAAAACTAACGATACAACATTGTTTGTGAAACTACGCACTTAATTCATGAAAACTCAGGATACAACACTGTGTGAGAATCTGCTTTCTTATCTTCATAAAACTAACTATACAACATTGTTTGTGAAACTACGCACTTAACTTCATGAGAACTAAAAATAAAACACTGTGTTGTGAACCTACTTGCTTTGCTTCATGAAAACTCATGATACAACCCTGTGTGAACAACTACAAGCTTAACTTCATGAAAACTGATGATACAACACTGTGTGACACCCTGATTGCTTAACTCCCTGAAAAGTAACGACACAACACCATTTGTGAAACTAATGACTTAACTTCATGAATACGAAGGGTACAACACTGTTTGTTAAACCGTGTGCTTACTTTCTTGAAAGGTTACAATACAACACTGTGTGAGAAACCACATGCTTATTTTCATGAAAACTAACGATGCAACACTGTGTGAGAATCTGCTTGCTTAACTCCATGAAAACTAACGATACAACACTGTATGAGAAACTTCATGCTTAATTTCATGAAAATTAACAATACAACACGGATTGTGAAACTACGGGCTTAACTTCATGAAAACTCAGGATAAAACACTGTGTGAGAAACTGCAAGCATAACTTGATGAAAACTAATGGTACAACACTGTGTGAGAATTTGCATGCTTAACTCCATGAACACTAACGATACAACACTGTTTGTGAAACTATGCGCTTAACTTCATGAAAACTCAGGATACAACACTGTGTGAGTAACTACAAGTTTAACTTCATGAAAATAAACGATAGACCACTGTGTGAGAATCTGCTTGATTAACTCCATGAAAACTAACGATACAATATAGTTTGTGAAACTACGCACTTACATCATGATAACTCAGGATACAACACTGTGTGAGAAACTACAAGCTTAATTCATGAAAACTAACTATACAACACTGTGTGAGAATCTGCTTGCTTATCTTCATAAAAAGTAACTATATAACATTGTTTGTGAATCTACGCGGTTAACTTCTTGAAAACTATAAATACCACACTGTTTGTGAACCTACTTGCTTAGCTTCATGAAAACACATGATACAACACTATGTGAACAAGTACAAGCTTCACTTCATGAAAACTCATGATTCAACACTGTGTGACAACCTGCTTGCTTAACTCCTTGAAAACTAACGATACAACACTGTTTGTGAAACTAATGGATTAACTTCATAAATACTAAGGACACAACATTGTTTGTGAAACCGTGTGCTTACTTTTTTGAAAAGTTAAAATACAACACTGTGAGAGAAACCACATGCTTATTTTCATGAAAACCAATGATACAACACTGTGTAAGAATATGCTTGCTTTACTCCATGAAAAGTAACGATACAACACTGTGTGAGAAACTTCCACCTTAATTTCATGAAAACTAACGATACAACACTGTTTGTGAAACTACTTGCTTAATTCAGGAAAACTCAGGATACAACACTTTGTGAGAAACTACAAGCTTAACTTGATGAAAACTAATGATACAACACTGTGTGAGAATCTGCTTGATTAACTCCATGAAAACTAACGATACAACAATGTTTGTAGACTACTTTCTTAACTCCATGAAAACTATGGATACAACACTGTGTGCGAATCTACATGCTTAACTTGATGAAAATTAACGATACCAAACTGCTTGAGAATCTACATGCTTATCTTCATGAAAACTAAAGATACAACATAGTTTGTGATACTATGCCCTTAACTTCATGAAAACTAACGATACAACACTGTGTGAGACTCTGCTTGCTTATCTTCATGAAACCTAACTATACAACATTGCTTGTGAAACTACAAGCTCAACTTCATGACAAATAAAAATACAACACTGTTTGTAAACCTACTTGCTTAGCTTCATGAAAACTCATGATACAACACTATGTGAACAACTACAAGCTTAACTTCATGAAAACTCATGATACAACACTGTGTGAACAACCTGCTTGCTTAACTCCCTAAAATCTCACGACACACCAATGTGTGAGAAACTACAAGCTTAACTTCATGAAAACTAACGATACAACACTGTGTGAGAAACTACATGCTTATTTTCATGAAAATTAACGATACAACACTGTGTGAGAAACTACAAGCTTAACTCCATGAAAATTAACGATACAACAATGTTTGTAGACCACTTTCTTAACTTCATGAAAACTATGGATACAACACTGTGTGAGAAACTACATGCTTAACTTGTTGAATACTAACGATACCAAACTGTTTGAGAATCTACATGCTTATTTTCATGAAAAATAACGATACAACATAGTTTGTGAAACTACGCCCTTAACTTCATGAAAACTAACGATACAACGCTGTGTGAGAATCTGCTTGCTTATCTTCATGAAAACTAACTATACAACATTGTTTGTGAAACTACGAGCTTAACTTCATGAAAACTAAAGATACAACACTGTTTGTGAACCTGCTTACTTAGCTTCTTGCAAACTCATGATACAACACTATGTGAATAACTACAAGCTTAACTTCATGAAATCTCATGATACAGCACTGCGTGAACAACCTGCTTGCTTAACTCCCTAAAATCTAACGGCACACAAATGTGTGAGAAACTATAAGCTGAACTTCATGAAAACTAACGATACAACACTGTGTGAGAAGCTACATGCTTATTTTCATGAAAACTAACGATACAACACTGTGTGAGAATCTGCTTGCTTAACGGCATGAAAACTAACGATACAACACTGTGTGAGAAACATCATGCTTAATTCATGAAAACTAACAATACAACACTGTTTGTGAAACTACGTGCTTAACTTCATGAAAACTCAGGATACAACACTGTGTGAGAATCTACTTGTGTAACTCAATGAAAACTAACGATACAACACTGTTTGTGTAACTATGTCCTTAACGTCATGAAAACTATGGATACAACACTGTGTGAGAAACTACAAGCTTAACTTGATGAAAAGTAAAGATACAACACTTTGTGAGAATCTGCTTGCTTAACTCCATGAAAACTCCCGGAAATCTAACGACACAACACTGTTTGTGAAACTAATGGCTTAACTTAGTGAATACTAAGGATACAACACTGTTTGTGAAACCGTGTGCTTACTTTCTTGAAAAGTTACAATACAACACTGTGTGAGAAACTACATGCGTATTTTCATGAAAACTAATGATACTACACTGTGTGAGAAACTACAAGCCGAAATCGATGAAAAATAACGATACAACACTGTGTGAGAATCTGTTTGCTTATCTCCATGAAAACTAACGTTACAACACTGTTTGTGAAACTACGCGCTTAACTTCATGAAAACTGAAGATACAAAACTGTTTGTGAATCTTCTTGCTTAGCTTCATGAAAACTCATGATACAACACTGTGTGAACAACCTGCTTGCTTAACTCCCGGAAATCTAACGACACAACACTGTTTGTGAAACTAATGGCTTAACTTCTTGAATACTAAGGATACAACATTGTTTGTGAAACCGTGTGCTTATGTTCTTGAAAAGTTACAATACAGCACTGTGTGAGAATCTGTTTGCTTATCTCCATGAAAACTGACGTTACAACACTGTTTGTGAAACTACGCGCTTAACTTCATGAAAACTGAAGATACAAAACTGTTTGTGAATCTTCTTTCTTAGCTTCATGAAAACTCATGATACAACACTGTGTGACAACCTGCTTGCTTAACTCCCGGAAATCTAACGACACAACACTGTTTGTGAAACTAATGGCTTAACTTCTTGAATACTAAGGATACAACATTGTTTGTGAAACCGTGTGCTTATTTTGTTGAAAAGTTACAATACAACACTGTGTGAGAAACTACATGCTTATTTTCATGAAAACTAACGATACAACACTGTGTGAGAATCTGCTTGCTTAACTCCATGAAAACTAACGAAACAACAATGTTTGAAGACTACTTTCTTAACTCCATGAAAACTATGGATACAACAATGTGTGAGAATCTACATGCTTAACTTGATGAAAACTAACGATACCAAACTGTTTGAGAATCTACATGCTTATCTTCATGAAAACTAACGATACAACATAGTTTGTGATACTATGCCCTTAACTTCATGAAAACTAAAGATACAACACTGTTTGTGAACCTATTTGCTTAGCTTCATGAAAACACCTGATGCAACACTCTGTGAACAACTACAAGCTTAACTCATGAAAACTAATGACACAACAATGTGTGACAACCTGGTTGCTTAACACCCTGAAAACTGACGACACAACACTGTTTGTGAAACTAATGACTTAACATCATGTATACTAAGGATACAACACTGTTTGTGAGATCGTTTGCTTACTTTCTTGAAAAGTTACAATACAACACTGTGTGAGAAACCACATGCTTATTTTCATGAAAACTAACGATACAGCACTGTGTGAGAATCTGCTTGCTTAACTCCATGAAAACTAATGATACAACACTGTTTGGGAAACTACGCGCTTAACGTCATGAATACTATGGATGCAACACTGTGTGAGAAACTACGTGCTTATCTTGATGAAAACTAACGATATGAAACTGTTTGAGAATCTACATGCATTTCTTCATGAAAACTAACGATACAACATAGTTTGTGAAACTACGCAATTACTTCATTATAACTCAGGATACAACACTGTGTGAGAAACTACAAGCTTAACTTCATGAAAACTAACGAAAAAAACACTGTGTGCGAATCTGCTTGCTTAACTCCATGAAAACTAACGATACAACACTGTTTGTGGAAATATGCACTTAACATCATGAAAACTATGGATACAACACTGTGTGTGAAACTGCATGCTTAACTTGATGAAAACTAATCATACCATACTGTATGAGAATCTACATGCTTATCTTCATGAAAACTAACGATACAACATAGTTTTTGAAACTATGCCCTTAACTTCATGAAAACTAACGATACTACATTGTGTGAGAATCTGCTTGCTTATCTTCATGAAAACTAACTTTACAACATTGTTTTTGAACCTACGCGCTTAACTTCATGAAAACTAAAGATAAAACACTGTTTGTGAACCTGCTTGCTTAGCTTCATGAAATCTCATGATACAACACTATGTGAACAACTACAAGCTTAACTTCATGAAAACTTATGATACAACACTGTGTGAACAACCTGCTTGCTGACTCCGTGAAATCTAATGACACAACACTGTTTGTGAAACTAATGGCTTAACTTCGTGAATACTAAGGATACAAAACTGTTTGTGAAACTGTGTGCTTACTTTCTTGAAAAGTTACAATACAACACTGTGTGAGAAACCACATGCTATTTTCATGAAAACTAAAGATACGACACTGTGTAAGATTCTGCTTGCTTAACTCCATGAAAAGTAACGATCAATACTGTGTGAGAAACTTCCTGCTTAATTTCATGAAAACTAACGATACAACACTGTTTGTGAAACTACTTGCTTAACTTCAGGAAAACTCAGGATACAACACTGTGTGAGAAACTACAAGCTGAAATCGATGAACAATAACGATACAACACTGTGTGAGAATCTGTTTGCTTATCTCCATGAAAACTAACGTTACAACACTGTTTGTGAAACTACGCGCTTAACTTCATGAAAACTGAAGATACAAAACTGTTTGTGAATCTACTTGCTTAGCTTCATGAAAACTCATGATACAACACTGTGTGAACAACCTGCTTGCTTGACTCCTGGAAATCTAACGACACAACACTGTTTGTGAAACTAATGGCTTAACTTAGTTAATACTAAGGATACAACACTGTTTGTGAAACCGTGTGCTTACTTTCTTGAAAAGTTACAATACAACACTGTGTGAGAAACTACATGCTTATTTTCATGAAAACTAACGATACTACACTGTGTGAGAAACTACAAGCCTAAATCGATGAAAAATAACGATACAACACTGTGTGAGAATCTGTTTGCTTATCTCCATGAAAACTAACGTTACAACACTGTTTGTGAAACTACGCGCTTAACTTCATGAAAACTGAAGATACAAAACTGTTTGTGAATCTTCTTGCTTAGCTTCATGAAAACTCATGATACAACACTGTGTGAACAACCTGCTTGCTTAACTCCCGGAAATCTAACGACACAACACTGTTTGTGAAACTAATGGCTTAACTTCTTGAATACTAAGGATACAACATTGTTTGTGAAACCGTGTGCTTATTTTCTTGAAAAGTTACAATACAACACTGTGTGAGAAACTACATGCTTATTTTCATGAAAACTAACGATACAACACTGTGTGAGAAACTACAAGCTTAACTTGATGAAAATTAACGATACAACACTGTGTGAGAATCTGCTTGCTTAACTCCATGAAAACTAACGAAACAACAATGTTTGAAGACTACTTTCTTAACTCCATGAAAACTATGGATACAACACTGTGTGAGAATCTACATGCTTAACTTGATGAAAACTAACGATACCAAACTGTTTGAGAATCTTCATGCTTATCTTCATGAAAACTAACGATACAACATAGTTTGTGATACTATGCCCTTAACTTCATGAAAACTAAAGATACAACACTGTTTGTGAACCTATTTGCTTAGCTTCATGAAAACACCTGATGCAACACTCTGTGAACAACTACAAGCTTAACTCATGAAAACTAATGACACAACAATGTGTGACAACCTGGTTGCTTAACACCCTGAAAACTAACGACACAACACTGTTTGTGAAACTAATGACTTAACATCATGTATACTAAGGATACAACACTGTTTGTGAGATCGTTTGCTTACTTTCTTGAAAAGTTACAATACAACACTGTGTGAGAAACCACATGCTTATTTTCATGAAAACTAACGATACAGCACTGTGTGAGAATCTGCTTGCTTAACTCCATGAAAACTAATGATACAACACTGTTTGGGAAACTACGCGCTTAACGTCATGAATACTATGGATGCAACACTGTGTGAGAAACTACATGCTTAACGTGATGAAAACTAACGATATCAAACTGTTTGAGAATCTACATGCATTTCTTCATGAAAACTAACGATACAACATAGTTTGTGAAACTACGCAATTACTTCATTATAACTCAGCATACAACACTGTGTGAGAAACTATAAGCTTAACTTCATGAAAACTAACGAAAAAAACACTGTGTGAGAATCTGCTTGCTTAACTCCATGAAAACTAACGATACAACACTGTTTGTGGAAATATGCACTTAACATCATGAAAACTATGGATACAACACTGTGTGAGAAACTGCATGCTTAACATGATGAAAACTAATCATACCATACTGTATGAGAATCTACATGCTTATCTTCATGAAAACTAACGATACAACATAGTTTGTGAAACTATGCCCTTAACTTCATGAAAACTAACGATACTACATTGTGTGAGAATCTGCTTGCTTATCTTCATGAAAACTAACTTTACAACATTGTTTTTGAACCTACGCGCTTAACTTCATGAAAACTAAAGATACAACACTGTTTGTGAACCTACTTGCTTAGCTTCATGAAATCTCATGATACAACACTATGTGAACAACTACAAGCTTAACTTCATGAAAACTTATGATACAACACTGTGTGAACAACCTGCTTGCTTAACTCCGTGAAATCTAATGACACAACACTGTTTGTGAAACTAATGGCCTAACTTAGTGAATGCTAAGGATACAACACTGTTTGTGAAACTGTGTGCTTACTTTCTTGAAAAGTTACAATACTACACTGTGTGAGAAACCACATGCTATTTTCATGAAAACTAAAGATACGACACTGTGTAAGAATCTGCTTGCTTAACTCCATGAAAAGTAACGATCAATACTGTGTGAGAAACTTCCTGCTTAATTTCATGAAAACTAACGATACAACACTGTTTGTGAAACTACTTGCTTAACTTCAGGAAAACTCAGGATACAACACTGGGTGAGAAACTACAAGCTGAAATCGATGAAAAATAACGATACAACACTGTGTGAGAATCTGTTTGCTTATCTCCATGAAAACTAACGTTACAACACTGTTTGTGAAACTACGCGCTTAACTTCATGAAAACTGAAGATACAAAACTGTTTGTGAATCTACTTGCTTAGCTTCATGAAAACTCATGATACAACACTGTGTGAACAACCTGCTTGCTTAACTCCCGGAAATCTAACGACACAACACTGTTTGTGAAACTAATGGCTTAACTTAGTGAATACTAAGGATACAACACTGTTTGTGAAACCGTGTGCTTACTTTCTTGAAAACTTACAATACAACACTGTGTGAGAAACTACATGCTTATTTTCATGAAAACTAACGATACTACACTGTGTGAGAATCTACAAGCCTAAATCGATGAAAAATAACGATACAACACTGTGTGAGAATCTGTTTGCTTATCTCCATGAAAACTACCGTTACAACACTGTTTGTGAAACTACGCGCTTAACTTCATGAAAACTGAAGATACAAAACTTTGTGAATCTTCTTGCTTAGCTTCATGAAAACTCATGATACAACACTGTGTGAACAACCTGCTTGCTTAACTCCCGGAAATCTAACGACACAACACTGTTTGTGAAACTAATGGCTTAACTTCTTGAATACTAAGGATACAACATTGTTTGTGAAACCGTGTGCTTATTTTCTTGAAAAGTTACAATACAACACTGTGTGAGAAACTACATGCTTATTTTCATGAAAACTAACGATACAACACTGTGTGAGAAACTACAAGCTTAACTTGATGAAAACTAACGATACAACACTGTGTGAGAATCTGCTTGCTTAACTCCATGAAAACTAACGAAACAACAATGTTTGAAGACTACTTTCTTAACTCCATGAAAACTATGGATACAACACTGTGTGAGAATCTACATGCTTAACTTGATGAAAACTAACGATACCAAACTGTTTTAGAATCTACATGCTTATCTTCATGAAAACTAACGATACAACATAGTTTGTGATACTATGCCCTTAACTTCATGAAAACTAAAGATACAACACTGTTTGTGAACCTATTTGCTTAGCTTCATGAAAACACCTGATGCAACACTCTGTGAACAACTACAAGCTTAACTCATGAAAACTAATGACACAACAATGTGTGACAACCTGGTTGCTTAACACCCTGAAAACTAACGACACAACACTGTTTGTGAAACTAATGACTTAACATCATGTATACTAAGGATACAACACTGTTTGTGAGATCGTTTGCTTACTTTCTTGAAAAGTTACAATACAACACTGTGTGAGAAACCACATGCTTATTTTCATGAAAACTAACGATACAGCACTGTGTGAGAATCTGCTTGCTTAACTCCATGAAAACTAATGATACAACACTGTTTGGGAAACTACGCGCTTAACGTCATGAATACTATGGATGCAACACTGTGTGAGAAACTACATGCTTAACGTGATGAAAACTAACGATATCAAACTTTTTGAGAATCTACATGCATTTCTTCATGAAAACTAACGATACAACATAGTTTGTGAAACTACGCAATTACTTCATTATAACTCAGCATACAACACTGTGTGAGAAACTACAAGCTTAACTTCATGAAAACTAACGAAAAAAACACTGTGTGAGAATCTGCTTGCTTAACTCCATGAAAACTAACGATACAACACTGTTTGTGGAAATATGCACTTGACATCATGAAAACTATTAATACAACACTGTGTGAGAAACTGCATGCTTAACATGATGAAAACTAATCATACCATACTGTATGAGAATCTACATGCTTATCTTCATGAAAACTAACGATACAACATAGTTTGTGAAACTATGCCCTTAACTTCATGAAAACTAACGATACTACATTGTGTGAGAATCTGCTTGCTTATCTTCATGAAAACTAACTTTACAACATTGTTTTTGAACCTACGCGCTTAACTTCATGAAAACTAAAGATACAACACTGTTTGTGAACCTACTTGCTTAGCTTCATGAAATCTCATGATACAACACTATGTGAACAACTACAAGCTTAACTTCATGAAAACTTATGATACAACACTGTGTGAACAACCTGCTTGCTTAACTCCGTGAAATGTAATGACACAACACTGTTTGTGAAACTAATGGCTTAACTTAGTGAATGCTAAGGATACAACACTGTTTGTGAAACTGTGTGCTTACTTTCTTGAAAAGTTACAATACAACACTGTGTGAGAAACCACATGCTATTTTCATGAAAACTAAAGATACGACACTGTGTAAGAATCTGCTTGCTTAACTCCATGAAAAGTAACGATCAATACTGTGTGAGAAACTTCCTGCTTAATTTCATGAAAACTAACGATACAACACTGTTTGTGAAACTACTTGCTTAACTTCAGGAAAACTCAGGATACAACACTGTGTGAGAAACTACAAGCTGAAATCGATGAAAAATAACGATACAACACTGTGTGAGAATCTGTTTGCTTATCTCCATGAAAACTAACGTTACAACACTGTTTGTGAAACTACGCGCTTAACTTCATGAAAACTGAAGATACAAAACTGTTTGTGAATCTACTTGCTTAGCTTCATGAAAACTCATGATACAACACTGTGTGAACAACCTGCTTGCTTGACTCCCGGAAATCTAACGACACAACACTGTTTGTGAAACTAATGGCTTAACTTAGTGAATACTAAGGATACAACACTGTTTGTGAAACCGTGTGTTACTTTCTTGAAAAGTTACAATACAACACTGTGTGAGAAACTACATGCTTATTTTCATGAAAACTAACGATACTACACTGTGTGAGAAACTACAAGCCTAAATCGATGAAAAATAACGATACAACACTGTGTGAGAATCTGTTTGCTTATCTCCATGAAAACTAACGTTACAACACTGTTTGTGAAACTACGCGCTTAACTTCATGAAAACTGAAGATACAAAACTGTTTGTGAATCTTCTTGCTTAGCTTCATGAAAACTCATGATACAACACTGTGTGAACAACCTGCTTGCTTAACTCCCGGAAATCTAACGACACAACACTGTTTGTGAAACTAATGGCTTAACTTCTTGAATACTAAGGATACAACATTGTTTGTGAAACCGTGTGCTTATTTTCTTGAAAAGTTACAATACAACACTGTGTGAGAAACTACATGCTTATTTTCATGAAAACTAACGATACAACACTGTGTGAGAAACTACAAGCTTAACTTGATGAAAACTAACGATACAACACTGTGTGAGAATCTGCTTGCTTAACTCCATGAAAACTAACGAAACAACAATGTTTGAAGACTACTTTCTTAACTCCATGAAAACTATGGATACAACACTGTGTGAGAATCTACATGCTTAACTTGATGAAAACTAACGATACCAAACTGTTTGAGAATCTACATGCTTATCTTCATGAAAACTAACGATACAACATAGTTTGTGATACTATGCCCTTAACTTCATGAAAACTAAAGATACAACACTGTTTGTGAACCTATTTGCTTAGCTTCATGAAAACACCTGATGCAACACTCTGTGAACAACTACAAGCTTAACTCATGAAAACTAATGACACAACAATGTGTGACAACCTGGTTGCTTAACACCCTGAAAACTAACGACACAACACTGTTTGTGAAACTAATGACTTAACATCATGTATACTAAGGATACAACACTGTTTGTGAGATCGTTTGCTTACTTTCTTGAAAAGTTACAATACAACACTGTGTGAGAAACCACATGCTTATTTTCATGAAAACTAACGATACAGCACTGTGTGAGAATCTGCTTGCTTAACTCCATGAAAACTAATGATACAACACTGTTTGGGAAACTACGCGCTTAACGTCATGAATACTATGGATGCAACACTGTGTGAGAAACTACATGCTTAACGTGATGAAAACTAACGATATCAAACTGTTTGAGAATCTACATGCATTTCTTCATGAAAACTAACGATACAACATAGTTTGTGAAACTACGCAATTACTTCATTATAACTCAGCATACAACACTGTGTGAGAAACTATAAGCTTAACTTCATGAAAACTAACGAAAAAAACACTGTGTGAGAATCTGCTTGCTTAACTCCATGAAAACTAACGATACAACACTGTTTGTGGAAATATGCACTTGACATCATGAAAACTATGGATACAACACTGTGTGAGAAACTGCATGCTTAACATGATGAAAACTAATCATACCATACTGTATGAGAATCTACATGCTTATCTTCATGAAAACTAACGATACAACATAGTTTGTGAAACTATGCCCTTAACTTCATGAAAACTAACGATACTACATTGTGTGAGAATCTGCTTGCTTATCTTCATGAAAACTAACTTTACAACATTGTTTTTGAACCTACGCGCTTAACTTCATGAAAACTAAAGATACAACACTGTTTGTGAACCTACTTGCTTAGCTTCATGAAATCTCATGATACAACACTATGTGAACAACTACAAGCTTAACTTCATGAAAACTTATGATACAACACTGTGTGAACAACCTGCTTGCTTAACTCCGTGAAATCTAATGACACAACACTGTTTGTGAAACTAATGGCCTAACTTAGTGAATGCTAAGGATACAACACTGTTTGTGAAACTGTGTGCTTACTTTCTTGAAAAGTTACAATACTACACTGTGTGAGAAACCACATGCTATTTTCATGAAAACTAAAGATACGACACTGTGTAAGAATCTGCTTGCTTAACTCCATGAAAAGTAACGATCAATACTGTGTGAGAAACTTCCTGCTTAATTTCATGAAAACTAACGATACAACACTGTTTGTGAAACTACTTGCTTAACTTCAGGAAAACTCAGGATACAACACTGGGTGAGAAACTACAAGCTGAAATCGATGAAAAATAACGATACAACACTGTGTGAGAATCTGTTTGCTTATCTCCATGAAAACTAACGTTACAACACTGTTTGTGAAACTACGCGCTTAACTTCATGAAAACTGAAGATACAAAACTGTTTGTGAATCTACTTGCTTAGCTTCATGAAAACTCATGATACAACACTGTGTGAACAACCTGCTTGCTTAACTCCCGGAAATCTAACGACACAACACTGTTTGTGAAACTAATGGCTTAACTTAGTGAATACTAAGGATACAACACTGTTTGTGAAACCGTGTGCTTACTTTCTTGAAAACTTACAATACAACACTGTGTGAGAAACTACATGCTTATTTTCATGAAAACTAACGATACTACACTGTGTGAGAATCTACAAGCCTAAATCGATGAAAAATAACGATACAACACTGTGTGAGAATCTGTTTGCTTATCTCCATGAAAACTACCGTTACAACACTGTTTGTGAAACTACGCGCTTAACTTCATGAAAACTGAAGATACAAAACTTTGTGAATCTTCTTGCTTAGCTTCATGAAAACTCATGATACAACACTGTGTGAACAACCTGCTTGCTTAACTCCCGGAAATCTAACGACACAACACTGTTTGTGAAACTAATGGCTTAACTTCTTGAATACTAAGGATACAACATTGTTTGTGAAACCGTGTGCTTATTTTCTTGAAAAGTTACAATACAACACTGTGTGAGAAACTACATGCTTATTTTCATGAAAACTAACGATACAACACTGTGTGAGAAACTACAAGCTTAACTTGATGAAAACTAACGATACAACACTGTGTGAGAATCTGCTTGCTTAACTCCATGAAAACTAACGAAACAACAATGTTTGAAGACTACTTTCTTAACTCCATGAAAACTATGGATACAACACTGTGTGAGAATCTACATGCTTAACTTGATGAAAACTAACGATACCAAACTGTTTTAGAATCTACATGCTTATCTTCATGAAAACTAACGATACAACATAGTTTGTGATACTATGCCCTTAACTTCATGAAAACTAAAGATACAACACTGTTTGTGAACCTATTTGCTTAGCTTCATGAAAACACCTGATGCAACACTCTGTGAACAACTACAAGCTTAACTCATGAAAACTAATGACACAACAATGTGTGACAACCTGGTTGCTTAACACCCTGAAAACTAACGACACAACACTGTTTGTGAAACTAATGACTTAACATCATGTATACTAAGGATACAACACTGTTTGTGAGATCGTTTGCTTACTTTCTTGAAAAGTTACAATACAACACTGTGTGAGAAACCACATGCTTATTTTCATGAAAACTAATGATACAGCACTGTGTGAGAATCTGCTTGCTTAACTCCATGAAAACTAATGATACAACACTGTTTGGGAAACTACGCGCTTAACGTCATGAATACTATGGATGCAACACTGTGTGAGAAACTACATGCTTAACGTGATGAAAACTAACGATATCAAACTGTTTGAGAATCTACATGCATTTCTTCATGAAAACTAACGATACAACATAGTTTGTGAAACTACGCAATTACTTCATTATAACTCAGCATACAACACTGTGTGAGAAACTACAAGCTTAACTTCATGAAAACTAACGAAAAAAACACTGTGTGAGAATCTGCTTGCTTAACTCCATGAAAACTAACGATACAACACTGTTTGTGGAAATATGCACTTAACATCATGAAAACTATGGATACAACACTGTGTGAGAAACTGCATGCTTAACTTGATGAAAACTAATCATACCATACTGTATGAGAATCTACATGCTTATCTTCATGAAAACTAACGATACAACATAGTTTGTGAAACTATGCCCTTAACTTCATGAAAACTAACGATACTACATTGTGTGAGAATCTGCTTGCTTATCTTCATGAAAACTAACTTTACAACATTGTTTTTGAACCTACGCGCTTAACTTCATGAAAACTAAAGATAAAACACTGTTTGTGAACCTACTTGCTTAGCTTCATGAAATCTCATGATACAACACTATGTGAACAACTACAAGCTTAACTTCATGAAAACTTATGATACAACACTGTGTGAACACCTGCTTGCTTGACTCCGTGAAATCTAATGACACAACACTGTTTGTGAAACTAATGGCTTAACTTCGTGAATACTAAGGATACAACCCTGCTTGTGAAACCGTGTGCTTACTTTCTTGAAAAGTTATAATACAACACTGTGTGAGAAACTACATGCTAATTTATATGAAAACTAACGATACAACACTGTGTGAGAAACTACAAGCTTAACTTGATGAAAACTAACGATACAACACTGTGGGAGTATCTGCTTGCTAAACTCCATGAAAACCAAAGATACAACCCTTTTTGTGAAACTACGTGCTTAACTTCATGAAAACTCAGGATACAACACTGTGTGAGAATCTACAAGCTTAACTGCATGAAAACTAATGATACAACAATGTGTGAGAATCTGCTTGCTTAACTCCATGAAAACTAAAGTTACAACACTGCTTGTGAAACTATGCGCTTAACTTCATGGAAACTCAGGATACAACTCTGTTGCCAAACTACAAGCTTAACTTGATGAAAACTAACGAAACAACACTGTGTGAGAATCTGCTTGCTTAACTCCATGAAAACTAATGATACAACAATGTTTGTAGACTACTTTCTTAACTTCATGAAAACTATGGATACAACACTGTGTGAGAAACTACATGCTTAACTTGATGAAAACTAATGATACCAAACTGTTTGAGAATCTACATTCTTATCTTCATGAAAACTAACGATACAACATAGTTTGTGAAACTATGCCCTTAACTTCATGAAAACTAACGATACAACACTGTGTGAGAATCTGCTTGCTTATCTTCAAGAAAACTAACTATACAACATTGTGTGTGAAACTACACGCTTAACTTCATGAAAACTAAAGATACAACACTGTTTGTGAACCTACTTGCTTAGCTTCATGAAAACTCATGATACAACACAGCGAGAACAACCTGCTTGCTTAACTCCCTAAAATCTAGTGACACAACAATATGTTAGAAACTACAAGCTTAACTTCATGAAAACTAAGGATACAACACTGTGTGAGAAACTTCATGCTTATTTTCATGAAAACTAATGATACAACACTGTGTGAGAAACTACAAGGTTAACTTCATGAAAACTAACAATACAACACTGTGTGAGAATCTGCTTGCTTAACTCCATGAAAACTAACAATACAACACTGTGTGTGAAATATCATGCTTAATTTCATGAAAACTAACAATACAACTCTGTTTGTGAAACTACGCGCTTAACTTCATGAAAACTCAGGATACAAAACTGGGTGAGAAACTACAAGCTTAACTTCATGAAAACTAACGATACAACACTGTGTTAGAATCTGCTTGCTTAACTCCATGAAAACTAAAGTTACAACAGTGTTTGTGAACTATGCGCTTAACTTCATGGAAACTCAGGATACAACTCTGTTGCGAAACTACAAGGTTAACTTGATGAAAACTAACGAAACAACACTGTGTGAGAATCTGCTTGCTTAACTCCATGAAAACTAATGATACACCAATGTTTGTAGACTACTTTCTTAACTTCATGAAAACTATGGATACAACACTGTGTGAGAAACTACATGCTTAACTTGATGAAAACTAATGATACCAAACTGTTTGAGAATCTACATTCTTATCTTCATGAAAACTAACGATACAACATAGTTTGTGAAACTATGCCCTTAACTTCATGAAAACTAACGATACAACACTGTGTGAGAATCTGCTTGCTTATCTTCAAGAAAACTAACTATACAACATTGTTTGTGAAACTACACGCTTAACTTCATGAAAACTAAAGATACAACACTGTTCGTGAACCTACTTGCTTAGCTTCATGAAAACTCATGATACAACACAGCGAGAACAACCTGCTTGCTTAACTCCCTAAGATCTAATGACACAACAATGTGTTAGAAACTACAAGCTTAACTTCATGAAAACTAACGATACAACACTGTGTGAGAAACTTCATGCTTATTTTCATGAAAACTAATGATACAACACTGTGTGAGAAACTACAAGGTTAACTTCATGAAAACTAACAATACAACACTGTGTGAGAATCTGCTTGCTTAACTCCATGAAAACTATCAATACAACACTGTGTGTGAAATATCATGCTTAATTTCATGAAAACTAACAATACAACTCTGTTTGTGAAACTACGCGCTTAACTTCATGAAAACTCAGGATACAAAACTGTGTGAGAAACTACAAGCTTAACTTCATGAAAACTAACGATACAACACTGTGTTAGAATCTGCTTGCTTAACTCCATGAAAACAAACGTTACAACACTTTTTGTGAAACTACGCGCTTAACTTCATGAAAACTAACGATACAACACTGTGTGAGAAACTACAAGCTTAACTTGATGAAAACTAACGATACAACACTGTGTTAGAATCTGGTTGCTTAACTTCATGAAAACTCAGGATACAAAACTATAGCGGTAATCGAGGCTATATAGGGAAAAACAATATATTTATTTATCAGGGAGAGAGAGAGTCGCACATACCAGGAGTTAGAAGCGTGGCTGGCTTCCAGGAGAAAAAGAGGGAGGCCCCTTTTCCTTTCACTACCTTTTATCTCTACCTTGACCCCGCCCTGTTGGGCGGGTAGCTTTGTGGGGTTCACTCCTACAATTCCCCTTCTAGTCTAAATTAAAGATTTAAATTTGATACAAACTCAAACATATACAACATATATACATAGAGGGTGATAATTAATTTACAATCTACTTATCCTAAACTAAACATATCCATTCCACCTAAATTCTAAACTTATCCGAAAGGGATGCCTAAGTCTGAACACCTCCTTCCGGTTCCAACCCTAAATAATTGCAAATTACACTAACAGGGGTAAACTATCCTTTTATGTCAATAGTAGGGAGAGGGGACGTGGAATTCTCAAAGTTACTTCCTGCTGAAGTGGGACGATGACAATCATGGGGACCTGTGGGAAAAAATTGTTAGTATAACAAGAGTCTTAAATAGGTCGTTTTGCAGGAGAGGCTTGACTGAAGTTCCGGATTAGATTTCTGATTTTGATTGAAGCTCTTGTCTGAAGCTCTGATCAGATTGTAGAAGATGCACTGTATCAGTTTCTTGGCCTGACGATGTGTCGGGTGATGTAGTTCCAAGCTGGTTTCAGGATGGTGCCTGTCAGGTGGGGTCGATGATGTGGGGCAGTTCCGATGTATCCAGTCGAATCAGGCAGAGTTGGGAAAGTGAATCCACATTGTCTTTCTGAAGCAGTTGAAGATCACTGTCAAGAAATCCCTTTGTCTCTAGAAAACTGAAATATTAATGTTAGCACAGAAATTCTTAACTTCTATGTGTATGAATACTGGAAAAGGCAACCCTGAGGAAGATAATACACATAAAGGAGATTAGAGTTTTAGAAAAATCAAATATACACAGATGACAGTCCCCATATATGTATGTCTTTTTTTATGTTGTTTCTGTCTTATATCAATGGCTCTTTGATATAATCAGAAAGTCTGAATTACATTTTAACAATATGCTTGGGTTTAAAGTAGGAGAGCCAATCCAACTCCAAAGCCAGCAATAATTAAATGAATTGGGACTCAGGCATATTAAGAAGCGGAAGAAATAGAAATTATAACAACACAATACAGAGATGTAGACATTGATAACACATCACATTATTTCATGTTTGGTGGTCCTCTGAGTAGCTATCCTTTCTTCTTTAGGTATCCATATACCTAGGGTTTTCTAATTGTCCTGTAAAGACACAAACAGAATACTTCTCTTTCCTTTTATGAGGTCTCCTTATGCTTAGCAGACCTTGTAGATGAGCTGTCATCCTTCCCCCTCCTGAGACGTTTTCTGTTCTGATCGAATCTTAATTAATTTAGATGGGATCCAAAGCTTTTCTTCTCCTGTGGAAACAAAAGCATAGCCCCTTCCCCAACGTAACACATATCCTGGTTTCCAGACTGAGGTCATAACATCCTTAAAATACACTGGTTGGTTCAATTCAGAAGTCTTCTCTGTAGTCCAGTGTCTTTCTGCTGCAGTTTGTCCTTTTTCATCAGCATTAAGAAAATTCAATGTTAGTGAAGCATTGTGTAACCTGTGTTTAGGGGTCTTTGTTCTCCCCGGCTGCTTATGAAGCATTTCTTTTAAGGTTCGGTTAGATCTTTCAATCACTGCTTGTCCTGTGGGATTGTAAGGTATACCAGTTACATGTTTTATATTATAATATTTGAAGAATTGTTCCAACTTACTGGAGACATATGCTGGAGCATTGTCAGTTTTTATCTTTTTAGGTATACCCATAACAGCCATCACCTCTAAGAGGTGTGTAATAACAGAGTCAGCCTTTTCAGAGCTGAGGGCAGTAGCCCATTGGAATCCTGAGAACGTGTCTATGGTATGGTGTACATATTTTAAACTGCCAAATTCTGGGAAGTGAAATACATCCATTTGCCAAAGTTCATTTCTATGAATACCTTTAGGATTACAACCTGCTGGTAATGGAGTTTGATTGTAGAAGGAGCAACTGGGGCAATTTTTTACTATTTCTTTGGCTTGTTGCCAGGTGATAGAAAAATCCTTCTTTAAACCTTTGCTGTTGACATGGTGTTTCTTATGAAATTCTGAAGCTTCCAACACATTACCTACTAACAAACGATCAATTTCATCATTGCCTTGTGCCAGAGGACCTGGCAAACCTGTATGGGACCTGATGTGTGTTATATATATAGGATGAGTCCTGTTTCTGATGGTTTCCTGTAATTGTAAAAATAATGAGGTTAATTCTGTACTATCAGGAACAAATTCTGCAGTCTCAATATGCAAGACAACTCTTTCCGCATACTGAGAATCCGTGACTATATTTAGAGGCTCTGTAAAGTCTTTAAGTACCATGAGAATGGCATATAACTCTGCCTTTTGTACGGAGTTGTAAGGGCTTTGAACTACTTTACTTATATTTCCTGATTTATACCCTGCCTTACCTGATTTGTTTGCATCCGTGTAGAAGGTAAGAACTCCAGAAATAGGTTTTTGTCTCACAATACGTGGAAGAATCCAAATTGTTTTCTTTATGAATTTTATTCTCTCTGTTTTGGGATAGTTATTACTAATAGTTCCCAAAAAGTCACTGCAAGCTATTTGCCAATACTCATTATCTTTCCATAATGAGGAAATTTCATCATTTGTTAAAGGTACAATAATTTCAGCTGGATCTTTCCCAGTCAATTGACGAAGCCTTAACTTACCTTTTAATATCAAATCAGAGATCTTTTCTATATATGTTTTCAATTTTTTATTCTGTTTATGTGGCAGAAATACCCATTCTAGTATGATGTCTGCCCTCTGCATTAATATTCCTGAGGGGTATTCTCTAGATGGTAAAATAACTAGAAAACAATCCAGGTTTGGATCCACACGGTCCACATGTGCTTCTAATATTCTCTTTTCTATCCATTCTAATTCTTTTTCAGCCTCAGCTGATAGTACTCGTGGGCTGTTTAGATCTTTATCTCCTTTTAAAGCCATTTTCAAATGTTTCAAATCATGCCCTTCTACACTGATAATTGTCTGTAATTGAGAGATTTCACCTAATAGTTTTTGAAGATCATTAAGAGTCCGGTAACGATCTCTTCTAATCTGTACTTTCTGTGGTCTAATTTTCTGAGCATCTATTTTATAACCTAAATAGTTAATAGAATCTCCTCTTTGTATTTTTTCTGGGGAAATTTGTAATCCCCAGCGAGGCAAAGTTTCTTTTACTGCTTCAAACATCTTTTCCAATGTATCCTTATTTGAATCAGACAATAATATGTCATCCATATAATGATATATTAACGAATGTGGAAATTTTTTACGAATTATTTCTAGAGGTTTATTCACAAAATATTGACACAAAGTTGGACTGTTTAACATACCTTGAGGTAGTACCTTCCACTGGAATCTCTGTACCGGACGGGAATTATTATAGGTAGGTACCGTGAAGGCGAACTTTTCTCTGTCGTTTTCTTGTAACGGTATGGTGAAGAAACAATCTTTTAAGTCTATAACTATAATTGGCCAATCCTTAGGAATTAGAGAAGGTAACGGCATCCCAGGTTGTAGAGACCCCATAGGCTGAATTACCTTGTTGATGGCTCTAAGATCAGTAACCATTCTCCACTTACCAGACTTCTTCTTGACAACAAAAACAGGTGAATTCCATGCACTAGTTGATTCCTCAATATGTCCAGCATCTAACTGTTCCTGAACTAACTTCTCCAAAGCCTCGAACTTCTCAGATGTCATAGGCCATTGACCCACCCAGACGGGTTCATCTGTCAGCCATTTTAAGGGTAGAGCTTTTGGTTGCTCTGTTGGTTTGGCACTAGCATCTTGCATCTGTACAGCCTGTACATTTGGCATCTGTTTTCTGTACTGCCTTACATTATTCTTTGTACCACTAGAAGCTTGTCTATGATTCCTAGCTGATACAGGAGGAATGTTAATCTGTGTATTCCATTGCTGGAGTAGATCACGACCCCAGAGGTTTATAGCAATATCTGCAATGTATGGCTTTAACCTTCCTCTCTGTCCTTCAGGCCCAATAAAGTCAATCCATCTAACGCTCTGTTTAACTTCAGATAGGGTTCCAATCCCTAAGAATTGAACATTAGCCTCTTTTAAAGCCCAGTCGTGTGGCCAGGACTGCTGATTAAGGATAGTGACATCACTGCCTGTGTCCAGTAGACCGTAAATTACCTTATTATTTACCTTAACTGCCAGCTTGGGTCTATGATATTGTATAGAAGTTTGCCAAAATATATGTTTTGTATCTCCTCCTGATGTAATTGATTCATCCTCTGGAGCTAATGTATTGTCCAGTGCCTTATAATTTACAATGGGCAGTGGATCTTCTAATTGTCCTGGGAGAGGCTGTACTCCACTGTCACTGGGAATGACCGGATAATCTCTCTTTTTTGGTGCTCGGTTGAGCCCCTGAGATCCGTTTTTTGGCTTTAAAGATCTACCTTGTCTCTCTGTTGTGGATCTGCATTCATTTGTCCAATGCCAGCCTTTTCCACACCTCCTGCAGAGACCAGGAGGTTGAGGCCTTCTGTTTGACACATTCCTGGTAGAAGAATTATTCCTAGGAGTGTATTGTCTACAGTTCCTACTCAGATGTCCCATTTTACCACAATTAAAACATCTAAAGTTTTGATGTCTTTTAAAATTTCTAGAGATTGCTTGCCCAACCCAATTTGGTATCTCCTCTTGGGTAGGCCATATTTCATCCTGATTCCTCCTAAATCCTTTAGAAATGGCTTCTCCTATCCAAGTTCCTGCCTCTGGATTGTCATACTCAACATTAGTTGTATATAAGACCCATTCCTCCAATGGTGCTGATCTTACCTTTAATGGCCACAGTATCTGTTTGTAATGTGGGTTTGCATTCTCATAAGCCAACGATTCTGTAAGAAGTCGCCTAATATTAGGATCAGTTATTTGTAAATCTACTGCTCTGGATAATCTTTGTAAGAATTCAGAGAATCTTTCTCTCGGACCCTGTATCACTTTCGAGTATGCTTCAAATCTTTCCCCTGGTTCACGAACCTTATCCAAAGCATTTAGTGCTGCTGTTTTGCATAAATCAAATGTATGCTCATCATAACCAGCTTGGACCTGCGGGTCAGAAAATTGCTTCTCTCCCATAATCTTACTTTCAGAAGCATCAAAGCCATCCTTCAAACTTTGAAGTTCAAGGGCCTTGGCTTCCTGTCTCCACAAAGCTTTCCACTGTATTTGTGTAGACTGGTCCAACACTGCAGATATTAAATCATTCCAATCTGAGGGAGTTATCTTATTAGTAGTTGCCCATGTGTTTAGTAACTGTTTTACATAAGTACTGTGGACCCCAAAAGTCATGATCGCATTTTTAATTGTTTTCATATCTTTTATGGGAATAGGTTCCCATTTCTGTGTATTGGAACCAGATTGGTGCCTCCGTGATGATGACCTTTCTACTACAGTTACTGGAAAGGCCACCTTAGGATGTCTAGTAGCCATATTTCGTTTATTTCCTAGTGGCCTAGCATCCATTGACTCCACTTCTGATATTTCAGAGGATGTATCTTCTAAAGATTGAAATTTTGCAACCATGTCATCCTTTAAGTCTCGTATTTCCTGCATTAAAAATTGTTCCAATTCCTTAGACTGTTCATTGAGGTCTTCTATTTCCTCCATTAAAAATTGTCCCAAGTCCTCAGATTGTTCATTAAGGTCTTGGATTTTCTGCATTAAAGATTGTTTTAACTCTTTGGATTGTTCAGTTAAACGAAATTCCAAGCTTTTCATACCATCCTCCCTAAAAACTCCAAAGGCATCTATATTTCCTTCCAGAAAACACATTCGATCTGCTAGATTGCCATTATTATCAGACATAGATTGAATCGACCCTGCTAATTTTGAAAATTCCTCCTGGTTATATTCCATCTTAGCCATAAATGTAGTGGACATCGAATTGAATGTGTCTCGAAGGTTGTCCTGGTCAAATTTAACCAAGTCCCCTTGTTCCTGAATTTTTAACTCTAACTTTTGAATTGACTCTGATAATTTGGAAAGTTCCACCTGATTAGACTCAGTCTTAACCATAAATGAAGTAGACATTGAATTAAACGTAACCAAATCCACTTGTTCCTGAATTTTTGACTCTAATTTTTTAATTGACTCTGCTAAATTGGAAAGTTCCACCTGGTTAGAGTCAGTCTTAGCGGACATTGAATTAAATGTAGCCAAATCCACTTGTTCCTGAATTTTTTACTCTAATTTTTGAAACATAAGCTCATGTTTCTTCCAAGTGATTATATGTATTAATACACTAATCCCAAGCATGGCACACATATACGTAAGAAAAATATCATAATTGTCTTTTACCACATAATCCATCACATTGGTAATGAAATCTCCAAAATCCTGCAGTGTTAAATTACCTGCCATGTTATAATTAGATGTTCTTACCATCAATCGGTGATTCCTAAATTGGAAAAATTCACCTCCTTTATTATCTCAAATTAAAATACCTGTAGTTACCGTGCTTGGCCAGCAGATGGCGGAGGTGTACTGCTAAACGCTACCTCTCCGCGGAAAATCGGATGCTCCCAAGGAACCTGTGAAAGCTTAATGGGCAGATTTGGGAAGGCAGATTCACCGCACAGCAGTGGAGCTTGCAAAGGCTCTGGTAGCTGCTGAGGCAGTGTAATGTAGAATTAATCAGGCACGAAAGTCCCCGGTTCTGCTTGGCGGGCGGCAGCGGGGGGAGGGAGCGGGCAACCGATGGCCGGGATGCTGGCGGCTGGAACGCGCGGGCGGTCAGCAACTGGGAGTTGCAGCAGTGGGCTGTGAGCAGCACGTGTGGCGTTGGCGGGCGGGCGGCAAAGGGGTCTGAGTCCCGGTTCTGCGCGCTTCGCGGGCGGCAGGAGCGCAGAACGATCGCGGGGGGGGGAGTGGGGGGGCAGCTCCGGGCGCAGAGCGGTGGTGGCGGTGCAGGGCAGCACACGGCGGCGGCGGCAGTGGCGGGGACGCCCAATGATCACGCGCAGCGGTTGACTGTGTCCGCGCAGGGTACACGCAGCGATAGACTGCTGCGGTGTCTGCGAACGGGCGAACAGCACCCGGCAGCTGTGGACAGCAAGCGTGGGGGCGCTGGGCAGCAGCGGCCGGCGGGGCAGCAGGGCTTGTGGGGAAGGGAAAACAGCTCCGCGTGGAAAGGCCAATTGCTCTATTCGCAGTCCAGCTGCAGGTACGTGCAGCGGCCGACTGGGGCGGGCTGCGGGGCCGCGGGCAATGTAGCCACTGCGGCTGGAGCGAACTAGCACTCACCTCGGGATGCCGAATTCAGGCGGGTTCCCAGGCGTGGGCTGTAATTCCAAACCACTTCTGCCACACCAGGTATAGCGTTAATCGAGGCTATATAGGGAAAAACAATATATTTATTTATCAGGGAGAGAGAGAGTCGCACATACCAGGAGTTAGAAGCGTGGCTGGCTTCCAGGAGAAAAAGAGGGAGACCCCTTTTCCTTTCACTACCTTTTATCTCTACCTTGACCCCGCCCTGTTGGGCGGGTAGCTTTGTGTGGTTCACTCCTACACAACACTTTGAGTGAAAACATGTGATTAACTTCATGAAAACTTACTATATAAAACTGTAGGAGTATCTACATGCTTAAATTCATGAAAACTAACGATACAACCCAGCATGTGGAAATAAGTGCTAAACTTCTTCAAATGTAACGATCCAACACTGTGTATGAAACTATGTGCTCAACTTCATGAAATCTAAATATATAACACTGTATGAGAATCTCCGTACTTAGCTTCATGAAACCTAACAATACAACACAGGATGTGAAAGTCAGTGCTTAACTTCTTCAGAACTAACCATATAATATTTGGTGAGAATCTACGTGCTTAACTTTATGAAAACTAACGATACAACACTGTGTGTGAGACTATGTGCTTAACTTCTTCAAAACTAACGATACAACACTGTGTGTGAAACTACATGCTGAACTTCATGAAAACTACCGGTACAACATTTTGAGTGAAACCATGTGCTTAACTTCATGACAACTTACTATACAAAACTGTAGGAGGATATACATGCTTAACTTCATGAAAACTAACGATACAACACAGTATGTGGAAATAAGTGCTAAACTTCTTCAAAAGTAACCATACAACACTGTGTGTGAAAACGTGTGCTTGACTTCATGAAATCTAACTATATAACACTGTTTGAAAAACTACATACTTAGCTTCATGAAAAGTAACGATACAACACAGTATGTGAAACTAAGTGCTAAACTTCATGAAAATTTATGATGCAACTTCATGAAAACTAACGATACAACACAGTATGTGGAACTAAGTGCTAAACATCTTCAAAACTAACGATACAAAACTGTGTGTGAAACTACGTGCTTAACTTCTTCAAAACTAACGATACAAAACTGTGTGTGAAACTACTTGCTTAACTTAATGAAATATACCGGTACAACACTTTGAGTGAAAATATGTGCTTAACTTCATGAAAACTTACAATATAACACTATCTGAGAAACTACATACTTAACTTCATGAAAACTATCGATACAACACAGTATGTGGAACTAGGTGCTAAACATCTTCAAAAGTAACTGTACAACACTGTGTGTGAAAGGATGTGCTTAACTTAATGAAATCTAACTATATAAAACTGTATGACAAACTACGTACTTAGCTTCATGAAAACTAACAATACAACACAGTATGTGAAACTAAGTGTTTAACTTCTCGAAAACTAACGATACAAGACTGTGTGTGAAACTACGTGCTTAACTTCTTCAAAATTAACGATACAACACTCTATGAGCAACTGCTTCCTGAACTTCTTGAAATCTACCGGTACAACGCTTTGAATGAAACTATGTGCTTAACTTCATGAGAACTTATGATGCAACTCTGTGTGTAACACTATGTGCTTAAATTCATGAAAACTTACTATATAACACTGTAGGAGAATCTGCATGCTTCACTTCATGAAAACTAACGATACAACCCACTATGTGGAAATAAGTGCTAAACTTCTTCAAAAGTAACGATCCAACACTGTATGTGAAACTATGTGCTCAACTTCATGGAATCTAACTATATAACACTCTATGAGAATCTACATACTTAGCTTCATGAAAACTAATGATATAACACAGTATGTGAAACTAAGTGCTTAAATTCTTCAAAACTAACGATATAATATTGGATGAGAATCTACGTGCTTAACTTTATGAAAACTAACGATACAACAATGTGTGTGAGACTATGTGCTTAACTTCTTCAAAACTAACGATACAACACTGTGTCTGAAACTACATGCTGAACTTCATGAAAATTACCGGTACAACACTTTGAGTGAAACCATGTGCTTAACTTCATGAAAACTTACCATATAACACTGTAGGAGAATCTACGTGCTTAACTTCTTGAAAACTAACGATACAACACAGTATGTGGAAATAAGTGCTAAACTTCTTCAAAAGTAAAGATCCAACATTGTATGTGAAACTATGTGCTCAACTTCATGAAATCTAACTATATAACACTCTATGAGAATCTACGTACTAGCTTCATGAAAACTAACGATACAACACAGTATGTGGAACTAAGTGCTTAACTTCTTCAAAACTAACTATATAATATTGGGTGAGAATGTACGTGCTTAACATTATGAAAACTAACGATACAACACTGTGTGGGAGACTATGTGCTTAACTTCTTCGAACTAACGATACAACACTGTGTGTGAAACTACATGCTGAACTTCATGAAAACTACCGGTACAACACTTTGAGTGAAACCATGTGCTTAACTTCATGAAAACTTCCTATATAAGACTGTAGGAGAATCTACATGCTTAACTTCATGAACACTAACGATACAACACAGTATGTGGAAATAAATGCAAAACGTCTTCAAAAGTAACGATACAACACTGTGTTTGAATATATGTGCTGAACTTAATGAAAACTAACAATATAACACTGTATGAGAAAATACGTACTTAGCTACATGAAAACTAACGATACAACACAGTATGTGAAACTAAGTGCTTAACTTCTTCAAAACTAAAAATACAAAACTGTATGTGAACCTACGTGCTTAATTTCTTCAAAAGTAACGATACAACACTGTGTGTGAAACTACTTGCTTAACTTCATGAAATCTACCGGTACAACACTTTGAGTGAAACTATGTGCTTAACTTCATGAAAACTAACGATACAATACAGTATGTGGAAATAAGTGCTAAACTTCTTTAAAAGTAACGATCCAACACTGCATGTGAAACTATGTGCTCAACTTCATGAAATCTAACTATATAACACTCTATGAGAATCTACGTACTAGCTTCATGAAAACTAACAATACAACACAGTATGTGAAACTAAGTGCTTAAATTCTTCAAAACTAACGATATAATATTGGATGAGAATCTACGTGCTTAACTTAAGAAAACTAACGATACAACACTATGTGTGAGACTATGTGCTGAACTTCATGAAAACTACCGGTACAACACTTTGAGTGAAACCATGTGCTTAACCTCATGAAAACTTACTATATAAAACTGCATGAGAATCTATATGCTTAACTTCATGAAAACTAACGATAAAACACTGTGTGTGAAAATACATGCTGAACTTCATGAAATCTACGGGTACAATACTTTGAGTGAAACCATGTGCTTAACTTCATGAAAACTTACTATATAACACTGCAGGAGAATCTACATGCTTAACTTCTTGAAAACTAATGATACAACACAGTATGTGGAAATAAGTGCTAAACTTCTTCAAAAGTAATGATCCAACACTGTATGTGAAACTATGTGCTCAACTTCATGAAATTTAACTATATAACACTCTATGTGAGTCTACGTACTTAGCTTCATGAAACCTAACGATACAACACACTATGTGAAACTAAGTGCTTAACTTCTTCAAAATTAACGATAGAAAACTGTGTGTGAAACTACGTGCTTAACTTCTTCAAAATTAATGATACAACACTGTGTGTGAAACTACTTGCTTACCTTCTTGAAGTCTACCGGTACAACACTTTGAGTGAAACTATGTGCTTAACTTCATGAAAACTTATGATGCAACTCTGTGTGTAAAACCATGTGCTTACCGTCATGAAAACTTACTATATAACACTGTAGGAGAATCTACATGCTTAACGTCATGAAAACTAATGATACAACACAGTATGTGGAAATAAGTGCTAAACATCTTCAAAAGTAACGATCCATCACTGTATGGGAAACTATGTGCTCAACTTCATGAAATCTAACAATATAACACTCTATGAGAATCTACGTATTTAGCTTCATGAAAAATAACGATACAACACAGTATGTGAAACTAAGTGCTTAAATTCTTCAAAATTAACTATACAAAAATGAGTGTGAAACTACGTGCTTAACTTCTTCAAAACTAACGATACAACACAGTGTGTGAAACTACTTTCTTAACTTCTGGAAGTCTACCGGTACAATACTTTGAGTGAAACTATGTCCTTAACTTCATTAAAACTTATGATGCAAGTCTGTGTGTAAAACTATGTGCTTACCTTCATGAAAACTTACTATATAACACTGTAGGACAATCTACATGCTTAACTTCATGAAAACTAACGATACAACACAGTATGTGGAAATAAGTGCTAAACTTCTTCAAAAGTAACGATCCAACACTGTATGTGAAACTATGTGCTCAACATCATGAAATCTAATTATATAACACTCTATGAGAATCTACGTACTTAGCTTCATGAAAACTAACGATACAACACACTATGTGAAACTAAGTGCTTAACTTCTTCAAACTAACGATATAATATTGGATGAGAATCTACGTGCTTAACTTTATGAAAACTAACGATACAACACTGTGTGTGAGACTATGAGCTTAACTTCTTCAAAACTAACGATACAACACTGTGTGTGAAACTACATGCTGAACTTCATGAAAACTACCGGTACAACCCTTTGAGTGAAACCATGTGCTTAACTTCATGGAAACTTACTATATAACACTGTAGGAGAATCTACATGCTTAAATTCATGAAAACTAACGATACAACACAGTATGTGGAAATAAGTGCTAAACTTCTTCAAAAGTAACAATACAACACTGTGTTTGAAAATATGTGCTGAACTTAATGAAAAATACCCATATAACACTGTATGAGAATCTACATACTTAGCTTCCTGTAAACTAAGGATACAACACAGTATGTGAAACTAAGTGCTTAACTTCTTCAAAATTAACGATACAAAACTGTTTGTCAAACTACATGCTTAACTTCTTGAAGTCTACCGGTACAACACTTTGAGTGAAACTATGTGCTTAAATTCATGAAAACTTACTATATAACACTGAAGGAGAATCTACATGCTTAACTTCATGAAAACAAATGATACAACACAGTATGTGGAAATAAGTGTTAAACTTTTTCAAAAGTAACGATCCAACACTGTATGTGAAACTATGTGCTCAACTTCATGAAATCTAACTATATAACACTCTATGAGAATCTACGTACTTAGCTTCATGAAAACTAATGATATAACACAGTATGTGAAACTAAGTGCTTAAATTCTTCAAAACTAACGATATAATATTGGATGATAATCTACGTGCTTAACTTTATGAAAACTAACGATACAACACTGTGTCAGAAACTACATGCTGAACTTCATGAAAACTACCGGTACAACACTTTGAGTGAAACCATGTGCTTAACTTCATGAAAACTTACTATATAACACTGGTGGAGAATCTACATGCTTAACTTCTTGAAAACTAACGATAAAACACAGTGTGTGGAAATAAGTGCTAAATTCTTCAAAAGTTACGATCCAACACTGTATGTGAACCTATGTGCTCAACTTTATGAAATCTAACTATATAACACTCTATGAGAATCTACGTACTAGCTTCATGAAAACTAACGATACAACACAGTATGTGGAAGTAAGTGCTTAACTTCTTCAAACTAACGATATATTATTGGATGAGAATGTACGTGCTTAACTTTATGAAAACTAACTATACAACACTGTGTGTGAGACTATGTCCTTAACTTCTTCAAAACTAACGGTACAACACTGTGTGTGAAACTACATGCTGAACTTCATGAAAACTACCTGTACAACACTTTGAGTGAATCCATGTGCTTAACTTCATGAAAACTAACGACACAACACTGTGTGTGAAAATATGTGCTGAACTTAATGAAAACTAACCATATAACACTGTATGAGAAAATACGTACTTAGCTACATGAAAACTAACGATACAACACAGTATGTGAAACTAAGTGCTTAACTTCTCGAAAACTAACGATATAAGACTGTGTGTGAAACTACGTGCTTAACTTCTTCAAAACTAACGATACAACACTCTATGTGCAACTGCTTGCTGAACTTCTTGAAATCTACCGGTACAACACTTTGAATGAAACTATGTGCTTAACTTCATGAAAACTTATGATGCAACTCTGTGTGTAACACTATGTGCTTAAATTAATGAAAACTTACTATATAACAGTGTAGGAGAATCTACATGCTTCTCTTCATGAAAACTAACGATACAACCCAGTATGTGGAAATAAGTGCTAAACTTCTTCAAAAGTAACGATCCAACACTGTATGTGAAACTATGTGCTCAAATTCATGAAATCTAACTGTATAACACTCTATGAGACTCTACGTACTTAGCTTCCTGAACACTAACGATACAACACAGTATGTGAAACTAAGTGCTTAACTTCTTCAAAACTAACGATACAAAACTGTGTGTGAAACTACGTACTTAATTTCTTCAAAAGTAATGATACAACACTGTGTGTGAAACTACTTGCTTAACTTCTAGAAATCTACCGGTACAACCCTTTTAGTGAAACTATGTGCTTAACTTCATGAAAACTTACTATATAACACAGTAGGAGAATCTACATTCTTAACCTCATGAAAACTAACTATACAACACAGTATGTGGAAATAAGTGCTAAACTTCTTTAAAAGAAATGATCCAACACTGTATTTGAAACTATGTGCTCAATTTCAAGAAAACAAACTATATAACACTCTATGAGAATCTACGTAATTAGCTTCATGAAAACTTACGATACGACACAGTATGTGAAACTAAGTGCTTAACTTCTTTAAAAGTAACAACACTTTGTGTGTGACTATGTGCTTAACATCTTCAAAACTAACTATACAACACTGTGTGTGAAACAACATGCTGAACTTCATGAAAACTACTGGTACAACACTTTGAGTGAAACCATATGCTTATCTTCCTTAAAACTTACTATATAAAACTGTAGGAGAATCTACATGCTTAACTTCATGAATACTAACGAGACAACAAGTATGTGGAAATATGTGCTAAACTTCTTCAAAAGTAACGATCCAACACTGTGTGTGAAACTATGTGCTCAACTTCATGAAATCTAACTATATAATACCGTATGAGAATCTACGTTCTTAGCTTCATGAAAACTAACGATACAACACTTTATGTGGAACTAAGTGCTGAACTTCTTCAAAACTAACGATATAATATTGGGTGAGAATGTACGTGCTTAACTTTATGAAAACTAACGAAACAACACTGTGTGGGAGACTATGTGTTTAAGTTCTTCGAACTAACAATACAACACTGTGTGTGAAACTACATGCTGAACTTCATGAAAACTACCTGTACAACACTTTGAGTGAAACCATGTGCTTATCTTCATTAAAACTTACTATATAAAACTGTAGGGGAATCTACATGCTTAACTTCATGAAAACTAACGATACAACACAGTATGTGGAAATAAGTGCTAAACTTCTTCAAAAGTAACAATACAACACTGTGTTTGAAAATATGTGCTGACTTAATGAAAACTAACCATATAACAGTGTATGAGAAAATACGTACTTAACTACATGAAAACTAACGATACAACACAGTATGTGAAACTAAGTTCTTAACTTCTTCAAAACTAACGATACAAAACTGTGTGTGAAACTACGTGCTTAACTTATTCAAAACTAACGATACAACACTGTGTGTGAAACTACTTGCTTAACTTCATTAAATCTACCGGTACAACACTTGAGTGAAACTATGTGCTTAAATTCATGAAAACTTATGATGCAACTCTGTGTGTAAAACTATGTGCTTAACTTCATGAAAACTTAACTATATAACACTGTAGGAGAATCTACATGCTTAACTTCATGAAAACTAACGATACAACACAGTATGTGGAAATAAGTGCTAAACTTCTTCAAAAGTAACGATCCAACACTGTATGTGAAACTATGTGCTCAACTTCATGAAATCTAACTGTATAACACTCTATGAGACTCTACGTACTTAGTTTCATGAAAACTAATGATACAACACAGTATGTGAAACTAAGTGCTTAAATTCTTCAAAACTAACGATATAATATTGGATGAGAATCTACGTACTTAACTTTATGAAAACTAACGATACAACACTGTGTGTGAGACTATGTGCTTAACTTCTTCAACACTAACGATACAACACTGTGTGTGAAACTACATGCTGAACTTCATGAAAACTACCGGTACAACCCTTTTAGTGAAACTATGTGCTTAACTTCATGAAAAATTACTATATAACACAGTAGGAGAATCTACATGCTTAACTTCATGAAAAATTACGATACAACCCAGTATGTGGAAATAAGTGCTTAACTTCTTCAAAAGTAAAAATACAACACTGTGTGTGAAAACATATGCTTAACTTCATGAAATCTATCTATATAACACTGTTTGCGAAACTACATACTTAGCTTCATGAAAACTAACGATACAACACAGTATGTGGAACTAGGTGCTAATCTTCTTCAAAAGCAACAATACAACACAGTGTTTGAAAATATGTGCTTAACTTAATGAAAACTAACTATATAACACTGTATGAGAAAATACGTACTTAGCTACATGAAAACTAACGATACAACACTTTATGTGGAACTAAGTGCTTAACTTCTTCAAAACTAACGATACAAAACTGTGTGTGAAACTACGTGCTTAACTTCTTCAAAACTAACGATACAACACTGTGTGTGAAACTACTTGCTTAACTTCATGAAATCTACCAGTACAACACTTTGAGTGAAACTATGTGCTTAACTTCATGAAAACTACCTGTACAACACTTTGAGTGAAACCATGTTCTTAACTTCATGAAAACTTTCTATACAAAACTGTAGGAGGATCTACATGCTTAACTTCATGAAAACTAAAGTTACAACACAGTATGTGGAAATAAGTGCTTAACTTCTTCAACAGTATCGATACAACACTTTGTGTGAAACTATGTGCTTAACTTGATGAAAACTAACTATATAACACTGTATGAGAAAATACCTACTTAGCTACATGAAAACTAACTATACAACACAGTATGTGAAACTAAGTGCTTAACTTCTCCAAAGCTAACGATACAACACAGTGTGTGAAACTACGTGCTTAACTTCTTCAAAACTAACGATATAATATTGGGTGAGAATCTAAATGCATAACTTATGAATACTAATGATACAACACTGTATGTGAGACTATTTGCTTAACTTCTTCGAAACTAACGATACAACACTGTGTGTGAAACTACATGCTGATCTTCATGAAAAGTACCGGTACAACACTTAGAGTGAAACCATGTGCTTAACTTCTTGAAAACTTACCATATAACACTCTAGGAGAATCTACATGCTTAACTTCATGAAAACTAACGATACAAAACAGTATGTGAAACTACGTGCTTAACTTCTCCATAACTAACGATACAACACTGTGTGTGAAACTACGTGCTTAACTTCTTCAAAACTTACGATACAACACTGTGTATGAATCTACTTGGTGAACTTCATGAAATCTACCAGTACAACACTTTGAGTGAAACTATGTGCTTAACTTCAAGAAAACTTACTATATAACACTGTAGGAGAATCTATGTGCTTAACTTCATGAAAACTAACTATACAACACAATATGTGGAAACAAGTGCTAAACTTCTTCAAAAGTAATGATACAACACTGTTTTTGAAAATATGTGCTTAACGTAATGAAAACTAACTATATAACACTGTATGAGAAAATACGTACTTAGCTACATGAAAACTAACGATACAACACAGTATGTGAAACTAATTGCTTAACATCTCCAAAGCTAACGATAAAACACTGTGTGTGAAACTACGTGCTTAACTTCTTCAAAACTAACGATACTACACTGTGTGTGAAACTACTTTCTGAACTTCTTGAAATCTACCGGTACAACACTTTGAGTGAAACTATGTGCTTAACTTCATGAAAACTTACTATATAACACTGTAGGAGAATCTACGTGCTTAACTTCATGAAAACTAACGATACAACACAGTATGAGGAAATAAGTGCGTAACTTCTCCAAAAGTAACGATACAACATTGTGTGAGAAACTGCGTGCATAACTTCATGAAATCTATCTATATAACACTGTCTGAGAAACTACGTACTTAGCTTTATAAATACTAACGATACAACACAGAATGTGGAACTAAGTGCTAAACTTCTTCAAAAGTAACTATACAACACTGTGTGTGATAGTATTTGCTTAACTTCATGAAATCTGACTATATAACACTTTATGAGAAACTATGTACTTAGCTTCATGAAAACTAACGATACAACACAGTATGTGAAACTAAGTGCTTAACTTCTTCAAAATAACGATATAATATTGGATGAGAATCTACATGCTTAACTTAATGAAATCTAACTATAAAACACTGTATGAGAATCTACATACTTAGCTTCATGAAAACTAACGATACAACACAGTATGCGAAACTAAGTGCTTAACTTCTTCAAAACTAACGATATAATATTGGGTGAGAATCTACATGCTTAACTTAATGAAAACTAACGATACAACACTGTGTGTGAGACTATGTGCTTAACTTGTTCAAAAACAACGATACAACACTGTGTGTGAAAATATGTGCTTAACTTAATGAAAACTAACTATATAACACTGTTTGAGAAAATACGTACTTAGCTACATAAAACTAACGATACAACACTGTATGTGGAACTAAGTGCTAAACTTCTTCAAAAGTAACTATACAACACTGTGTGTGAAAGTATGTGCTTAACTTCATGAAATCTGACTATATAACACTGTATGAGAAACTACGTTCTTAGCTTCATGAAAACTAACCATACAACACAGTATGTGGATATAAGTGCTAAACTTCATCAAAAGTAATGATATAATACTGGGTGAGAATGTACATGCTTAACTTAATGAAAACTAATGATACAACACTTTGTGTGAGACTATGTGCTTAAATTCTTCGACTAACGATACAACACTGTGTGTGAAACTACATGCAGAACTTCATCAAAACTACCGGTACAACACTTTGAGTGAAACCATGTTCTTAACTTCATGAAAACTTACTATATAAAACTGTAGGAGGATCTACAAGCTTAAATGAAAACTAAAGTTACAACACAGTATGTGGAAATAAGTGCTTAACTTCTTCAACAGTATCGATAAAACACTGTGTGTGAAAATATGTGCTTAACTTCATGAAATCTAACTATGTAACACTGTGTGAGAAACTACATACTTAACTTCATGAAAACTAACGATACAACACAGTATGTGGAACTAAGTGCTAAACTTCTTCAAAAGTAACGATACAACACTGTGTTTGAAAATATGTGCTTAACTTAATGAAAACTAACTATATAACACTGTATGAGAAAATACCTACTTAGCTACATGAAAACTAACTATACAACACAGTATGGGAAACTAAGTGATTAACTTCTCCAAAGTTAACGATACAACACTGTGTGTGAAACCACGTGCTTAACTTCTTCAAAACTAACGGTACAATATTGGGTGAGAATCTACATGCTTAACTTATGAATACTAATGATACAACACTGTATGTGAGACTATTTGCTTAACTTCTTCGAAACTAACGATACAACGCTGTGTGTGAAACTACATGCTGAACTTCATGAAAAGTACCGGTACAACACTTAGAGTGAAACCATGTGCTTAACTTCATGAAAACTTACCATATAACACTGTAGGAGAATCTACGTGCTTAACTTCATGAAAACTAACGATACAACACAGTATGTGAAACTAAGTGCTTAACTTCTCCATAACTAACAATACAACAATGTGTGTGAAACTACGTGCTTAACTTCTTCAAAACTAACGATACAACACTGTGTGTGAAACTACTTGGTGGACTTCATGAAATCTACCGGTAAAACACTTTGAGTGAATCTATGTGCTTAACTTCATGAAAACTTACTATATAACACTGTAGGAGAATCTACGTGCTTAACTTCATGAAAACTAACAATACAACACAGTATGTGGAAACAAGTGCTAAACTTCTTCAAATGTAACGATACAACACTGTTTTTGAAAATATGTGCTTAACGTAATGAAAACTAACTATATAACACTGTATGAGAAAATAGGTACTTAGGTACATGAAAACTAACGATACAACACAGTATGTGAAACTCAGTGCTTAAATTCTCCAAAGCTAACGATAAAACACTGTGTGTGAAACTACGTGCTTAACTTTTTCAAAACTAACGATACAACACAGTGTGTGAAACTACTTGCTGAACTTCTTGAAATCTACCGGTACAACACTTTGAGTGAAACTATGTGCTTAACTCATGAAAACTTACTATATACACTGTAGGAGAAGCTACGTGCTTAACTTCATGAAAACTAACGGTAAAACACAGTATGTGGAAAAAAGTGCGTAACTTGTCCAAAACTAACGATAAAACATTGTGTGAGAAACTGCGTGCAAAACTTCATGAAATCTAACTATATAACACTGTCTGAGAACTACGTACTTAGCTTCATGAAAACTAACGATACAACACAGAATGTGGAACTAAGTGCTAAACTTCTTCAAAAGTAACTATACAACACTGTGTGTAAAAGTATTTGCTTAACTTCATGAAAACTTACTATATACACTGTAGGAGAAGCTACTTGCTTAACTTCATGAAAACAAACGATACAACACAGTATGTGGAAAAAAGTGCGTAACTTCTCCAAAACTAACGATAAAACATTGTGTGAGAAACTGCGTGCATAACTTCATGAAGTCTAACTATATAACACTGTCTGAGAAACTACGTACTTAGCTTCATGAAAACTAACGATACAACACAGTATGTGAAACTAAGTGCTTAACTTCTTCAAAATAACGATATAATATTGGGTGAGAATCTACATGCTTAACTTAATGAAATCTAACTATATAACACTGTATGAGAATCTACATACTTAGCTTCATGAAAACTAACGATACAACACAGAATGTGAAACTAAGTGCTTAACTTCTTCAAAACTAACGATATGATATTGGGTGAGAATCTACATGCTTAACTTAATGAAAACTAACGATACAACACTGTGTGTGAGACTATGTGCTTAACTTGGTCAAAAACAACGATACAACACTGTGTGTGAAAATATGTGCTTAACTTAATGAAAACTAACTATATAACACTGTATGAGAAAATACGTACTTAGCTACATGAAAACTAACGATACAACCCTGTATGTGGAACTAAGTGCTAAACTTCTTCAAAAGTAACTATACAACACTGTGTGTGAAAGTATGTGCTTAACTTCATGAAATCTGACTATATAACACTGTATGAGAAACTACGTACTTAGCTTCATGAAAACTAACGATACAACACAGTATGTGAAACTAAGTGCTTAACTTCTTCAAAATAACGATATAATATTGGGTGAGAATCTACATGCTTAACTTAATGAAATCTAACTATATAACACTGTATGAGAATCTACATACTTAGCTTCATGAAAACTAACGATACAACACAGAATGTGAAACTAAGTGCTTAACTTCTTCAAAACTAACGATGTAATATTGGGTGAGAATCTACATGCTTAACTTAATGAAAACTAACGATACAACACTGTGTGTGAGACTATGTGCTTAACTTGTTCAAAAACAACGATACAACACTGTGTGTGAAAATATGTGCTTAACTTAATGAAAACTAACTATATAACACTGTATGAGAAACTACGTATTTAGCTTCATGAAAACTAACGATACAACACAGTATGTGAAACTAAGTGATTAACTTCTCCAAAGCTAACGATACAACACTGTGTGTGAAACTACGTGCTTAACTTCTTCAAAACTAACGATATAATATTGGGTGAGAATCTACATGCTTAACTTAAGAATACTAATGATACAACACTGTATGTGAGACTATTTGCTTAACTGCTTCGAAACTAACGATACAACACTGTGTGTGAAACTACATGCTGAACTTCATGAAAAGTACCGGTACAACACTTAGAGTGAAACCATGTGCTTAACTTCATGAAAACTTACCATATAACACAGTATGTGAAACTACGTGCTTAACTTCTTAAAAACTAACGATAGAACACTGTGTGTGAAACTACTTGGTCAACTTCTTGAAATCTACTCGTACAACACTTTGAGTGAAACTATGTGCTTAACTTCATGAAAACTTACTATATAACACTGTAGGAGAATCTATGTGCTTAACTTCATGAAAACTAACAATACAACACAGTATGTGGAAACCAGTGCTAACCTTCTTCAAAAGTAATGATACAACACTGTGATTGAAAAGATGTGCTTAACTTCTTCAAAACTAACGATATAATATTGGGTGAAAATCTACATGCTTAACTTAATGAAAACTAACGATACAACACTGTGTGTGAGACTATGTGCTTAACTTGTCCAAAAACAACGATACAACACTGTGTGTGAAACTACGTGCTTAACTTCTTCAAAACTAACGATATAACACTGAGTGTGAAACTACTTGCCGAACTTCTTGAAAACTAACGACAGAACACTGTATGTGAAACTAAGTGCTTAACTTCTTCAAAACTAACGATATAATATTGGGTGAAAATCTACATGCTTAACTTAATGAAAACTAACGATACAACACTGTGTGTGAGACTATGTGCTTAACTTGTCCAAAAACAACGATACAACACTGTGTGTGAAACTACATGCTGTAATTCATGAAAAATACCGTTACAACACTTTGAGTGTAACCATATACTTAACTTCATGAAAACTTACTATATAAAACTGTAGGAGAATCTACATGCTTAACTTCATGAAAACTAATGATACAGCACAGTATGTGGAAACAAGTGCTAAACTTCTTCAAAAGTAACGATCCAACAGTGTGTTTGAAACTATGTGCTCAACGTCATGAAACCTAACTATATAACACTGTATGAGAATCTACGTACTTATCTTCATGAAAACTAACGATACAACACAGTTGTGGAAATATGTGCTTAACTTCTCCAAAGCTAACGATACAACACTGTGTGTGAAACTACGTGCTTAACTTCAAAACTAACGATACAACACTGTGTGTGAAACTACATACTGAACTTCATGAAATCTACCAGTACAACACTTTGAGTGAAACTATGTGCTTAACTTCATGAAAACTTATGATGCAACTCTGTGTGTAAAACTATGTGCTTACCTTCATGAAAACTTACTACATAGCACTGTAGGAGAATCTACATGCTTAACTTCATGAAAACTAACGATACAACACAGTATGTGGATCTAAGTGTTTAACTTCTTCAACAGTAACGATACAACACAGTATGTGAAACTAAGTGCTTAACTTTTCCAAAGCTAACGATACAACACTGTGTGTGAAACTACTTGCTTAACTTCTTCAAAACTAACGATACAACACTGTGTGTGAAACTACTTGCTGAACTTCTTGAAATCTACCGGTACAACACTTTCAGTGAAACTATGTGCTTAACTTCATGAAAACTAACTATATAACCCTGTAACGGAATCTACGTGCTTAACTTCATGATAACTAATGATACATCACAGTATGTGGAAATAAGTGCTTAACTTCTTCAAAACTAACGATACAACACTGTGTGTGAAAGTACATGCTTAATTTCTTCAAAACTAACGATACAACACTGTGTGTGAAACGATGTGCTTAACTACATGAGAAATTACCATACAACACTGGAATAGAAACTACGTGCTCAATTACTTCAAAACTAACGATACAACACAGTGTGTGAAATTAGGTGCTTAACTTCTTCAAAACTAATGATATAACAGTGTGTATGAAACTACATGCTTCTCTTCTTCAAAACTAGTGATACAACACTGTGTGTGAAAGTACATGCTTATCTCCTTCAAAACTAACGATACAACACTGTGTGTGAAACTATGTGGTTAATTTCTTCAAAACTAACAATGCAATACTGTGTGTGAAACTCATGCTTAACTTCTTCAAAACTAACAATACTACACTGTGTGTGAAAGTACATGCTTAACTTCTTCAAAACTAACGATACAACATTGTGTGTGAAAGTACATGCTTAACTTCTTCAAAACTAACGATATGACACAGTGTGTGAAACTACGTGGTTAACTTCTTCAAATCTAACGATACAACACAGTGTGTGAAACTACGTGCTTAACTTCTTCAAAACTAACAATACAACACTGTGTATTAATCTACATGCCTAACTTCTTAAAACTAAAGATACAACACAGTGTGTGAATCTATGTGCTTAACTACATGAGAATTTACCATATAACACTGTATTAGAAACTTCGTGCCTAACTTCTTCAAAACAAACAATACAACACTGTGTGTGAAACTAGGTGATTAACCCCTTCAAAACAAACGATACAACACTGTTTGTGTAAGTACATGCTTAACTTCTTCAAAACTAACGATACAACTCTGTGTGTGAAACTACATGCTTAACTTCTTCAAAACTAACGATACTACAGTGTGTGTGAAAGTACATGCTTAACTTCTTCAAAACTAATGATACAACACTGTGTGTGAAAGTACATGCTTAACTTCTTCAAAACTAACGATACAACACTGTGTGTGAAACTACATGCTTAACGTCTGCAAAACTAACGATACAACACTGTGTGTGAAACTACATTCTTATCTTCTTCAAAAGTATCAATACAACACTGTGTGTGAAACTACATGCTTAACTTCTTCAAAACTACGATACAACACTGTGTGTCAAACTACATGCTTAACTTCTACAAAACTAATGATACTACAGTGTGTGTGAAAGAACATGCTTAACTTCTTCAAAATTAACGATACAACACTGTGTGTGAAACTACATACATAACTTCTTCAAAACTAACGATGCAACACTGTGTGTGAAACTACATGCTCAACTTATTCAAAACTAACGATACAACACTGTGTGAAACTTCTTGAAAACTAACGATAAAACACTGTGTGTCAAAGTATATGCTTAATTTCTTCAAAATTAACGATACAAGAATGTGTGTGAAACGATGTGCTTAACTACATGAGAAATTACCATATAACACTGTAATAGAAACTATGTGCTCAATTACTTCAAAACTAACGATACAACACAGTGTGTGAAATTAGGTGCTTAACTTCTTCAAAACTTACGATACGACACAGTGTGTGAAACCACGAGCTTAACTTCTTCAAAACTAACAATACAACACTGTGTGTGAAACTTCGTGCTTAACTTCTTCAAAACTAACAATACAACACTGTGTGTTAAACTACAACCTTAACTTCTTCAAAACTAACGATACTACACTGTGTGTGAGAGTACCTGCTTAACTTCTTCAAAATTAATGATAAAACACTGTGTGTGAAAGTACATGCTTAATTTCTTCCAAACTAACGATACAACACTGTGTTTGAAATGATGTGCTTAATTACATGAGAAATTACCATATAACACTGTAATAGAAACTACGTGCTCAATTACTTCAAAACTAACGATACAACACAGTGTGTGAAATTAGGTGCTTAACTTCTTCAAAACTAACGATATAACAATGTGTATGAAACTACATGCTTAACTTCTTCAACACTAACGATACAACACTGTGTGTCAAAGTACGTGCTTATCTTCTTCAAAACTAACGATACAACACAGTGTATGAAACTACGTGCTTAACTTGTTCAAAACTAACGATACAAAACTATGTGTGAAACTACGTGCTTAACTTCTTCAAAACTAACAATACTACACTGTGTGTGAAAGTATATGCTTAACTTCTTCAAAACTAACGATAGAACATTGTGTGTGAAAGTACATGCTTAACTTCTTCAAAACTAACGATACGACACTGTGTGTGAAACTACATGCTTAATTTCTTCAAAATTAACGATACAACTCTGTGTGTGAAACGATGTGCTTAACTACATGAGAACCTACCATATAACACTGTAATAGAAACTACGTGCTCAATTACTTCAAAACTAACGATACAACACAGTGTGTGAAATTAGGTGCTTAACTTCTTCAAAACTAACGATAACAGTATGTATGAAACTACATGCTTAACTTCTTCAAAACTAACGATACAACACTGTGTGTCAACGTACGTGCTTATCTTCCTGAAAACTAACGATACAAAACAGTGTGTGAAACTACGTGCTTAACTTGTTCAAAACTAACGATACAACACTGTGTGTGAAACTACATGCTGAACTTCATGAAAACTACCGGTACAGCACTTTGAGTGAAACCATGTGCTTAACTTCATGAAAACTAATGATACAACACAGTATGTGGAAATAAGTGCTTAACATCTTCAAAAGTAACGATACAACACTGTGTGTGAAAACATGTGCTTAAATTCATGAAATGTAACTATATAACACTGTCTGAGAAACTACATACTAATCTTCATGAAAGCTAACGATACAACACAGTATGTGAAACTAAGTGACTAACTTCTCCAAAGCTAACGATACAACACTGTGTGTGAAACTACTTGCTGAACTTCTTGAAATCTACCGGAACAACACTTTGTGTGAACCTATGTGCTTAACTTCATGAAAACTAACGATACAACACAGTATGTGGAAATAAGTGCTTTATTCCTTCAAAACTAACGATACAACATTGTGTGAGAAACTGCATGCTTAACTTCTTGAAATCTAACTATATAACACTGTCTGAGAAACTACATACTAAACTTCATGAAAGTTAACGATACAACACAGTATGTGGATCCAAGTGCTAAACTTCTACAAAAGTAACTATACAACACTGTGTGTGACACTATGTGCTTAACTTCATGAAATCTGACTATATAACATTGTATGAGAAACTACGTACTTAGCTTCATGAAAACTAACGATACAACACAGTATGTGAAACTAAGTGCTTAACTTCTCCAAAACTAACGATACAACACTGTCTGTGAAACTATGTGCTTAATTTCTTCAAAACTAACAATACAACACTGTATATTAATCTACATGCCTAACTTCTTAAAACTAAAGATACAACGCTGTGTGTGAAAATACATGCTTATCTTCTTCAAAACTATGAATATGACACAGTGTGTGAAACGACGTGCTTAACTTCTTCAAAACTAACAATACAACACTGTGTGTGAAACTTCGTGCTTAACTTCTTCAAAACTAACAATACAACACTGTGTGTGAAACTACAAGCTTAACTTCTTTAAAACTAACGATACTTCACTGTGTGTGAGAGTACCTGCTTAACTTCTTCAAAATTAACGATAAAACACTGTGTGTGAAAGTACATGCTTAATTTCTTCAAAACTAACGATACAACACTGTGTGTGAAATGATGTGCTTAACTACATGAGAAATTACCATATAACACTGGAATAGAAACTACGTGCTCAATTACTTCAAAACTAACGATACAACACAGTGTGTGAAATTAGGTGCTTGACTTCTTCAAAACTAACGATATAACAGTGTGTATGAAACTACATGCTTGTCTTCTTTAAAACTAGTGATACTACACTGTGTGTGAAAGTACATGCTTATCTCCTTCAAAACTAACGATACAACACTGTGTGTGAAACTATGTGGTTAATTTCTTCAAAACTAACAATACAATAGTCTGTGTGAAACTCATGCTTAACTTCTTCAAAAGTAACAATACTACACTGTGTGTGAAAGTACTTGCTTAACTTATTCAAAACTAACGATACAACATTGTGTGTGAAAGTACATGCTTAACTTCTTCAAAACTAACGATACGACACAGTGTGTGAAACTACGTGCTTAACTTCTTCAAAACTAACAATACAACACTGTATATTAATCTACATGCCTAACATCTTAAAACTAAAGATACAACACTGTGTGTGAATCTATGTGCTTAACTACATGAGAATTTACCATATAACACTGTATTCGAAACTTCGTGCCTAACTTCTTCAAAACAAACAATACAACACAGTGTGTGAAACTAGGTGATTACCCTCTTCAAAACAAACGATACAACACTGTTTGTGTAAGTACATGCTTAACTTCTTCAAAACTAACGATACAACACTGTTTGTGAAAGTACACGCTTAACTTCTTCAAAACTAACGATACAACACTGTGTGTGAATTCAGGTGCTTAACTTCTTCAAAACTAACGATACAACACTGTGTAAGTACATGCTTAACTACATCAAATCTAACGATACAACACTGTGTGTGAAACTACATGCTTAACTTTCAAAACTAACGATACTACAGTGTGTGTGAAAGTACATGCTTAACTTCTTCAAAATTAACGATACAACACTGTGTATGAAACTACATGCTTAACTTCTTCAAAACTAACGATACAACTCTGTGTGTGAAACTACATGCTTAACTTCTTCAAAACTAACGATACTACAATGTGTGTGAAAGTACATGCTTAACTTCTTCAAAATTAACGATAAAACACTCTGTGTGAAAGTACATGCTTAATTTCTTCAAAACTAACGATACAACACTGTGTGTGAAACGATGTGCTTAACTACATGAGAAATTACCATATAACACTGTAATAGAAACAACGTGCTCAATTACTTCAAAACTAACGATACAACACAGTGTGTGAAATTAGGTGCTTAACTTCTTCAAAACTAACGATATAACAGTGTGTATGAAACTACATGCTTAACTTCTTCAACACTAACGATACAACACTGTTTGTCAAAGTACGTGCTTATCTTCCTCAAAACTAACGATACAACACAGTGTATGAAACTACGTGCTTAACGTGTTCAAAACTAACGATGCAACACTGTGTGTGAAACTACGTGCTTAACTTCTTCAAAACTAACAATACTACACTGTGTGTGAAAGTACATGCTTAACTTCTTCAAAACTAATGATAGAACATTGTGTGTGAAAGTACATGCTTAACTTCTTCAAAACTAACGATACGATACTGTGTGTGAAACTACATGCTTAATTTCTTCAAAATTAACGATACAACTCTGTGTGTGAAACGATGCGCTTAACTACATGAAAAATTACCATATAACACTGTAATAGAAACTACGCTCTCAATTACTTCAAAACTAACGATACCACACAGTGTGTGAAATTAGGTGCTTAACTTCTTCAAAACTAACAATACAACTCTGTATATTAAACTACATGCCTAACTTCTTAAAACTAAAGATGCAACACTGTGTGTGAATCTATGTGCTTATCTACATGAGAATTTACTATATAACACTGTATTCGAAACTTCGTGCCTAACTTCTTCAAAACAAACAATACAACACTGTGTGTGAAACTAGGTGATTAAACCCTTCAAAACAAACGATACAACACTGTGTATGTACATGCTTAACTTCTTCAAAACTAACGATACTACAGTGTGTGTGAAAGTACATGCTTAACTTCTTCAAAATTAACGATAAAACACTGTGTGAGAAAGTACATGCTTAATTTCTTCAAAACTAACGATACAACTCTGTGTGTGAAACGATGTGCTTAACTACATGAGAAATTACCATATAACACTGTAATAGAAACTACGCGCTCAATTACTTCAAAACTAACGATACAACACAGTGTGTGAAATTAGGTGCTTAACTTCTTCAAAACTAACAATACGACACAGTGTGTGAAACCACGTGCTTAACTTCTTCAAAAGTAACAATACAACACTGTGTGTGAAACTACAAGCTTAACTTCTTCAAAACTAACGATACTACACTGTGTGTGAGAGTACATGCTTAACTTCTTCAAAATTAACGATAAAACACTGTGTGTGAAAGTACACGCTTAATTTCTTCAAATCTAACGATACAACACTGTGTGTGAAATGATGTGCTTAACTACATGAGAAATTACCATATAACACTGTAATAGAAACTACGTGCTCAATTCCTTCAAAACTAATGATACAACACAGTGTGTGAAATTAGGTGCTTAACTTCTTCAAAACTAACGATAAAACAGTGTGTATGAAACTACATGCTTAACTTCTTCAACACTAACGATACAACACTGTGTGTCAAAGTATGTGCTTATCTTCTTCAAAACTAACGATACAACACTGTGTGTGAAACTACGTGCTTAACTTCTTCAAAACTAACAATACTACACTGTGTGTGAAAGTACATGCTTAACTTCTTCAAAACTAACGATAGAACATTGTGTGTGAAAGTACATGCTTAACTTCTTCAAAATTAACGATAAAACACTGTGTGTGAAACTACATGCTTAATTTCTTCAAAATTAACAATACAACTCTGTGTGTGAAACGATGTGCTTAACTACATGAGAACTTACCATATAACACTGTAATAGAAACTACGTGATCAATTACTTCAAAACTAATGATACAACACAGTGTGTGAAATTAGGTGCTTAACTTCTTCAAAACTAACGATAACAGTATGTATGAAACTACATGCTTAACTTCTTCAAAACTAACGATACAACACTGTGTGTCAACGTACGTGCTTATCTTCCTGAAAACTAACGATACAACACAGTGTGTGAAACTACGTGCTTAACTTGTTCAAAACTAACGATACAACACTGTGTGTGAAACTACATGCTGAACTTCATGAAAACTACCGGTATAACAGTTTGAGTGAAACCATGTGCTTAACTTCATGAAAACTAATGATACAACACAGTATGTGGAAATAAGTGCTTAGCATCTTAAAAATTAACGATACAACACTGTGTGTGAAAACATGTGCTTAAATTCATGAAATGTAACTATATAATACTGTCTGAGAAACTACATACTAATCTTCATGAAAGCTAACGATACAACACAGTATGTGAAACTAAGTGACTAACTTCTCCAAAGCTAACGATACAACACTGTGTTTGAAACAACGTGCTTAACTTCTTCAAAACTAACGATAAAACACTGTGTGTGAAACTACTTGCTGAACTTCTTGAAATCTACTGGAACAACACTTTTAGTGAACCTATGTGCTTAACTTCATGAAAACTAACGATACAACACAGTATGTGGAAATAAGTGCTTAACTCCTTCAAAACTAACGATACAACATTGTGTAAGAAACTGCGTGCTTAACTTCTTGAAATCTAACTATATAGCACTGTCTGAGAAACTACATACTAAACTTCATGAAAGCTAACGATACAACTCAGTATGTGGATCCAAGTGCTAAACTTCTACAAAAGTAACTATACAACACTGTGTGTGACATTATGTGCTTAACTTCATGAAATCTGACTATATAACATTGTATGAGAAACTACGTACTTAGCTTCATGAAAACTAACAATACAAAACAGTATGTGAAACTAAGTGCTTTACTTCTCCAAAACTAACGATACAACACTGTGTCTGAAACTACTTGCTGAACTTCTTGAAATCTACCGGTACAACACTTTGAGTGAAACTATGTGCTTAATTTCATGAAATCTAACAATGTAACACTGTATGAGAAACTACATTCTTAACTTCATGAAAACTAATGATACAACACAGTATGTGGAACTAAGTGCTAAACTTCTTCAAAAGTAACGGTACAACACTGTGTGTGAAAACATGTGCTTTACTTCAAGATATGCAACTATATAACACTGTATGAAAAACTATATACTTAGCTAATGATAACTAACGATACAACACAATATGTGAAACTAAGTGCTTAACGTCTCCAAACCTACCGATACAACACTGTGTGTGAAAATACTTGCTGAACTTCTTGAAATCTACCCGTACAACACTTTGAGTGAAACCATGTGCTTAACTTCATGAAAACTAACGATACAACACAGTATGTGGAAATAAGTGCTTAACTTCTTCAAAAGTAACGATACAACATTGTGTGAAAAACTGCTTGCTTAACTTCATGAAATCTAAATATATAACACTGGAGGAGAATTTACATGCATAATTTCCTGAAAACTAATGATACCACACAGTATGTGGAACTAAGTGCTAAAATTCTGCAAAAGTAACTATACAACACTGTGTGTGAAAGTATGTGCTTAACTTCATGAAATCTGACTATATAACACTGTATGAGAATCTACATACATAGCTTCATGAAAATTAACCATACAACACAGTATGTGAAACTAAGTGCTTAACTTCTTCAAAACTAACGATATAATATTGGGTGATAATCTACATGCTTAACTTAATGAAAACTAATGATACAACACTGTGTGTGAAACTATGTGCTTAACTTCTTCGCAACTAACGATACAAAACTGTGTCTGAAACTACTTGCTGAACTTCTGGAAATCTACCGGTGCAACAGTTTGAGTGAAACTATGTGCTTAACTTCTGAAAACATACTATATAAAACTGTAGGAGTTTCTACATGCTTAACTACATGAAAACTAACGATACAGCACAGTATGTGGAAATAAGTGCTAAACTTCTTCAAAAATAACGATCCAACACGGTGTGAAACTACATGCTTAACTTCTTCAAAACTAACGATACAACACTGTGTGTCAAAGTGCGTGCTTATCTTCCTCAAAACTAACAATACAACACAGTGTATGAAACTACGTGCTTAACTTGTTCAAAACTAGCAATACAACACTGTATGTGAAACTACGTGCTTAACTTCTTCATAATTAACAATACTACACTGTGTGTGAAACCACATGCTTAACTTCTTCAAAACTAACGATACTACAGTGTGTGTGAAAGTACATGCTTAACTTCTTCAAAATTAACAATAAAACACTGTGTGTGAAAGTACATGCTTAATTTCTTCAAAACTAACGATACAACACTGTGTGTGAAACTACATGCTCAACTTCTTCAAAACTAACGATACAACACTGTGTGTGAAACTTCTTCAAAACTAACGATAAAACACTGTGTGTGAAAGTACATGCTTAATTTCTTCAAAACTAACGATACAAGACTGTGTGTGAAACGATGTGCTTAACTACATGAGAATTTACCATATAACACTGTAATAGAAACTACGTGCTCAATTACTTCAAAACTAACGAAACAAAACAGTGTGTGAAATTAGGTGCTTAACTTCTTCAAAACTAACGATATAACAGTGTGTATGAAACTACATGCTTAACTTCTTCAAAACTAACGATACGACACAGTGTGTGAAACTACGTGCTTAACTTGTTCAAAACTAACGTTACAACACTGTGTGTGAAACTACGTGCTTAACTTCTTCAAAATTAACAATACTACACTTTGTGTGAAACTACATGCTTAACTTCTTCAAAACTAACAATACTACAGTGTGTGTGAAAGTACATGCTTAACTTCTTCAAAATTAACGATAAAACACTGTGTGTGAAAGTACATGCTTAATTTCTTCAAAACTAACGATACAACATTGTGTGTGAAACGATGTGCTTAACTACATGAGAAATTACCATATAACACTGTAATAGAAACTACGTGCTCAATTACTTCAAAACTAACGATACAACACTGTGTGTGAAAGTACATGCTTATCTCCTTCAAAACTAACGATACAACACTGTGTGTGAAACTATGTGGTTAATTTCTTCAATACTAACAATACAGTACTGTGTGTGAAACTCATGCTTAACTTCTTCAAAATTAACGATACAACAATGTGTGTGAAAGTACATGCTTAACTTGTTCAAAACGATACAACACTGTGTGTCAAAGTACGTGCTTATCTTCCTCAAAACTAACAATACAACACAGTGTATGAAACTACGTGCTTAACTTGTCCAAAACTAACGATACAACACTGTGTCTGAAACTATTTGCTGAACTTCTGGAAATCTACCGGTGCAACAGTTTGAGTGAAACTATGTGCTTAACTTCTGAAAACATACTATATAAAACTGTAGGAGATTCTACATGCTTAACTACATGAAAACTAACGATACAGCACAGTATGTGGAAATAAGTGCTAAACTTCTTTAAAAGTAACGATCCAACACTGTGTGTGAAACTACATGCTTAACTTCTTCAAAACTAACGATACAACACTTTGTGTCAAAGTGCGTGCTTATCTTCCTCAAAACTAACAATACAACACAGTGTATGAAACTACGTACTTAACTTGTTCAAAACTAGCGATACAACACTGTGTGTGAAACTACATGCTTAACTTCTTCAAAACTAACGATACTACAGTGTGTGTGAAAGTACATGCTTAACTTCTTCAAAATTAACGATAAAACACTGTGTGTGAAAGTACATGCTTAATTTCTTCAAAACTAACGATACAGCACAGTGTGTGAAACGATGTGCTTAACTACATGAGAAATTACCACATAACACTGTAATAGAAACTACGTGCTCAATTACTTCAAAACTAGTGATACAACACTGTGTGTGAAAGTACATGCTTATCTCCTTCAAAAGTAACGATACAACACTGTGTGTGAAACTATGTGGTTAATTTCTTCAAAACTAACAATACAGTACTGTGTGTGAAACTCATGCTTAAATTCTTCAAAACTAACAATACTACACTGTGTGTGAAAGTACATGCTTAACTTCTTCAAAACTAATGATACAACATTGTATGTGAAAGTACATGCTTAACTTCTTCAAAACTAACGATACGACACAGTGTGTGAAACTACGTGCTTAACTTCTTCAAATCTAACGATACAACACAGTGTGTGAAACTACGTGCTTAACTTCTTCAAAACTAATAATACAACACTGTATATTTATCTACATGCCTAACTTCTTAAAACTAAAGATACAACACTGTGTGTGAATCTGTGTGCTTAACTACATGAGAATTTACCATATAACACTGTATTAGAAACTTCGTGCCTAACTTCTTCAAAACAAACAATACAACACTGTGTGTGAAACTAGGTGATTAACCCCTTCAAAACAAACGATACAACACTGTGTGTGAAACTACATGCTTAACTTCTTCAAAATTTACGATACAACACTGTGTGTGAAAGTACATGCTTAACATCTTCAAAACTAACGATGCAACACTGTGTGTGAAACTTCTTCAAAACTAACGATAAAACACTGTGTGTGAAAGTACATGCTTAATTTCTTCAAAATTAACGATACAACTCTGTGTGTGAAACGATTTGTTTAACTACATGAGAAATTACCACATAACACTGTAATAGAAACTACGTGCTCAATTACTTCAAAACTAACGATACAACACAGTGTGTGAAATTAGGTGCTTAACTTCTTCAAAGCTAACGATAACAGTATATATGAAACTACATGCTTAACTTCTTCAAAACTAACGATACAACACTGTGTGTGAAATCAGGTGATTAACTTCTTCAAAACTAACGATACAACACTGTTTGTGTAAGTACATGCTTAACTTCTTCAAAACTAACGATACAACACTCTGTGTGAAACTACATGCTTATCTTCTTCAAAACTATCAATACA